>NC_066317.1:70366750-70684192 GCF_022539315.1 Serinus canaria | reverse complement strand
CGAGCCCCGGGAGGAATCGCTCCAAAGCCCCGAGCCCGGGATTTCATCCCTTCCCCAATTAACCCTTCTCATGCCGGGTGTTTGTGCATGCCGGGTCCCCGCGCCGCCGCTCCCGGGGCTGGCTCTGTCCCCCGGGGTCACCTCCCGCCCCGAGCTCCTGCTGCGGGACAGGGACAGGGACAGGAACGGTCCCGGGCTGGCTCCTGCATCCTTGTCCTGTCCCCAAGCCCGGCTCCCGTCCGTGTTTCCCTGCACATTCCCGGCTGTGTCGTGCCCTGAGGGACATCCGGTGGCACCTGGGGAATCAGCACTGGCCCCAAGGTGACATTGCCATCACCACTCGGGGACAATTAAAATCCCTGTGGAGCTTCCCCAGGCGGTGACACAAAGTGTGAGGGCACTGGGGGGGTGTGGATGGGGACAGGGAGGGAGCAGCCCCGCTGTCACAGGGTGACACCGCCTGTGCCGCGTAGTCACCCAAAGTGCCACCACCCCCAGTGCCAGCGCTGCACCTCCACCTGTTCCTGAGGGGACTTATCCCTTAAAAACCCCCCAGAATTTCTCTGGTTTGTTTTTGGGGACAGTTCTCAGGGCAGGGGACAACTGCCAGCCCTGGGCCTCGCACGGGGCCGCTCTGCAGCTCTATCGGGGCATCTTTCTCCTCCCGTGATTCCCAGGCATTCGCTCCGTTAATTATTAATTATTAATTACAGCCAGCCCCGAGCCCCTGGCCAGGGCTGCTCCATCCCTGCAGGGACAGCTCCAGGAGGGGACACCAGGACATGCAGGGACTCCATGGTCACCCCAAAACCAGGAGGGAACACTGGGACACACAGTGACTCCACAAAAATCCCAAAGCTGTGAGGGGACAGGAGCACACACAGGGGCTCTGTCACCACCCCAAAGCTGTGAGGGGACACGGAGACACACAGGGGCTCTGTCACCACCCCAAAGCTGTGAGGGGACACGGGGACACACAGTGACTCCATAACCACCCCAAAACCAGGAAGGGACACACGGGGACACACAGTGACTCCATAACCACCCCAAAACCAGGAGGGGACACGGGGACACACAGGGGCTCTGTCACCACCCCAAAGCTGTGAGGGGACACACGGGGACACACAGGGGCTCTGTCACCACCCCAAAACCAGGAGGGACACGGGGACACACAGGGCTCCATAACCACCCCAAAGCTGTGAGGGGACACGGGGACACACAGGGGCTCTGTCACCACCCCAGAGCTGTGAGGGGACACGGAGACACACAGGGGCTCTGTCACCACCCCAAAGCTGTGAGGGGACACGGAGACACACAGGGGCTCTGTCACCACCCCAAAGCTGTGAGGGGACACGGGGACACACAGGGGCTCTGTCACCACCCCAAAGCTGTGAGGGGACACGGGGACACACAGTGACTCCATAACCACCCCAAGCAGCCAGGGAGAGGCCTCTGCTTAGGGAATGCAGGTTTGAGACCCCAAGTGGGGTTTGCCCCAGGAGCTGCCAGGGCTGGAGCAGCTCTGCTGGGAATTCTGGGCTCCGTCGTGCCAGAGGAATCCAGGGAAGCGCCTTCCCAGCCCAGGCTGCTCCCATGGCAGGGGAAGTGCCCTGGTGCCACCAGTGCTGGGCACAGAAAGCCATGCCCAACCCGACAGGACACAGCACGGTGCCCCCAGCTCGTCCCGTTCCCAGCACACATCTCAGATCCCAGCCTGGCACACAGCCCTGGGGCACCGCAGGGACTGGGTACTTTGGGATCAGTCCCTGCTGATCCCCCAGCACCGCAGAGGACTGGGATCAGTCCCTGCTGATCCCAAAGTACCCACAGGGCATGGGGCCCTGCTGATCCCAGAGCACCACAGGGACTGGGATCCCTGCTGATCCCCCAGCACCGCAGGGACTGGGATCCCTGCTGATCCCAAAGTACCCACAGGGCATGGGATCCTTGCTGATCCTGGTGCCACCACAGTGCCCAGGATCCCTGCTGATCCCAGTGCCCCCACCCAGCCCAGACCCCCCACACCCCGCAGCTCGATGTCACCTGTGTCACAGCCCCGTGTCCCCATCACAGCCAGAGGGCTCCCCTTGCTCAGAGCATCCCAGATTCCCTTCAGAGCCCTCCCTGCCCCTTCCCCACCCTGATCCCACTTTGGGATTCCCCTCAGGGCTCTGAGCTGCACTGGGTTCCCCCAGGCCCTTTGATTTTGCTGTTGTTCCAGTCTTACCCCAAATTAAGGCAGCTCCTCGGCAGGAGAGCGGCTGGGAAGGGGTTAAACACCTGCACCATCCCCAGCCCATATCCCAAGGCATTTCCCGATGCTGGGCAGGACCTGAACCCTTCTCATCTTCCGGGGCTGCTCCAGGTGCTGCTCCCAGCCCGGGGGACCCGGAGCTGGCACAGCCCGGAGGGCAAAATTCCATTTTCCAGAGGGAAAAGCGCTGGGAAATAGGGCCAGGCACAGCCACGAGCTGAAACCCCTCTGGGAATTGTTAAATCCGCGAAAAACTGGTAAACCCCCCCAAACGGTGGGTTTGGGTCTGGGGCCCCAGGTGAAAACACACCTGTGTCACGCTGGGATGGGTGTCGTAGATAAAGCAGGCTGGTTTTCCATAGGAATTTGATTCCAAGCAGGATTTATCACCGAATATTTAATTAACAATAAAAATAATAAGAATAGTAATAATATGCTGGGTTTGGCACAGCCACCAGCCCCTGGCTGTCCCACTCCTCCAATCCCAATGCCCGGGTGTCCCCAAACCCTTGGCACACCGGGATTATTTCCCTCAAGGTAATGAAAACAGATTTTTTTTTTTTTTAATATTTTTCTAAAGCCACGAAACAGAAAGGAAGAACGTTTCGGTGCAGCCTGGATCCCTGGGGCCGCGGGAAGGACGGAGCCTTTCCCGGCCCCGCCGCTGCCTCCCGCGCTCCCCGCGCTCCCTCCCCGCCAGCAGCAGCAGCTTCCCAAAATCCCGGAGACACCACACACCGAACAGCCTGCAGCCCCGAGAAACGAAAATTTAAAACATCTCCGTGGCCTCTTTGCGCTCTGAAACCTCCCTGGGATTGGGGCCGGGAGCCGCCGCTGCGCTTCCCCAGTAAATGGCATTACTGCATTTTGGCTCCGGGCAGCGCTGGAAAAGGCCAGGCAATGGCTAAGCTCCCCCTGGGGCATCCCGCAGCTGCCCTTTCCACCCCGACAAGTTCCTGGCTGTTCTTTGACCTTTGGGTTTTGTCCTTTTTTTCCCTTTTTTCCCCATTCCGGCCCGGGGAGGTGACGGCAGCGGAGGGAAGGGCCCCGAGCCGGTGCCGGCACTGAGCCCCGCGAGCCGCGGGCTGGGGCAGCATCGCCCTCGGGACCCAAACACCCTGGGGATGTGGGGGGCTCTGTCCCTGCTTCCAGACACCCACAGCTGCTCCTTCCTGCCGGCCCCGTGCCGGTGACATTTTCCTCCCAGGAACTTCCAGCTCCCAGGGACGCGTCTGGAGGTTTTGTTTGGCAGAGCCTGGGCAAGGATGAGCCAGGCGGGTACTGGGAACACCCACGGCTCCAGCTTTATTTCCCAACTAAATTTAAGCTTAAATTTCAATCAGTTCAGCACACAGGCCTCACCACCTCACCGGAATTTAGGGAAAACTTTCTCCCTTCCCTCAGCTGCTGAATATCCTGGGAAATAAAACTCCTTCCCCTGGAGCATTTGGGAACAGCCGCTCAGCAGGGCTCGGACACACAGGGATGCTCAGCCCCAGCTCCCGCATTTCCCCCAGCTCTGTACACTTTTCCTTCACCCTCGTGCTTCTCCTGGGTCTCCTTACATCGAAATTCCTGTGAAATGTCTGTTCTGATCCCAGAAATTCTCATCCGAAACCAGCGCCCTTCGGCAGCACCGTCTCACACCCATCCTGAATTGCGGGTGTTGGTGCACAGACCCGGAGCTGCTCGGCTCAGCCACGGGTTTCCAGCTTTCCGGGGAAGCCTTCAGGCTGCTGCTCCTTTCCTGACTGGATTTTTAAACCCATAAATTGCTCCCAGGGAAAACACCCCAAGCCAGCGAGGAACACCACCGGAAAAGCGCTCCGGAGAGAGCGGGACAGCGCCGGAGCCGCATTCCCGGCCCCAAACCTGCCACAGCTCCTGGAACCCCAAAAGCTGCCTCACAAAAACCCCAAACCCACCCCGAGGAGCCCCAAAACACCTGCAGGCTCTGGGGGTCCTGGGAAGTCCCAGCTGGGATTTGACAGGAGAGCGCCGTGCGGGTCTGGGGCCGCTGCTGGGACACGGTGGGACACGGAGGGACACGGAGGGACACGGCGGGACACGGCGGGACAGACAGCCAGGTGGCAGTACCTGTGTCTCGGAGAGGCTGAGGCTGCTGGCCAGCTGCTTGCGCTCGGCGCCCACCACGTAGTGATTCTTCTCGAAGGCTCTTTCCAGGCGCAGCAGCTGCGACGGGGAAAAGGCCGTGCGGATGCGCTTGGGCTTGCGGGCGAAGGGGCCGTGCAGCAGGAGGCTCTCCTGGGACACCTCGCTCCCTGCGGGCACACACCGAGCTCAGCGCGGCCCCGCAGCCCCGGCCCCCCTCGGCACGGCGCTGCTGGGGTCGCTTCCAGGCCCTGAGACGCGGCAAGGGCACAAAAAGGGGAATTGCGGGGTTTTGGGAGATTTCCCCACCCTGAAATCGAGGGTTTTGTGCCACGCTCTGGATCCTCTCAGCCCCACGGTGGGGTTGGAGATGGGGCCAAAGGGAGGGCAGGGAGAGAGAGAGAGAAAGAAATAAAGAGAGGGAGAAGGGATGGACGGGGAGAGCAGCAGGAAGAGGAAAGAGAGGAAGAGAAGGGGGGAGGCAGAGAAAAAACTGAGACAGAAAAATTATAAAATAGGAGGAAGACTGAGAAAGTGACAGGAAAAAATAGAGAAGTAAAACTAAGGAAGAAAAAAGTAGAGGGAAGAAAGAAAGAGGGAAGGGGACAAGGAAAGGGAGGAGAAAGTGGGAAAGCAATTTAAAAAGAGGGAAAGAAAAAGAAATAAAAAAGAAGGAAAAGATAGTGAAAGAAAAAGAAAGAAAGAGAAGAAGTGGGAAAGCAAAAAAAAAAGAAGGAAAGAAGCAAAGAATAACGAACAAGAGAAGGAAATCTGTAAAGCAAGCGAGCGAAACAAGGTAGAAAGAAACGAAAGCAAGGGAAGAAACAGAAAATTCAAGGCGGAGAGAGAAGGCAGGAGAGAGGGACGGCTCGGGAGAGCGGCGGGCCGGGCTCGGGGGCTGGGGGGGAGCCGGAGCCCCGCGCGGCCCCGGCCGGAGCCGCTCCCGGGGCCGAGGGGGCCGGGCCGGTGCCCCCGGGCGCCGCCGGCAGCGGCCGCAATCCCCGGCGGAGCCCCGGGGACGAGCGAGGGGTTGGTGCCGAGCAGATAAAACTAATCCGGGCTGCGGGACCCCCCGGCACCGCGGCGGGACAGAAGGGACGGCGGTGGAGGGGAAACGGAGAGGCACAGAAAGAGAAAAAATAAACAAAACGCAGGAAAAAAAAAAAAAAAAAAGAGAGAAAGAAAAAACATGGGAAAAAAGGAAAGAAAAGGACGCAGCTACAGAAAGGAAAAGGAAAAGAAAGAGGATCGGAAGGAACGGAGAGAAAGAAAATAAAGATAAAAGAAATAGAGACAGAATCGAAAAATTAAGAGAAAGAAAGAATGAACGAAAGGAAGAAAGAACGAAAGAAGCAAAACAAGAAAGTGAGGAAAAGAAAGAGAAGAAGGAAATAAAGAGAAGAAAAGGCATCGAGAGAAAATCTACAGAACCAAAGAACATCTCTCTGCGCAGCCGAGATCCACCGCACCGAAATCCTTCCCTTCGCTCCCGGGAAGGAGAAAACCAAATTCCCGGCTCGGCTGCGCACGGAGGCGGCGGCGCCGGTCCCGTCCCCGGAGCTCCGCGGTGCTCGGCCGGGACTCTGCGGGGCTGCGGGAGCGCTCCGCGGCTCTGCCCGGCCACGGCCACGGCCCCGGGACTGCGGGAGCGCTCCGGCCGCGGCTGTGAAAGGCACCGGCACCGGGGGAGCGGAGGCACCGGGCGTGCGGAGACGCCGGGTGCTCGGAGACACCGGCCCCGGTACGGAGCGCCCGGAGCCCCGGCCGTGCGTGCGGGCACGGCAGCAACAGGTCCTGCCGAGCAGCCGGGCCCCCAGAGCCCCGGGAGGAGCCCCGCAGCCCCCGGGGCCCCGGCAGCGCTCGGCCCGCGCCCCCCGCGGCCCCCGCTCACCTTGGAAGCGGTGGCCGAAGAAGCGGTTCCGCAGCACCCAGGGGTAAAAGTTGAGCGGGTCGCGGTGCTGCGGCCCGAAGAAGGGGTGCGGGTGCGGCAGGGCCGAGCCCCCCAGCTGGGGGGGCCCGACGGGCAGCGCCGGGTGCCCCACGGCCTCGGGGAAGACGAGCTCGGCGCTGCCGTACAGGGCCCGGCCGGCGGCTCCTTGGAAGCCGGGGGCGAAGGCGGCGGCGTCGGCGGCGGCGGGGCCGGGGTAGGCGAGGGCGGCGGGGCGCGGGGGGTCCTCGGGGCCCAGGGGGGTGTCCTTGCCCACCAGGGACTCGATGGTGAAGCAGCGCTTCGCGGACGGCTGGAACATGGTGTGAGCCGGGAGCGGGGGGGGGGGCCGGAGCGGGGCCGGTCCTGCGGGTGCGCGCGTGTGTGCGGTGTGTGTGTGTGTGCGTGTGCAAGAAACCTCCCCCTGGGCACGGCACACACACGCGGACCCGCGGCCCGCACCCCTCCCTCCCTCCGCCCCCGCCCCGCCGCCCACCCGCGGGCGCCCACGCAGCCCCGAGCCCCGGGCGGCCGCTCCAGAGGCGGGCGGTACCTGCGGGGCCGGCCGGGGGCGGCCGCACCTGAGCCCCGCGCCGAGAGGGGAGGCCCGCGGAGGCAGGGCCGGGATGGGGAGGGCAGGGCCGGGACGGGAAGGGAGAGCAGGGATTGCAGGGGTGGGATGGGGAGGGCAGGGATTGTAGGGATGGGGTGGGAGAGCAGGGATTGTGGGGACGGGATGCGGAGGGCAGGGATCGTAGGAATGCGATGGGAGAGCAGGGCTGGGAAGGGAGAGAAGGGCCGGGATGGGGAGGGCAGGACTGGGATGGTGAGGGCAGGGAATGCAGGAATGGGATGGGAAAGCAGGGCCGGGATGGGAGAGAAGGGCCGGGATGGGGAGGGCAGGACTGGGATGGTGAGGGCAGGGAATGCAGGAACGGGTTGGGAAAGCAGGGCCGGGATGGGGAGGGCAGGGAATGCGGGAATGGGATGGGATGGAATGGGAAAGCAGGGCCGGGATGGAGGAGCAGGGGAAGTAGGGATGGGAGGGGAGAGCAGATCAAGGTAGGAATGGAATGGAATGGGATGGGATGGGGAGAGCAGGGATGGAAAGGACGGGCAGTGGAAGGAAGAGGAGGCAGAGCGGGGTAAGGACAGACAGGGGAGGCAAAAGGAAGAAAGAGGAGGCCGGGGGAGGACGAGGGCAGCCAGGAAGAGTCAGGGGAGGCACGAGGCAGGGAAGGCACGGGAGGTACGGATGGGCAGGGGAGGACAAGGGGAGGCAGGGGAGGACACCGGGAGATGGGGCAGGAAGGGGAGGCAGAGGAGGCAAAAGGACGCAGAGAGCGCCCGAAAAACTGGACTGGAGCTGCTCCCGCAGGCGCGCCGTGAAGTTGTGGCGAAAGGGCTCAGGCTGCGAGGGGCGGGAGGGTTCCCTCCGTATTAAAAAAAAAAAAAAAATTAAAAATCTTTATAATTTCTCCTTTTTCTTTTTTTCTCTCCTTCTTTTGGTTTTCTTTTTCCTTTTTTTTTTTTTTTTTCTATTTAGATAAATAAGCCAGCCCTGCCCGCAGCGGCGGAGCGGAACCCCGGCCCGAGGGGGGAGCACAGGTGGAGCCTCCCCCACTCCTCCGCCGCCCCCGCGTAAGCTCCGCTCCCCTCCGCGTGTCCCCTTCCAAAGGCAGGACCTTCCCCCGCCGAAACCTCTTCCCACCGCTCCGATCCTGCGCCGGGAATGGACAAAAAAAAAAAAAAAAAAAAAAAAAAAAAGAAAAAAGCCAAAGCTCCCAAGAAGTGGCAATTTTGGCAATTTTGGCCGTTTTGCCCCGGCGCGGGGGATGCGCGGGCGCGCAGCCCCTGCGCGGGCCGGTCCCGAGTTCACTCCGCAGTTTGGCTCTGCTCGGAGTTTTGTTGGCCCGCGGAGGCGGGGGCCAGCCCTCCCCTCCCGCACAAAGGGGGTTGAAAGTCTATTTTCCACTTGGCTGGATCGAAATACTCCGCGCGGGATCCTTCCCCCCGCGGAGAGGAGAGCGCTGCTGCGCGCCCGCGGCTCTGCGCGGACCCGCTCCCGCAAGAGGCTGCGGGAAGAAGGATGGGGGGAGGAAAGGCAAAATTACGCGAAATCCCAGAGAAGTGAAAGCCTAAAAATGGAGCGAGAGCGTCGGCAAAGCGTTTTTTTTTTTTTTTTTTAATTTTTCTTTTCATTTCCGCAAGACACAGAGAGAGAGGAAAAAAATAATCGACATTCAAAATATTTTATAAATAGATTTTAAATATATCTTCCCTTTTTTTTTTTTTTCTAATAGGAAAAGTGGAAATAAAGAAGAGGAGTTGGGTGAGAGAGCTGGCGGGGAGGGCAGCGGGAGCGGAGCGGGGAACACCCGCGAGGGACGGGGATGGGAAGGGAAGGGATGGGGAAGAGGGGAAGGGATAGAGATGGAGAGGAAGGGGAAGGGATGGGATCGGCGAGGGGAAGGAGAAGGGGACACGGGGACAGCTCGGCTCAGTCGCGGAAACTGCCCGGCTCCGGACCGTTTGTGGAATTTCATTGAAATCAATTTAATCCAATTGAATTCAATTTAATTTCTTTTTTCTCTCTCTCTTTTTTTTTCCCCTCGACCTTTTCCCTGCCCCCGGGGCCGGCGGGGGAGACGCGGCCCCTCCGCCCCTGCCCTGCGGCAGCCGCGGGTGCGGAGCGGGCGCTGCGGGATCCGCGGCCCCGGAGCGCGGCGCGGGGCCGCGATTTCGTTTCGTGCGGATCTCCCTCATCTCAGCATCCTCCGAGGGAGAAAAGCGGGAAAGGCGGCCGGGCTGCGGTTGTTTCCCGCGGGATCCCCGGCTCCGGCAGCTCCCCCGGGCACCCCGGCTGCAGCTGAGCATCGTCCGGGAGGGAGCGGCTCCGCTCCGGGGTGCATCGCCCTCCCGGGAATTTACAAACCCTTCACCTGGTTTTGCTTTTATCCCCAACTCGCCCCGGTGGTTTTCGGTCCCGGCTCAGTGTCCAGGCGAGGCTGCTCGGATGCTCCAAAGGGACCCGGGAGCTGCTGCGCTGGAACCAACCGAGAACCCCAAATTTTTCTTTAAATTTCTTTTTCCCCTCTGCTCCCAGGCCTGCTCCCAGCTCCAGGATAACTCAAGCAGGATTTTTATCCCCTCGGGAAATAACCCGGAGCCGCCGAGCCGGGGTCCTGTTCGGGCTGGAGATGCCCCTGGTTTGTGGAGAGGAAACTTTGTCCGCGGAATGCCCGGAGAGGGGAGCCGGGATGGATCCTCCCCGCTGGATTCCGGCCGGGAGCGGCTCCGGGAAGGGGAAAAATCCATTTTCCTTTCTAACGGAAGAGCCGGCGGCCGTGCGAGCGCAGCCGAGGGCCCGCGGGGGCCGGGCAGGGGCGGCTGCACCGGGGTCGGGGGTGCCGGGGGGAAAGGGGGGTCTGGAAAACCCAACCGGGGGTCCTGCAAGGAGCAAAGGCGAGAGGAGAACGGGAGAGGGAAAGAAGGACAGGACAGACACCGAACACCGGCCGCGGGCCGGGGATAGAGGGTCATTCGTGGGGTGGCAGAGGCACAGAGGGGACACCCCTGTGTCCGTGTCCATCCGCACCCCAGACTCAGAGCCCGCCCGTGCTGTCCCCCAGCGGGGCCGTGTCCCCAAGCGGGGCGGTGTCCCCGGGCCGGCCCCGCAGCCGCCGTCCCCTCGTTAATCGGTAACGCCGCCATCAAAGGGCCCCGTGGGGAACGCGGCCCCGGGCCCGCAGCGGGCACGGCTCGGCCCCACGTTAAAAGTTGACCAGACTTCAAAGCGCTGCAGCGTTTCCTCCTCCGCTCTCGCACCCGCTCCTCCCGCGGGCACCGCTCTGCCCGGCCCCGCTCCTCCTCACCGGCCATGCCGGGCAGGAGAGGGGAAATGGGGCCCACCCAGGGCGGGCAGCTCAACCAGGTCCTTTCCCTGCTTCCTTGCATTTCAGCTCAGTTCATTTCATTCTGTTTCTTACATTTCCTTCGGTTCGGAATATTCTGCATGGGAATAAATCGTCCCTGAAGCTGCAGCTTCCAGCAGGTCACTCCTGTCACCTCCCTCAGGGGCCTGCAGTCAGGGGCTTTTGGCAACTGGTGCATGGAGGGATGGACGGAGGGACAGATAGACGGACGAATGGATGGATGGATGGATGGATGGATGGATGGATGGATGGATGGATGGATGGATGGATGGATGGATGGATGGATGGATGGATGGATGGATGGATGGACGGATGGATGGATGGACGGATGGATGGATGGACGAACGGATGGATGGAGGGATGGATGGATGGATGGATGGATGGATGGATGGATGGATGGACGGATGGACGGATGATGGATGATGGATGGGGGATGGATGGATGATGGATGGATGGATGATGGATGATGGATGGATGGATGGAGGGATGGATGGATGGATGATGGATGGATGGAGGGATGGATGATGGACAGATGGTTTTTCTGGGATCAGGCTGACTGAGAGAGGATCCCACCGTGAGTTCAGGAACAGGAAGTCACCCAGATCCCCCAGTTCCAGTCTGGGAGAGGCCATTCCAGCAGGGACAGAGGCTGCTGGGTTCCCATCCATCTCCACAGGCTCTCCTTGGCTTTTCCATGGGGCTGCATCCCCCTCTCCAAACCCTGCCAGGCACGCTGGACCTGCTGTGACAGCTCCTGGGCACACTCAGGGGTGTCACATCCTGAGGGCCCTCAGAGGGACATGGCTGTGGCCCTGGTGGCTGCAGCCACGCCAGGAACGGGAAAGCTGAGCCTGCAAAGCAAACAGGATTTGGCAGCCAGCTCCTGGTAGATGCAGATCAGCCAGCTCCTGGTGGGATCATCTCCAGCCTGGGAACACCTCCAGGGCATGGGGACGTGCCCATGGCCCCGGGAAAGCCCTTCCAGGAGCTGGGACATCCCAGCCCTTGGTGGCCCGGGCTGGCCCTGGGACAGGGACAGCTCTGGTCACTCCTGTGACACAGCACAGGGACAGCTCTGGTCACTCCTGTCCAGCAGTGACACAGGACAGGGACAGCTCTGGTCACTTCTGTCCTGCACGGGGACATGGCAGTGACACAGGACAGGGATTTTGGGAAAGCCACCCAGACCCCATGAGTGCAAAGTGCTGGGCAGACTTGGGGCATCTGGGGACCTTCCCCTGCCCTCATACCTGGCCTTGGGGACCCCCTGTCCCCTGCCTGGCTGTGCTCAGCTGGCCTTGGGGACCCCGTGTCCCCTGCCTGGCTGTGCTGAGCTGGCTGTCCCACAGCAGGGCCCGTGGAAGGCTCTGGAACACCTAGACTGGGGCAGCATCTCCGGCTGGTGGCAGGACTGGTGACAGCAGTGCCATGGGCACCTGCAACACACGTGGCACCCGGGGTGGCACACAGGTGACACAGCTCTCCCAGGGCTCCTGGAACCCCTGGAATCCCCCCAAGTGAGAGTCCAGCCCAGCCCCCCAGCCCAACCCACCTTGGTTTGTTCTGCTGGGCCCTGGCGTGGTGGCAGCTCTGGCCCTGTGGCACTGCCAGGGCTGTGTGGCACTGCCATGTCCCCATGTCACTGCCATGCTTGGGTGGCACTGCCATGCCCATGTGTCACTGCCATGCCCTGTGTCACTGCCATGCCTGGGTGGCACTGCCATGCCCATGTGTCACTGCCATGCCCATGTGTCACTGCCATGTCCTGGTGTCACTGCCATGCCTGGGTGGCACTGCCATGTCCCGTGGCACTGCCATGTCCCGTGTCCCTGCCATGCCCTGTGGCACTGCCATGTCCCTGTGTCACTGCCATGTCCCCATGTCACTGCCATGCCTGGGTGGCACTGCCATGCCCATGTGTCACTGCCATGCCCTGTGTCACTGCCATGTCCTGTGTCACTGCCATGTCATTGTGTCACTGCCATGTCCCTGTGTCCCTGCCATGTCCCCGTGTCACTGCCATGTCCTGTGTCACTGCCATGCCCTGTGTCACTGCCATGCCTGGGTGGCACTGCCATGTCCATGTGTCACTGCCATGTCCCCGTGTCACTGCCATGTCCTGTGTCACTGCCATGCCTGGGTGACAATGCCATGTCCCGTGTCACTGCCATGTCCCAGTGTCACTGCCATTGTTGTTTGGCCCTGCCATGTCCCAGTGTCACTGCCATGCCCTGTGTCACTGCCATGCCTGGGTGGCACTGCCATGTCCCAGTGTCACTGCCATGTCCCTGTGTCACTGCCATGCCCTGTGGCCCTGCCATGCCCTGTGTTACTGCCATGTCCCTGTGTCACTGCCATGCCCTGTGTCACTGCCATGTCCCGTGTCATTGCCATTGTTGTTTGGCCCTGCCATGCCCTGTGTCACTGCCATGTCCCCGTGTCCCTGCTGGGAATTTCCCTGCTCTCCACACGGAGAACTCCCCTGCTGGGAGCACCTGGGCGCCTTCTCTGGAAACTCTGGGGCTGCTTTTCCTTGGCACCCAGGGAAACCCACCCAGACTTGGCTCAGGCTGTCCCGTCCCGCTCTGGGGACACCTCAGCGACACCTCAGGGTGGGGGTGAAAGTCAATCCTGGCGTGGAGCTGCCCCCGAGCAGGAGGAAATGAGCTTTTCCAGGGGGTTCTGCTGGATCCTGGTGGATTCCCGTGATCTCCCCCGCCCCCAGAGCCCCGAGCCCGCGGATTCCCCTCCCTCCTCCCTCGGGGAGTGGTCGGAGGGGGCCCCTGGCTGAGTCATTTATTTATTTTGCCGGTGCCATATGAAAGGCAGCCCCGGGTGTTTCCATACGAGGCGGATAGGTGCTTCCAACACTGACATTCTCCAGGAGAAAAATAGGCAGGAAAGCTCCTGGCGCAGCAGTTTTATTGTGTTAATAAGTTTGGCGTCTATAAGCACCATATGTAAATGACTGCTATAGTGCCTTGCTGCCATTTAACATTATGTTGGGGAGGTGAGCGGGAGCCAAGTCTGCAGCTTTTCCATTAATACACCACGAGCTGCCAATTCCGGAGGGGCTTTTTTCCCTCTTTTTCTTTTTCTTTTTTTTTTTTTTTCCCCTTTTTTCAAAAATGGGAAAGAGCCCGGCGCCAAAATGCTGCCTCGGACCCTTCAGTTGGGTGGGAAATGGGTAAATATTGTGTTCATTTAGCCCTGGAGGCAGCTCCGGAGCTCGGAGCTGCGCTGGGAAATCGCCTGTGCTGAGTGTCCCCATCCCGGGAGAGGGGCTGAGGGGTGGGCAGAGCGGGGCCGTGTCTGGGGGTGGATCCCACCGTGCTTGGGAGTTTATCCCACCACGTTTGTGGGTCCATCCCCGCTCCCCCTTCTCCGACAAGCAGGGGGAAAAAAATTTAAAAAAAAACAAGGAGGAAAAAACTGAAATAAGAAGCGCCGTGAGTTTCTTCCTCCTGCGAGGGATTTGCAGCGAATTTCTGTTGAATGGATGGCTCGGTGCAGTCATATGGATGGCAGGCTCCCAGCCATTATTAGTGTAAACAGATTTGTGAGCAGTATATTTAGCTGTTCCATATTGCTTTTAGGAAATGTGCACATTTCCATGGCACACTCTTGCAGAGGGCCATACCCTGCCACGGCTCTGCAGGTGGGCACCGAGCCGCCCGAGCCCCCCGAGCCCCCCGGGCTCCCCCAAACTCTGCCCCAGCTGGGAGGGAGCCCCGAGCTGCTCGGAGGGCTTTGGGTGCCCTTCTGCTGGCTGCTGGCTGTCCCACCTGAGTGTCACCTGGAAGCAGGGCTGGAGGGGACAGCCTGGCCAGGCCACGCTGCTCCCGGCGGTGGCAGAGCCGGGGCGCAGCTCCTGGAGGGGGTGGTGGCACCAGCAGAGCTCCTGGGGGTGCCCAGCGTGGGTTTGGGGCTCCAGGGCACCCAGCCCTGCCCAGAGCTCTGCGGTGGGGTCAGCTGGGTCAGTGGGGGACCCTCAGGGGCACTGTCAGGGTGGGGAGGCACCCAGGGAATGCTCTGGGACACAGGTGACACAGCCACTAGGGATTGTGCCAGGATCCAGGTGACACAGACACCCAGGGAATGTTTTGGGATCCAGGTGACACAGACAGCCAGGGAACACGCTGGGACACAGGTGACACAGCCACCCACAGGCCACGGCAGGGTGCAGGTGACACAGCCACCCACAGGCCACAGCAGGGTGCAGGTGACACCTCCCCCAGGCCCGCCACGTGCCCGGGTCACAGCAGCCACATCCCTCTGTGCCCGGAGGGCTCCGGTCCCTGCTGCTCCTCCCGAGCTCCCATCCCGGGAAAGCTCCCGCGGGAGGAGCAGACCCCGAGCGGGCAGGGGCCAAGCCCCGAACGTGCCAAAGAGCGAGCCCAGCTCCGGGGCGAGCCCCGGGAGCCCTGCGGGATGGATCCAGTCCCCAACATCCTTCCACAGTCCCCGTTTCCCACGGGAGCCAGCAGGATCAGCCCCTCGCAGCCCCCCAAACCAGCCGCGGGCATGGGACAGCGGGAATGTGGCACGGGACAGCGGGAATGTGGCACGGCCCCCGTGCCAGGCAGAGGGCACCGAGCGGCCCCAGGGGCTTTGCTGCTCTCCCTCTGCTGCTCTCCCCTTGCTGCTCTCCCTTGCCCTCTTTCCCCTTGCAGTTTTCCCTTTCCTGCTCTCCCTTTGCTGTTTTCCCCTTACCGTTTTTTTTCCCCTTGCTGCTCTCCCTCCGCTGCTCTCCCTTCGCCTCTCTCCCTTTGCTGCTCTCCCCTTGCTCTTTCCCCTTTGCTGCTTTTCCCTTGCTGTTTTTGTTCCTTTGCTGCTCTCCCTTTGCCTCTCTCCCCTTGCAGTTTTCCCTTTCCGGCTCTCCCCTTGCTCTTTCCCCTTTTCTGCTTTTCCCATGCTGTTTTTATTCCATTTGCTGCTCTCCCCTTGCTGCTCTCCCTTTGCTGTTTTTCCCCCTTCCTGCTCTCCCCTCGCAGTTTCCCTTCTCTGCTCTCCCAGGCCAGCCCTGGTCCCGCACGGCGGCTGGCCCGGCAGAGGCTGGCCCATGGCTACCATGGCTACCCAGCCCCGGCGGAGGCATCCGGGCTCGGGGGGAGACGCCGGCCCCTTTCATGCCGCAGAAAGCCGCGACATCAGGGCTCTCTTGTTGGATGTCACCGTCTCCCTCCCACCGGCGTGAAAAATCAATTAGGAAGAATTAGCGACGTGTCACCGGGGCTCGGGAGGGGACAATCGCGGGGCCCGTCCTGCGCACGGAGCCGCGGCTGCGCCCCGGAGGAGCCGGCTCTGTGTCACCGCTGCCCCGGCTGTCCCCGCCCTGGCAGCGCTCCAGCCGCACAGGCTGAGTGCCCAGGCACCCAAATCCTTCGGGATGCGGATTCCCAGGCCGGGCACAGGGAGCGGGGTCACTCCAGCGCTCCCCGCCTCGCTCGCTCCGTCCCCGCGAGGGCTTTGGCTGCACCGCGGCCCCAGAGCCTGCGGCATCCCCGGCCGGAGGGGCTGGAATGGCTCTCTGGGAATGTGACTCGCACCGTGTCGCCTCTTTTCCCTCCTCTTTCCATGTGCGTGTGTGTACATATATATATATATATATATATATATATATAAACCAGAAAGGAGAAAAAAAATTCCCAAACTCTGATTAAAATCCCTTTTTTTATTCACCTGCCCATCTTTCCTGTCTGCATCTCCCCTTCTATCCAAACTCATAATTAATCGCTCAAGGCAAAAGTAATGAATGTTAATTGGCCATCTGTACAAAGACTAATTAAAATCTACCATGCTGGGGATTAAAACATACCTATAGCAACTGCCTGAATTGAGAATGAGACAGAGGAGAGATTGAGAAAACAGCTGAAAGGCTTGTGCAAAACGCAATCTCGCTTAGGTGTGAGATGAGTTGCAGCTCCGAGATCTGAGATGCTTTATTATTAAATTAAAAACAAAACCCAAAACAACAAAAAAACGGGGAGGGGGGGGGAAGGATGGGGAAGAAACTTCTGAGCTGGGAGCTGGTTTAATGGGAAGAAAGGCCGCGGGGGATTTCAAAGGAGGAGTGACCCCAACATTTCGCGTCGGGTTTGGAGGAGGATAAAAACTGCCCGCTCCCCTCCCCGCCCGCAGGAAATATTCGGTGGCGTTTGCAGCTTTTTTAGGGTTTGCGGCTGTGAATAAAGCGGGTGGGGAGAGCAGCCTTGCGTGGATTTGGGGGTGAGGGATGGAGCAGGAGATGGGGCACGGCCGGGGCTGTGCCCGCTCTGCCCTCGGCCGCCCCATCCCCTCCTTTGTCCCAAAGCCGCGGCTTTTCAGCGCGGCCGCCCCTTTGTTGGAGGCTTTGGGAGTTGGGGGAATGCTCCCAAACGAAGAAGAGGCAATGACGGCTCCCAGAGCTGCTCTTCCTTCTTCTCCTCCTCGGGCTGCGGCCCCACGAACCCCCGATCCCTCCCTGTGCTGCTGCCGAGCCGGCTCCGTCCCACCCGGCCCAGGTGTCGCCTCCGGCGCTGGTGACACCGCTGGAGGTGGCAGGAGGAGCGCAGGGCTCCCGTGGGATGCTGAGGGGTGACAGGGAGGCTGGACCCTCACTCCAAACGGGCTCAGGGATGTGCAAAACTCCATTTTTAAGCTCCAAAAATCAGAACCAAGCGCTCCGGCCGCGGCCGGGGCTGTTTGTGCTGGAAGTCACCGAGCTGCGGCTCAACCGCCTCGTGTCCCCGAGCAGCTGCGGGCCCGGGATGTCCCCATCCTCCCCTGCACGTCCCGAACCAGCCCTTCTGATCTCCGGATCGCGTTCCGGGGGTGTCGGGTACCCCCGGGCAGCGCCCCCCATCCCCGCCGGGGGTTTCTGGGGCGGGCGGCGGGGGCAGCCCGGGCACCGCCCCCGGGAGCGGCGGGGCTCTGCCGCCGTGCCGGGAGCTCGGGGCTCTGCTCTTGTTTTCTCAGATTCCGCTGTGTTTACTCCCAACACGAGTGACCGCCGTGGCCCCATTACGGCGGCACTGACAGCTCGGCTGACAAGTGCGCTCGCGGCAGGAATGTGAATGCGGCTCCCGGCACCGCGCCGCCCGCCCCGCTCCGCTCCGAACCCGGGCACCGCCCCGGCAAAGGCACGGGCTCAGGGGCACCGGGGAGCCACACGGGCCCGGGGCACCGGGGAGCCACACGGGCCCGGGGCACCGGGGAGCCACACGGACCCGGGGCACCGGGGAGCCACACGGGCCCGGGGCACCGGGGAGCCACACGGGCCCGGGGGACCGGGGAGCCACACGGGCCCGGGGGACCGGGGAGCCACACGGGCTCAGGGGACCGGGGAGCCACACGGGCCCGGGGCACCGGGGAGCCACACGGGCCCAGGGGACCGGGGAGCCACACGGGCCCGGGGGACCGGGGAGCCACACGGGCCCGGGGCACCGGGGAGCCACACGGGCCCAGGGGACCGGGGAGCCACACGGGCCCGGGGGACCGGGGAGCCACACGGGCCCGGGGCACCGGGGAGCCACACGGGCCCAGGGCACCGGGGAGGGACACGCACTGCCGGAGCGTCCCCGGGGAGCCACAAGGGGAGGGACACGGGGAGCAACGCCGGGAGCGAGCCCCGGGAAGGGACACGGACTGCGGCACGGGCTGCGAGCCCCGGCGAGGGACACGGACTGTCCCGGGGAGTGACACGGACTGCTCCGGGGAGGGACACAGGCTAGCGGGTACCGGGGAGGGACACGGACTGTCCCGGCGAGGGACACGGACTGTCCCGGGGAGTGACACGGACTGCTCCGGGGAGGGACACAGGCTAGCGGGTACCGGGGAGGGACACGGACTGCGGCACGGGCTGCGAGCCCCGGGGAGGGACACGGGCTCCTGGTACCGGGTGACAAGGACTGCCCCGGGGAGGGACACGGGCTAGCGGGTACCGGGGAGGGACACGGACTGCCTGTACCAGGGAGTGACAAGGACTGCCCGAGTCCCGGGGAGCCACACGGGCTGCGGGTATCGGGGAGTGACACGGGCTGCCCCGGGGAGGGACACGGACTGCGAGCCCTGGGAGGGACACGGGCTGCCGGTACCGGGGAGCCCACGGGCTGCGGGTACCGAGGCATCCCGCTCGGGGTGGGAGCAGCGCGGGGGGATCGCCCTTCCTGCCTGAACTCGGAGCTGGGATCTTCCAACAGGATGGGAATGCCAGGGATTCACTGGGATTATCAGCGCAGGAGGGATGGGCATGGTTTTCTCACCCTTTCTGTCTGAACTCAGAGCTGGGATCTTCCCGAGCCCGCTGGAATCAGGAGCACAGCAGGATGGGAATGACAGGAATTCATCCCGCGGGATTGTCCGGTGCTCGGGAAGGGCTGAGGCACCGGCACAGGAGGGATGGGAGCTCGGTCCCTTTTTCTGTCCGAACTCAGAGCTGAGGATCCTTCAGGGCCTGCCAGCATCCCAGCAGGATGGGAATGCCGGGAATTCTCTGGGATCATCCCGTGCTCAGGAGGGTTTTGAGGGCAGGTGGAGGATGAGGAGTGCAGGTGTGCTGCCTGTGCCTGGCTCACCTGGTGTTGGGTTGGTTTTTTTAATTTATAGATGGGGTAATTGAGAGATGTTTTAAAAATTGCTGCCCAGGGCAGGGGGCTTGGGCTGGAGGATCCTTAAGGTCCATTCCAACACAAACCCTTCTGGGATTCCAGAATTCAGGGGAGGAGGTTTGAAAGGCACCAGGCTGAGCAAGACAGAGTCTGGCTTTGGGGTGATGTACAGAACAACCAAGGGAAACCAATTTCTGCAGTTTTCCCACTGGGATGGGGGTGGCTGCTGGTCTGCAGGGCCCACTCCAACCCCTGGTGGGTTTGGCAGGTCCAGACCAGCTCCAGGAGCGATGCCAAAGTCAGGATCCAGCCCTAGGCCCAGCTTGGATCCAGCCCTAGGCCCAGCTCAGCCCCAGCCCAGCTCAGCTGCTGTGCCTGCACAGCTCAAGGTGGTTTAATTAATCACAGATCATTTCTACAGCGCCTCCTCATTAACCTCCAGAGCAAACTAACTAATTACTCATTAAGGCAGGGAAGTTCTCTAGGCCAGGACAGCTCAGCCCAGAGCTCTGCTCCCTGCTCAGCCCTGGGTTAATCTGTCAGCTCCTCGCTGGCCTCGTCACTCATTAATGGGGCCCTGACTCATCAAAGCCTCTGGGATGGGGGGACCTCAAGGATCATCCTGTTCCATGGCAGGGACACCCCCCCTGTCCCAGGTGGAGGAAGAATTCCATATTCCACCCAGGAATCCTGGAATGCTCCAATGGGAAGAATTCCACCCAGGAATCCTGGAATGCCCCAATGGGAAGAATTCCATCCAGGAATCCTGGAATGCCCCAATGGGAAAAATTCCACACAGGAATCCTGGAATGCCCCAATGGGAAAAATTCCACACAGGAATCCTGGAATGCTCCAGTGGGAAGAATTCCACCCAGGAATCCTGGAATGCTCCAGTGGGAAGAATTCCACCCAGGAATCCTGGAATGCTCCAATGGGAAGAATTCCATCCAGGAATCCTGGAATGCCCCAATGGGAAGAATTCCACCCAGGAATCCTGGAATGCCCCAATGGGAAGAATTCCATCCAGGAATCCTGGAATGCCCCAATGGGAAGAATTCCACCCAGGAATCCTGGAATGCCCCAGTGGGAAGGAACCCAGAGGGTCTCAGATCCGGCTCCTGGCCCTGCAGGGAACATCCCTCCCTGGGCATCCCTGGAGCTCCAGCAGCCTCGGGATGGGATCATTCCCTGCATTCCTGGAACCCAGCAGGGAGCTGCTCCTGTGCCATGGAGCAGGAGAGTCATTCCAGGGAATGATCCCAGCCAGGGAACACCAGGAGATGCTGGAAGGCCAAAAATCCCCTTGGAGAGAGGCAGTGGGGAGAGAAGGAGCTGAGAGAATCCATGGGCTGGGCTGGGCTGGGCTGGGAAGGACCCTAAATCCCATTCCTACCCCATCCCCATCCATGGGCAGGAGGATGATTCCATGATCCCAGGTGGATCCAAGCCCCAGGGTCCAACCTGGCCTGGGGAATTCCCAGGGATCCAGGGGCAGCCACAGCAAATCTGGGAATTCCAGCCCAGCCCCTGCCCACCCTCCCAGACAGCAATTCCTTGCCCAGATCCCAGCCCAATCTCCCCTTTCCCAGTGGCAGCCATTCCCTGGCTCCTGTCCCTCTGTCCCTTGTCCCCAGTCCCTCTCCAGCTCTCCTGGAGCCCCTCCAGGCCCTGCCAGGGGCTCTGAGCTCTGCCTGGAGCCTTCCCTTCTCCAGGGGAGCATTCCCAGCTCTCCCAGCCTGGCTCCAGAGCAGAGGGGCTCCAGCCCTGCAGCAGCTCCGGGGCCTCCTCTGGGCTCTCTCCAGCAGCTCCACGTCCTCCTGCTGTTGGCCCAGGGCTGGGGCAGCTCTGCAGGTGGGCTCTCACCTGAGGGAGGGCACAGGGACACAATTCCCACCTTTCCTTTGGGATCTGCCCAGGGCTGGGGCAGCTCTGCAGGTGGGCTCTCACCTGAGGGAGGGGCACAGGGACACAATTCCCACCTTTCCTTTGGGATCTGCTCAGGGCTGGGGCAGCTCTGCAGGTGGGCTCTCACCTGAGGGGCAGAAGGAGGACGAGGAGGGGACGTGGCTGGAAATGGCTCACAGGAGGATGGACAGAGGGACAGGACAGAGGGACAGGCAGTGGCTCCAGCTCCCAGGAGGAATCTCTGTGAGGACCCAGCTCAGCAGGAAGGGGTTTGTTGTTCCAGCACTCAGGGTCACTCCTGCGCATCCCAGCACAGCTCCAGGACATCCCAAACAGCTCCTGCCTCGTGCCTTGGGATGGAGGACGTGTCTGCAGGGGCATCCCCGGCGCCCTGCAGGGTGGGGGTCCCTGTGTGGGCACCACCAGCCCTGTCCCCTGTCACCCTGATTTTTTAAGGTTTTCTAAGCCTTCTGATGTTGACCTTCTTGTAAGGAACTTTCTCACACCCTTTCTGTAAATAACTCAGTGTTTGGCATTCTTTTATGGAGGAGGAGAAATCTGATGGGCTGCTGGGCTGTCCAGTGTCACTGGAGAGGTGGCACTGTCACCCTCCAGTCCACTGGCACTTTTGGAAGTCTATAAATGTTGGGGTCAGAAAATAAACTTTCCTTTTTCCCCTTTGAGCACAGTGCTGTGGGCACTGGTGCTGTTTCAGGTCCTTTAGTGCCACCCCCCTGGCAGGGGGAGCTGTCCTGGACCTTTGGCCCCGGGCAAAGGCAGCCCGGGCTGGGCACTGGGGGCTGGAAAAGCTGAGCTCAGCATTTCTGGGCTCGGGGAAAGCGAGCTGGCCTCTCCCCGAGCCGGGAAAGCTCTCGGGAGGGGCATCGGAGCTCCCTGCCGAGCCAGAGCCACCCGGGGCAGCTGCCCAGCTTTGGGAGGTCAGGGGTGAGCCGGGTTTCATTTTGGGGGGATTTAGGGGCTTTAGGCGCCGCTGGCCCCCAGCCCTGCTCACAGGCAGGGAAACAAAACCCAGCCCCGGCTTTGGCTCCTGCCTGAGCCGGCTCAGCCCAGCCCAGCACGGGCACAAAGGGCACAGTGTGTCCCCAGCTCGGGGAGGGGGCTCAGGGGGGTCCCCCGATCACCCAGGGCCGCTGGGGCGGGCGGTGTCACCCCAGGGCACGGCACAGAGCCCTGCCCTCCTGCCCCAAGCTGCTCTCGAGGCCAGCTCGGGGCTCTCCGGGGCGATTTTAGGGATTTCAGCCGAGGAGGCACCTGCACAGCTCCTGCTGCACTGCTCGGGGGGAAGGAAAAGGGGAGCAAAGAGGGAAAAGGGATACAATGCCCTGCACAGGGTTTGGCTGCTGGAGGCAGGGTGGGAAGCTGTGGAGTTTGGGGGGAATCAGAACTGCCTGGGGGATAGCCCAGGGCTGGAGGGCTTTTGGGCTTGAGAGCTGCACTCAGTTCCCAGCAGGAATCTCTCTCTCTCCAAGGCCTTTTGAGGATAAACTGTCCAGCTAAGGAATGACACCTGAATTATTTCTACTTTTAACCCAATAACCAACCACCCATGGCCTGACTCTTTTATTCAATGACACAAAACCACCGAAACCCGTGGAGGAGAAGGAGAAGGAGAAGGAGAAGGAGAAGGAGAAGGAGAAGGAGAAGGAGAAGGAGAAGGAGAAGGAGAAGGAGAAGGAGAAGGAGAAGGAGAAGGAGAAGGAGAAGGAGAAGGAGAAGATGTTGGAGAGCTCATTTTGGAGAAGGAGAAGGAGATGCAGGGGAGCTCATTTTGGAGAAGGAGATGCAGGAGAGCTCATTTTGGGCTCACTCCCTGCAGGGCTCACCCCTGGCCCAGGACACAGCGTTGCCCAAATCCCGTGGCTCCCAGGGGACACACGGATCCATTGGGACACACCTGCCCAGGTGAGCTGTGGGCACTAGGAGAGCTCTGGAGAGCTCCAAACTCCTTGATTTTTTAACACCCTTCTGCATTTCCCCTCCTCGAGCCTCTGGCAAAGCCCCCGGCGGCGGGAGGAGGATTCAATTAAAAATGATGCCAAGGGACGGGTGTGGGGGCAGGAGGAGGCTGGAATCCCGCTCCATCCCCTCCCCGCAGCCCGCTGCTTTTCCAGAGGCATTCCCGGGCTCTGGAGCCGGCCGGGCTCTGTTCCCCGGTCTCGGGACGCCCTCCGCTGGTGACTGGAAATGCCGGGAAAGGGAAGTTAAAGTGATCCTGGCCTTTTGGCTTCTCATCGCGCGGCACCCACCGGGCACAGGCCGGCTCCCGGGAACTCCAGAACCCTGGGGATGCTGGTACCCAGAGAACCCTGGCACCCAGGGGATGCTGGCACCCAGGGGATGTTGGTACCCAGGGGATGTTGGTACCCAAAGATGCTGGCACCCAGGGGATGTTGGTACACAAAGATGCTGGCACCCAGGGGATGCTGGTACCCAGGGGATTTTGGTACCCAAAAATGCTGGTACCAGGGGATGCTGGCACACAGTGGATTTTGGTACCTAAAGATGCTGGTACCTAGGGGATGCAGGCACCCAGGGGATCTTGGTACCCAAAATTGCTGATCCATGGGGGATGTTGGTACCCAGGGATGCAGGTACCTGGAGGATGTTGGTACCCAGGGATGCAGGTACCTGGAGGATGTTGGTACCCAGGGGATGCAGGTACCTGGAGGATGTTGGTACCCAGGGATGCAGGCACCTGGAGGATGTTGGTACCCAGGGGATGCAGGTACCTGGAGGATGTTGGTACCCAGGGATGCAGGTACCTGGAGGATGTTGGTACCCAGGGATGCAGGCACCTGGAGGATGTTGGTACCCAGGGATGCAGGCACCTGGAGGATGTTGGTACCCAGGGATGCAGGTACCTGGAGGATGTTGGTACCCAGGGATGCAGGTACCTGGAGGATGCTGGTACCCAGGGATGCAGGTACCTGGAGGATTTTGGTACCCAGGGGATGCAGGTACCTGGAGAATGTTGGTACCCAGGGATGCAGGTACCTGGAGGATGCTGGTACCCAGGGATGCAGGTACCTGGAGGATTTTGGTACCCAGGGGATGCAGGCACCTGGAGGATGTTGGTACCAGGGGATGGTGATGCCCACGGGGTGCTGGCACCTGGGAGTGCTGGTACCTGGTGGATGTTGGCATCCAGGTGATTTTTGTACCCAGGGGATGCTGGTACCTGGTGGGTGTTGGTACACAGGTGTGGGACCCTAATTTCTTTTTCCAAGGTCGGGATTAAAAGCTTGAGATGGAATTTCTTGTTCAGACTCAGGGTTTGTCAGTTCTCATCTCTGTCACAGTCTCACAAACCCCGAGCTCTGCAGCACCTCACTCTCACACCCAAAATGGAGCCCCATCTCTGCAGGGCCTTCTCAGGATAAACTGCCCAATTAACAAATGACTCCAGAAGTATTTTTACTTTTAACCCAATACCCAACGACCTGTGCCCTGCAATGGGGACTCAACCAATAACAAAATATCCCCCAAAGCCGAGGAGGAGGAGGAGGAGGAGGAGAAGGAGAAGGAGAAGGAGAAGGAGAAGGAGAAGGAGAAGGAGAAGGAGAAGGAGAAGGAGAAAGAAGGAGAAGGAGAAGGATCACCCTCCACCCCAAACCTCCATCTTGCTCCATATCCATCACTGCATTCCAAACCCCAAACTCTGAGTTTCCCACCCTGTGATGTCACACACTTCTATCCAAACTCCACCCCCACAATCCCAGTTCTGTCATTCCATTCTGGAAGCTTCTCCATGCCCTCAGGTCAGTGCAGTGCTCTCCTGGGGTCAGAGCCTGGCAGCACAGACAGTCTGGAATTCCCAGTGCCCAGGGTTCCAACACCCAGGGGATGCTGGTACCCAGGAACGGTGACACCCAGGGGACATTGGTACCTGGAAATGACCCAGGGCCAGCACAGGGGACATGGACCTGTCCCAGCAGGGTCAGGGGAGATCCTGGAGCTGCTCTGGAGCCAGACTGGGAGAGCTGGGAATGTTCCCCTGGAGAAGGGAAGGCTCCAGGCAGAGCTCAGAGCCCCTGGCAGGGCCTGGAGGGGCTCCAGGAGAGCTGGAGAGGGACTGGGGACAAGGGACAGAGGGACAGGAGCCAGGGAACAGCCAGAGGGCAGGAAAATTGGGATCTTGGGAAGCTCTGAGGTTATTTTATATTTTATGCAGAGAGCCAGACCCCAAAATATTCCTGCCCAAGAGGGAATGGAAAAGCCCCAGGGATGCAGGTGAGGAGGGGGGGATATTTCAGCAGCAGGGAGGATTCCCAGCCCCATGAACCCCAGCAGGAATCCAATCCCAACATTGCCAGAGCCAGGGCTGGGAGCTGCAGAGGGATCTGTGCTAATGAGTGTCCCAGGCAGGGAGGAAAGCTGAAAGCAGCAGGGCTGGCTGGGAGGGGGGATTTAGGAGCTTGGCAGGATTAAATGAACACAGAATTAATGAAAGGGCTCAGAGAGGGGAGGACAGGAGTCCAGGAGGGAATTCTGGTGCCTTGCTTGACCCAGGATGCTCCTCCCTCCCTGGCAGGAGCTCACCCACCCTCAGAGCCAGCAGAAACCCCAGAGCAGACAGGCTCCATGATTTTAATGATTTTAGAATTTTCATTCTTGAGAGCCTGGGGGACAAAATCTGAACTGCAGGGTTGGGGTGCAGGGGGCACAGAGGGGCCCTGGGCATTTCCAGGGCACATTTCAGGGCTTCTGAACAACTTCCCTGCACCAGCTCTCCAGAAGAAAAGTCTCTATGTGGCTGTGCCCGCTGGGATCTGAAGGAAAATGACCAAAAAACCCCACAAGTAGCCAAAAGGAAGGGGCTGAAGCCCCAAAGCAAGGCTTGGACCCACAAGCTGCGAGGGGAGCAGGGCAGGAACTCAGGGCTGTCTCTGCTCATTTCTGTGAGCCGGTGGCCCCACCAGGCTCCCAAAATTCCCAATTCCTCCAAGGCTGCTCCCTCTCCTGGTGGTTCCTGGTGTTGGTGGGAAAAGCACCGGGAGAGGCTTCGCTGCTCCCTCACCAGGATCCAGCCCAGCCCTGCAGGAGCCCCGGGAGCGGGGACAGAGCCGGGGCTGCGGGGACAGGCACTGACACAGCTCCTGCTGCAAACCCTGCGCCAGGATTTCCCTCCTGAGAGGCCTCAGAAACGGAATGGGAACAAGAATTATCCGATTGCCAGGAATGTAGGCTGCAGGCTGCTCACCAGCAGGGGCATCTGGGATCGGTTCCATGTGGATTGTTTTAATTAATGGCCAATCCCAGTCCAGCTCTGTCGGACTCTCTGGTCAGCCACAAGATTTTATTCTTCATTCCTTTCTACCCTTCTGATGTCTCTCTTTTCTTTAGAATATCATTTTCTTTTAACATCATATCCTAAAATAACAAATCAGCCTTCTGAAAACGGAGTCAAATTCTCATCTCTCACCCCATCCTGGGCACCTCAAACACCACCACAGGGGACACCCCCAGCCCAGGAACGGCTCCTTGGGGACAAAGGGGACACACACGGGGGCACAGCTCCTGCTGGGGCTGCCGTGGGGCTGGCACAGCCCTCCTGTGCCTTGGGCTCCCACAAACTCCTGACTCTGAGCCTCCAGGGTGATTCCATGGGGACAAATCCCAAATCCCTGGGAGTGAGGGACTGCAGCCCTGCCAGCGAGGGCTCAGCAGCAGGAGCTGCTGCCCAGCCCCACAAGGCACACAGAGTCAGACAGGGGCACCACATGGCACACAGAGCCAGGAAAGGGCACCACATGGCACACAGAGTCAGAAAGGGGCACCACATGGCACACAGAGCCAGGAAAGGGCACCACAAGGCACACAGAGCCAGGAAAGGGCACCACATGGCACACAGAGATGTCCTTAAAGCTTCCCAGATCCCAGGATTTGAACAGGTCCTGCTGGAGGCACCAGGGAAAGGCTCAGCTGGAAGCAAAGCAGGCAGGCAAAGGTGGAGGGGCTCAGATGTCAAAGAAATCCACGTGTGCTCCGGAGGGAAAGGAATCCTCCTGCAGGAGCTGGAGCAGCTTCTGGGCTGACACAGAGCTCTGGATGAGCTGCCCCTGCTCCTGCAGCCTCTGGAAGTGCTGGCGCAGCCCAGGGTCCCCGGTCCTGGTCCGGGCCAGGAGCTGCATGTCCGTGTCCAGGGGCCCTGGGAAAAGGAAAAATCACCCCAAAAATCACTTCAGGAGAAAGGAAAGTCCAGGTGCTTGTTTTTCCCTCTGGAGCCATGCTGGGAGAGCTGGGAATGCTCCCCTGGAGAAGGGAAAAATCCAGGGAGTCCTCAGAGCCCTGGAGGGGCTCCAGGAGAGCTGGAGAGGGACTGGGGACAAGGGACAGAGGGACAGGAGCCAGGGAATGGCTGCCACTGGGAAAGGGGAGATTGGGCTGGGATCTGGGCAAGGAATTGCTGGCTGGGAGGGTGGGCAGGGGCTGGGCTGGAATTCCCAGATTTGCTGGGGCTGCCCCTGGATCCCTGGCAGTGCCCAAGGCCAGGCTGGATCCACCTGGGACAGTGGGAGGTGTCCCTGCCATGGCAGGGGTGGGTTAATGGGATGGGAGAATGGGATGGGAGAATGGGATGGGAGAATGGGATGGGTTTTCAAGTCGCTTTCCCCCCAACCCAGGCTGGAATCCCACCATCCTGATGGAAAAGCCAGCTGGCAGATGGCCTTTGGGTGCAGCTGCTGCATCCAGCACAGGGCACTGGGCTCCCACCTCTGCTGCTGGGGGCTGGAGGGGCAGGGGCAGGGCTGGGCTGCAGGAATGCCCATCCCAAAGGCAGGAGAAGGTGGCCAGGCAGCAGGGAGCTGCTCTCCTCACCTGGGGCATAGTTGAGCACACGGAGCCCGGGCTCCTCCAGGGCCAGCACACGGAACATCATATCCCTGGCAGCCTTCCCCGAGCAGTACAGGGCCCAGCTGGGGAAGGGCTCCTGGGCACACAGGGATGAGATGTTCACCACGGTCCTGCTGCAGCCAGGCCGTGCCCCAAAGGCCCTCAGGGCCGTGGAGGTCAGGCACAGTGCAGAGCTGATGTTGAAGGAGAAGTAGGCGTTGATCTCCTCCAGGTCAGTCAGGTCCAGGAAGGATTTGGAGATGTCTCCCAAGGAGCCTGGGAAGAGCAAATGTGGGATGGTTTGGGGTGGGTGGGATCTTAAAGGATGTCCTGTCAGCACCCTGCCATGGCAGGGACACCTCCCCCTGTCCCAGGGTGGGGACTGTCCACTTCCAGTGTCCAGCCTGGCCTGGGACACCTCCAGAAAGATGGAAAATGAGTTCTTACAGATGGGATCAACCCCACAGTAGATACCTCTGGCTGCCACGTTCCACACCCAACGCTTCCAGAGCTTCGGGGCCCAGCCCCAGCCAGGTCCCACAGCAGCCTGAGGAGCCCAGCCCGGCCCATTTTGGGTCACAGTGACCCAGCAGTGACAGAGGACAGGGACCTGCCCTGCCACCCCTGTGCCAACACAAACAGTTCCCAGCCTGGAGCACGATGTCCCCAAGGGCCACCACGGGCCCTATGCCAGTGCAGCCCCAGATCCTGGAGCCCCTACGGAACCCAGGGTGGTTTACAGCCATTATGGGTAAAAGGGCACCGAAGGCATTAAAGGCACAAGGAAGGACCCACGAGGTGGGGCTGGAAGTTTGTCTGAAGGTTTGGATTTGGGGAGCAGAGGGATGAGAAGGTGCAGGAGGGCGACTGGCACAGTGAAACCTTGGGACGCCACCCCAATTAATTCCTTTAATGAACCCCCACCGGGACAGGGGGAATCCCCGCAGCTCCTTTTCTCTTTTGGGGTACTTGCTGGCACCCCAGGCCCGGAGCGAGCTCCGGCTCAGCCGGAACCGCGCGGGGCTGACCCGGCTGCCCCCGGGGGCGGAGGGCAGCGGCTCAGGGAGGGGACAGGCGGGGACAGCCGTGTCGTACCGGCGTTGTTGACCAGGAGCAGGCGGCCGAAGGACGCGTCCTGCAGCAGCTCCCGCAGGGCAGCGCTCGCCCTCCGCAGCCCCTCCTCGCAGCCCAGGTCAGCGGGCACGCACTGCACCCGCAGCTCGCTGCCGCCGGGGCCGCTCCCGGTGGCACTGCCCGTGGCACTGCCCGTGGCCCCGGCGCGCAGTTCGGTCGCCAGCTCGGCCAGCGCATCCGCGGAGCGCGCCAGCAGCAGCAGCGCCGAGCCGGGCCCGAGCTGCGGCGCCAGCAGCCGCGCCAGGCTGCGGCCGAAGCCGCGGGAAGCGCCGGTCACCACGCAGGCGGTGGCGGCCCAGCGCCCCGGTACCGGTCCTGGTCCCGACCCCGATCCCGAACCTGACCCCGATCCCGATCCCGATCCCGACCCCGCTCCCGGTGCCCGCTCCATCCCGGAACCCAGCGGAGGGGGCGTGGGAACGCGCCTGCCCACGTGACCCGCTCCATTCATGCCCCCGTCGCTTTGTGAATGGCCGCTCGGAGCGCGCGGGCAGCGCCGCCGGCTCTGATTGGTCGGTGCCGGCGGGCTCGGCCCGCAGCGCGCTCGGGGGGCGTGGCCGGAGCGGGGGCGCCCCCTAGCGGCCGCTGTGAGGGGTGCGGCTTCCGTGAGGGAGCGGCGGGGCGGGAACGGGACCGGGAGCGGGAAAAGGAACCGGAACGGGACCGGGAATGAGCCCGGCACCGGGAACAGCCACGGGACCGGGATCGGAACCAGCAACGAGCGCGAGCAGGAGCAGGTGTGGTAATGTGGCTGCGTCCATGGAGCGCCGGGCCTCGCCTGCCCACAGCGCGGCCGCCCTTGGCCTTTCCCCCGTTACGTTTTTTTCAATGCACTTTTCAACATATTTTTTTAAATATTTTTTGATCAAATTTTTAATCTTTAAAAAAAAACTTTAAAATATATATTTTTTAAAATGTAGTTTATTTTTTTTCCCCGCGGATGTAAATTCCCTTTGATTGTGCCTGCCCAGCCTTGTCCCCACCTGCTGCTCCTGCAGGGCACCAACGCCTTCCCTCCCTTTTCCCTCTGCAATCCCGACTTGGGCACTTTACATGGGAGTAAAAGCCCTCTCTGATCACAAAAATCCCTAAAATCCTTTTAAACAATTCAATACCTCTGTGCATGAAGGTGCAGATGACTTTCAGGGAGGGTTTTTCCAAGGAATACCTGGTCTGCATGGAAGGAGCTGGCAGCAGGGCTTGGATTCCCAGCTGTTCAGTGCCAGGCCAGATGGTTCCAGGCAGGTAATGGAGTGGGATTTCACTCAATTAAGCAGCCACAGACTGGGCTGGAACCCTCCAACACTCTAATAAAGCATTAAAAATTCATGGCATGGCAAAAACCCAAGAGCACTATTTGTTTTGCTAAAGCAAATCTTACACATTCGGCGAAATTAAGATCATCAGCAAAAAAAAAAATAAGACAGCAAATGTGTATTTTTTTCACAAGTAGCTTCTTGATGGCAGAACTTGCTTCAGTCACTGCCAGTTCCCCCCTTCCCACTTTGGCAGCTCCAGTCTCCTGCATCCATCAGGATTGCTGCCCTGCTTCCCAGCCTGGCACCCAGACGGGGCTGGAACTGGGCAGCGCTTGCTGCACTGCCCTTCCAGCAGCCCAGCCCTGCATCGGGACATTCCTGATCCCTGCAAGTGTTCAGGGGCACTTGGAATTGCCTTTGGAAGGTGTTCCTGCATGGGATGGGCTTTAAGGTGGCTCCCAACCCAAACCATTCTGTGGTTTAGGAAGGACTTTATTTTTAGCTGCTAAAAGTTGCTCCTGCTAAATTAAAATTTTTAAAAATTCAAAATCAGTGGGAGGAAACTGATGACCAAACGAGCCCAGAGCTGGAGACCAGAGAAATTATCATGGAATCCCAGACTAGTTTGGGTTGGAAGGGATCTTGAGGATCATCTCATCCCCAGGGCAGGGACACCTCCTGCTATTCCAGGTGGCTCCAAGCCCAGCCCAGCCTGGCCTGGGGCAGTCCCGGGGATCCCGGGGCAGCCGCAGCCGCTCTGGGAATGCCATTGCAGCCCCTGCCAGGGAAGGTCGATCTGTGCAATTCCCGAAGCTGCTCTGCATCCCTCCCTCCCGGCGCTGGGGGGACTCAGCGCACTCCAAGCGCCGTCAGGGATTTGCTGCTGTGACAGGGACGGGTGCCAGGGAACCCTCTGGGGCTGGGAGCGTGGGGCAGGCACCTCTGGGCCTGGCTCTGGACAAGGGAGAGCAGGAAATGCACAGAGCTCTTCCATCCGTGCTCAGGCCCGGCTCTGGATCTTCCCATGGTGTCAGGGAATCACAGAACCCTCAGGGCTGGAAAAGATCTCTGGGATGAGTGAGTCCAACCATCCCAGCACTGACCAGGCCATCACTGCCCGTGTCCCCAAGGGCTACAGCTACAGGGCTTCAAAATCCCTCCAGGCATGGGGACTCCAGCTCTGCCCTGGGAAACTTGTACAGGTTTGGCTGTGTCAGTGACACCAAAAATCCAGAGGGATCTGAGGGGAATCCCTCAGGGGGAACCTCTTCCAGAGGGAAACCCCATCCCAGGGCAGTGGGAATGCTGTGGAGCTGGCACTGCCCTGCTGTGACAACACCCAGCTGTGACACTGCCCTGCCATGACACTGCCTTGTGACACTGCCCTGCTGTGACACTGCCTTGTGACACTGCCCTGCTGTGACACTACCCTGTGACACTGCCCTGCTGTGACACTACCCTGTGACACTGCCCTGCTGTGGCACTCCCCTGTGACACTGCCCTGCCATGACACTGCCCTGTGACACTGCCCTGCTGTGACACTGCCTTGTGACACTGCCCTCCTGTGACAATGCCCTGCTGTGGTGCCAGGGTTCCTTGGAGAGGAGCCTCTGAATTCCTGGGACACAGAACTGGCACCAATGGCTTTCAGGAGGAGCCCTGGGAGTTTCTGTCCCTGCAGCAGGGCAGGGCTGGCAGCCACCTGAGGTGGCCCTGGCTGCTGTCACCACTGATGTGGCTCCTGAGATGGCCCTGGCTGTTGTCATCATGGCTGTGGCTCCCCAGCAAGGCAGGGCTGGCAGTTGTCACCTTGGCTGTTGTCACCCTGGCTGTTGTCACCCTTGAGTGGCTCCCGAGGTGGCCCTGGCTGTTGTCACCCTTGCCGTGGTTCCCGAGGTGGCCCTGGCTGCTGTCACCCTTGAGTGGCTCCCGAGGTGGCCATGTCACTTGTCCCCGTGGCGGTGGCTCCCAGTGCTGCAGGCAGGGCGGGTGTGGCCTCACGGCTGAGTTGCCCGAGGGCCACCACAGCTGTGGGAGCCCCTGGTGTCTGTCCCCACGGGTCATTGTGTCACCTCCCGAGCACAGCCTGGCTCTGGCTGCGTCCAGCTGGATTTCTGGCTGGAAGGGGGATGGGATGGGATGGGATGGGATGGGATGGGATGGGATGGGATGGGATGGGATGGGATGGGATGGGATGGGATGGGATGGGATGGGATGGGATGGGATGGGATGGGATGGGATGGGATGGGATGGGATGGGATGGGATGGGATGGGATGGGATGGGATGGGATGGGATGGGATGGGATGGGATGGGAGGCACAGCAGGATCCCCGCTCCTGCAGCTGTGATGAGAAGAGGAGCCTGCAGGGAGGAAATCTCTCCCTGTTCTGGGATGAGAGGGGGATCTCTCTCCTACTCATAAACTGTGGCCCCTCCTTTGCTATCCTGCAGCCCAAGCACAGAATTCCCACATGGAGCAGCTCTCAGGTGTGATTCACCTCTTAGGTCTTCAAGTCCTGCCTCGATGGAGCTAAGCCCTTCTTGTGGCATTTGGGAGCACTATCACTCCTCTGTGGCTCACAGGAGTGGCTGTCAAACCTCTTCCACTTGCTCCAGGGAGGGAAAGCGAGCCCTGAGCTGCCCCGCTGGGAGCTGGGGCTCGGTGAGGGCAGCAGGGAGAGCAGGAGGAGCTGGGGATGGAGGGGAGGAGCCGGGAAGCAGCTCCAGGGCTCCAGGCCACAGCCCAAAAGGAGTGCCCTGACCAGGGAGATGCCCGGAGTGTCCCTGCAGGAGGGGTTTGCCAGGTGTGGTCTGGTGTGATCCTTTCTTCGCTGGTAATTCCCGGATTTGGGGCTGATCCCACTGGGAAATGTTTTCCCGAATGGCAGCGGAGAGAGCTGATTTAAGCCTGGCTTGGCCTCGTGCCCACCTGTCACTGCTGGATGGAGGGGAGGAGAGCACGGAGCCACTGGAAAATCCAGCAGGGAGAAGGGGAAAAGGAAAGAGAAAAGCCAGGAGAGGCTGCAGGAGTTGACCAAACCACAGCACAAAACGAAACCCCCAAATTAACAGAACAAGCAGGACGTTGTGAAGCTAAAAACAAGAAATGGAAATAAATTCTGAGAATTGTGTTGCTCCAGGGATTCGGTACAGCTGCTCCTGGCTTTGGAAAGTCATGGACGGAGGCTGATTGTTGAAGCAGAAAGGAACTTGCACACGAGGCTTCTCCAGCTCTCTGACCCATCACATTGATTTTTTAGGAAGTTTTGGCCCACTAGGGAAGTTCTGGAGGCCTGGTGAACTCTTTGAGGTCAGTAATTAAAAGGGGGAGATTTTAAAGCATTACCAGGCCGTTGTCAGCTCCATAAAACCCAATTATCTGGAGCTTCATTAGGAGGAAATTAAGGGAACATAGAAGGGTTAATGGCAGCCAGAAGGGTTTAGGGCCAATGGAATCTGTCAGGCAAAGCCAATCCCGTTTTTTAGGATTGTGAGCCATCTTTGCTACAGCCGTGTTGGCCTTGCCCGATGATTTGATTAATAAATTCCAACAATACCCATTCAGCATGGTTATGGCAGTGACTGGGGAGGAGAAATAAATAAATCAACTTCTTGTGGACAGGCTCTCAAACGGGACAAAGTTTGTGTGGCAGCAAATAATGAGGACAAATCCCAGGCAGCCGCCAGCAATGAATATTCATGTGAAGGTGACAAATGTTGACAAAGGGACAAAGGCTGGAGCTTTTCTTACAGAATGGAACATTTTATCCTGAGCAGAACTGGAGGTGGTGGTGGGGAAGCAGCTGGACATGAGGCTGGGGTGACCTGGGGTGGCTGCTGGTGGCCACACAACCTCGGGGAGGAGCAGATGGATGGGGCTCCCTCTGGGTTTTGGTTTTGGGGACCATTTGATTTCTGTTCCGGGCTCATCCTCAGCAGCAGCAGGGGCTGAGGGAGGGGATTCTGCCCCTCTGCCCTGCCCAGGTGAGACCCCACCTGCAGAGCTGTCCCAGCCCTGGGGAGAGGACGTGGAGCTGCTGAAACCAGGCCAGAGGAGGAACCCAAAGATGGTTTGAGGGTTAGAACAAAGCTGAACATCAGAACACCTCTGCTCTGGAGCCAGGCTGGGAAAGCTGGGAGTGTTCACCTGGAGAGGAGAAGCATCCAGGGAAAACTTCCTGCAGCCTTCCAGTGCTGCAAAAAATAGAGAGAGCAACTTTTCATATGGGCAGGTAGTGGTAGGATGAGGGAAAATGTTTTAAACGAAAAGAGGAGAGATTTAGGTGGAATCTTGGGAAGGAATTGCTGGCTGGGAGGGTGGGCAGGGGCTGGGCTGGAATTCCCAGAGCAGCTGGGGCTGCCCCTGGATCCCTGGAGTGTCCTGGCAGTGCCCAAGGCCAGGTTGGACACTGGGGCCTGGAGCCACCTGGGACAGTGGGAGGTGTCCCTGCCATGACAGGACGTGGAATGGGATGGGCTTTAAGGTCCTTCCCCACCCAAGCCATTCAGTGATTTTAAATTCTCACCTCTGATTTTAAATCCCACCTCTGTGCTCAAGCCCTTTGTACCACGATCTCCTGGGCTGAGCAGCCTCCTGGCGGCAGACCCAGTTCCTGAGATCCTCATTTGGGGCAGTGCCGGGCGAGCTCTCGGAACTGGCCCTGCTCCCGGTGTCGGTGCCATCCTGTGATTAAACCCATCGCGGATCGCCCCCACCGCTCCCTCCTGGCTGCTGTTTAAAGGCGTTTAACGATCCAGGGATCGCTGCCTGCAGGAACATTGGCTCAGTCCCGACAGCGCTAACCCCGCTAATTTCACTGATAACAGTCATTGATAACAACCCCCTTATCTGCTGGTGGCGGCGGCACCCCCCGATGTCACCGCGGAGCCGCTGGGATTGGGTTCCCAGGAAATTCCATGGGATGGATTCCCATGGCCGCAGGCAGCTCCCGGCAGGGCTGAGCTCCAGAGCGGTTCCGTCACCGCTGGACTGCTCCTCGCAGGGGGAATTCCTGCAGGGATTGTCCCTGTGCTGCCAGGGGGGCACTGCTGGGAGCTCCAGCCCTCCTTCCCAGGGACTGTCCCCAGCCCTCCTTCCCAGAGATTGTCCCTGTGCTGCCTGTGGAGTCTCCAGAGGCTCTGCAGTGCTTCCCTGGAACAGCTCCCAATCCAGCCCCAGATCAGGATCCACCCTGTGGTTTTCACCCTCATTCCTCCCACTGCTGATGTATCTCTTTGATTCTTGGTCCTAGAAAAGCTTCTACAGATCCCTGCAGTGACACTGGCAGAGGACACATCTCCCTGGTGTCACATCCAAGGTGACACTGTGCTTGGGAAGCGGTGGGGAGAGTTGGTGAGCTGCACTGTGAACTGAGGGAGTTGGAGCATGAGTATGGTGAGGAGTGGCTGAGGGAGCTGGGCAGGGGCTGGAGAATCCCTGAGGAGCTGGGCAGGGGCTGGAGAATCCCTGAGGAGCTGGGCAGGGGCTCAGCCTGGAGCAGAGGAGGCTCAGGGGGACCTTGTGGCTCTGCACAGCTCCTGCCAGGAGGGGACAGCTGGGGGGTCGGGCTGTGCTCCAGGGAACAGGGACAGGAGCAGAGGGAACGGCCCCAGGGGAGGGTCTGGGTGGGCACTGGGGACGTTCCTCATGGAAAGAGCAGGGGTGGAGTCCCCATCCTTGCAGGGATTGCAGAGCCCTGTGGCTTTGGCACTTGGGGACACAGTGAGTGAGTGGTGGCAGTGCTGGGCAATGGTTGGACTGGATGATCTAAAAGGTCTTTTCCAAACTTATGGCTCTGAGTTTTCACCAGGCTCTCCTCGCTCTGCCTGTGGTGTTCCAGTCCTGGAGCCTCATTCTGGGGAGTTCTTTTATCCCTTTCTCATTTCATTGAGTGACAATGGAAGTGTCCCTGCCCTTGGCAGGCAGGTTGTAAGAGATGATCTTTGGTCCCTTCAAACCCCAGCCATTCCATGATTCCACATTACACCAGCAGCGTTCCACCCTCACAAGCAGCCCTGAGGGAGGCCCAGGTGTGCTCACACAGCTGGAGAATTCTATTGACGTCTCCTTTCGTCTCAGAAGGTGAAACAACAAAAGCAAAGGCAGAGCCCTGGGCGGTGTCACCATCTGGGATTCCTGCTCTCCATTCCCGTGCAAGGACAGCACCCGATAAGGTGTGCTGGGAACGGGACATTCCAGCGCTGCTTTCCCAAAACACTGATAACAGGGACAACCAGCTGCTCCCAAAGGCACCACACGGACAGGAGAGCTTGGCACTCAGGGGTGCTCCTGCAGGGCATCCTGCGCTGGTTTGGAGGAGGACCCTGTGCCCTTGGATCCCACAGCTCACGGGGGTGCACCCTGCCGGGGCTGGGACGGGCAGGAGGAGCTCAGAGGCAGATCGGGGTCTGCAGGAGCTCCTTCTGCCGGGATAGGTGTGCGAGTGTCCTTCGAACAGCCCCGGGGGCACAGGGTGCCTGAGCGGCCTCGAGATGGGGCTTAATGGCACAGACAGGTGGGAGCTCCTGAAATTCAGGGTCAATTTCTCCCTGACTCCTGGCACAGACAGGTGGGAGCTCCTGAAATTCAGGGTCAATTTCTCCCTGACTCCTGGCACAGACAGGTGGGAGCTCCTGAAATTCGGGGTCAATTTCTCCCTGACTCTTGGCACAGACAGGTGGGAGCTCCTGAAATCTGGGGTCAAATTCTTCCTGACTCCTGACACAGACAGGTGGGAGCTCCTGAAATTCGGGGTCAATTTCTCCCTGACTCCTGGCACAGACAGGTGGGAGCTCCTGAAATTAGGGGTCAATTTCTCCCTGACTCCTGGCACAGACAGGTGGGAGCTCCTGAAATTCGGGTCAATTTCTCCCTGACTCTTGGCACAGACAGGTGGGAGCTCCTGAGCTTTAGGGTCAATTTCTCCCTGACTCCTGACACAGATGAGTGGGACTTCCTGAATGAATTAATTTTTGGTTAATTTCAAGTCACTTTGGAGTTAATTTCAAGGGTTTGTCACAGATCCCGGACACCCTGACTCTTGAAACAAACAAGTGGGAGCTCCTGAAATTTGGGGTTAATTTCACCCTGACTCCTGAAACAGACAGGTGGGAGCTCTTGAGCTTTGAGGTAATTTTAAGAGTTTGTCATAGAGCCCGGACACCCTGCCTGCTGACACAGATGGGGCTGTACAAGCCGGAGTTCCTGAGATTTGGGGTGAAATACCGGGTTCAAGGGGGGATGGGGAACAGGTGGCTGGGTTTAAAGGGAGGTTGAGACCTCCAAGACCTCGAGAGAGAGAAAACCCCACACTGTGCCCCGGTGAACTCTCCCTCCACCCGAATAAATCTGCAGGACTCCTCTGTCTCCTTTAGGGACACCGGCTTTTCCCAGTGGGATTTTCCACACACTTTGGGACAGCAGTCACCTTTTCAGAGCGGGGTGACATAGTTTTTGGGGGAGGAGCAGGGGCAGGGGGGGACAGGATGGGGTAGGAGGAGCAGGGGCTGCCTCCGCTCGGGGCAGGGACACAGGTTCTGTCCTGCTGGGATGTCACAACGGTGTCACTGCCGTGGGGCTGTGTCCTCTCACAGAGGAGGACATGGGGACTGTGCCATGGGGCTGTGTCCCCTAAGGAGGTGTCCAAGCCATGGGGCATAAACACGAGGCAGTGCCATGGGGCTGTGTCCTCTCACAGAGGAGGACACGGGGACTGTGCCATGGCACTGTGTCCTCTCACAGAGGAGGACACGGGGACAATGCCATGGGGCTCTGTCCTCTCCTGGGTACAAGACGGGGACTGCCACAGGGCTGTGTCATTCACGGAGATGTCCAAGCCATGGGGCTCTGTCCTCACGGGAAGGACACGGGGCTGTGTCCCCTCGATGGGTACGACACCCCGCACCCAATCTCCCGCCACTCCCCCAGTCCCGGGGCCGCGCTGCTCCGTCCGTCCCTCCCTGGGCGGAGCGGCCGCGCACGCCCGGCCCCCTCCCGCACTACATCTCCCATGGAGCCGCGCGGTCCACCCCCTCTCCCGGACTACATCTCCCGTGGTGCTGCGCGGCCCAGCCCCTCTCCTGGACTACATCTCCCGTGGTTCCTGGCGGGGCGCGGGCCCCTCCCGCACTACATGTCCCGCGGTGCCCCGCGCGCGGCGGAGCGGGGCCGAGCAGCCCCGGCGGTGCCGCTGCCGGCCGGGCCGGGCGGGGCCGTGCAGGTGGAGCGGCCCCATGGAGCGGCCGAAGATGGCGGAGCTGGAGAGCCTGGAGACGGCGGCGGAGCACGAGCGGATCCTGCGCGAGATCGAGAGCACCGACACGGCCTGCATCGGCCCCACGCTCAGGTGCGGGAGCGCGGGGGGAGCGGGCATCCCGTGCGGCTCGGGGGGATGCGGGGGGCGCTCCCGGCAGGGCTGCGCCGGGGTTACCGGGCAGCGCCGCTCCTGCCCTTTGCCAGCCGGTGTCACGGTGTCCCCGGCGGGCACCCCCGGGCTCCTTTGTTCTCCGAGCGGCCCCTGCCCCCGGGACAGCCCCGCTCCCTCGGCGGGGTTTGCCCCTTCCCTTCTCTGCCCCGTCACGTCCTTCCCGTCCCTCCGGAGCCGCCGTTCCTCGGGGTTCGCTGCGGGCAGCGCAGCTCTGCCCCGGTACCCGGTGTGCTGTTAACGATAACCTGCGTCCCACCAGGAATCGCCCGATTTCCTGAAAAATGGGATTATTCTAGATCTGTTATCCCCATCCGTGCCCTGTTGTGGCTTGCTGGACCAGGTCAGCATCGCTGCCCTGAGATGCTGTGATAATTTATCCATCCCTGTAATTACCTCCGTCCTTATCATTCCCCCCATCCCTGTAATCCCCCCGTCCTTGTCATTCCCCCCATCCCTGTAATCCCCCCATCCCTGTAATCCATCCCCCCGTCGTTCCCCCCTGGAAGTGCCGCAGAAGTTCTCCCAAGGACTTGGAGTCCCCCCCCCGAGCGTTTGCCGAGCCCAGGTGTGTGTGCGATCCCCGAAGGGATCGGGGGATTTTCCAGCTCCTCCCGATCACCGGGAGCATCACGGAATCCCTCAGCAATGCCGGGCTCAAACCGCGGACAGATAGCGGCGTTATCTCGGAGCTCAGCCCGGGCTGGCCTTGGTGCCTCCGGGAGGGAATTTGGGGGTTTGGGCTGGGCAGGGCTGGAGCCTCCCCTGCCTTTATTTCTGTGCCTCCAATGTCCCGCTTGGAGCCCTGGAGCAGCTCCTGGGGCCTCCCTGCCCGGCCCAGGCTCGGAGCTCTGGGATTTGCAGCGATGCTGGCACCGAGCTGGGCACAGAAATGTTGGGATTGGCGAGCCCGGCAGAGCCCTGGGCTCGCTCCAGCATGGCCCAGCCCTCGGTTTTTGGGAATTCTTGCACTTTTCTTCCTGGAGTTGTCCCCTGAAGCTTCTCGAGGTAAACGGAGCAGTGGGAGATGCTGGGAAGGAGATTCATTATTCTGCAAAAACTGGTTTGGATGGGTGGGAGCTGCCAGGGTGAGGAGTGTGGGTGGTTTTTTTCCATTTCAGAGGACAAAAAGTGCAGCTGATCTCGTCTCTTGATAATACAGTTAGGTGAGGAGTCGGGTTGGATGTGGAGCTTTGCATTCCCACAGGAAAAACCCTGAGTGTCCGGGCTGGGAGAGGTTTGGGGTTTATTCATTCACTGCTGGATGTGGGGACATTTAATTGTGATTAATGATCAGCGAGGGTGGCAGAGTTCAGCTGGCCCGGCTCAGGGGAAGCACCAGAGGCAGGAGGAGAGGGTGGTGGAAACTTTATTTTTTTATGAAAGGTGACTCATTTCTTGTGGGCATCATGGAATAATTGCGTGTCCAGGAGCCAGGCTGGCTTCTGTGCCAGGAACTCCCAGAGCTCCGAGCCAGGCTGGAGGCTGGGGCTTGGGTTTGCAGAACTGGGCTTTTATTGATTCCTGTGGTCTGCAGAACTCGGCTTTTATTGGGTTTTTTGGTTTGCAGAACTGGGCTTTTTTGGGTTCCTTTGGTTTCCAGAAATGGGTTTTTATGGGTTCCTTTGGTTTCCAGAAATGGGTTTTTATTGGTGCAGAATTGGGCTTTTATTGATTTGTTTGGTTTGCAGAACTGGGCTTTTATTGGTTCCTTTGGTTTGTAGAATTGGGCTTTTATTGGTGAAGAATTGGGCTTTTATTGGTTTTTTTGGTTTCCAGAATTGGGTTTTTATCGGTTCCTTTGGTTTCCAGAATTGGGCTTTTATTGGTGCAGATTTTATTGGTGCAGATTTATTGATTCCTTTGGTTTCCAGAATTGGGTTTTTATCAATTCCTTTGGTTTGCAGAATTTGACTTTTATTGGTGCAGAATTGGGTTTTTATTGGTTCCTTTGCTTTGCAGAATTGGGCTGTTAGCACTTCCCGATCCCCTCGTTTGCAGAATTGTGCTTTTTTTTGGTTCAAATTGGGTTTTTATCAGTCCCTGATCCCTTTGGTTTGTAGAATTTGACTTCTTTTGTTGCAGAATTGGGCTTTTATCAGTTCCTGACCCCCTTGGTTTGCAGAGTTGGCATTTTATTGTTGCAGAATTGGGTTTTTATGAGTTCCTGACCCTCTTGGTGTCCAGAATTGGGCTTTTATTGACTCCTCTGCTGTGCAAATCACCATTCCATAGGGGCAGGATTGGGTGCTTATCAGTTCCTGACACCTTGGTGTGCAGAGTTCCCATTCCATAGGGGCAGGGCTGGGTGTTTGTGGGTTCCTGACCCCCTGGTGTGCAGAGTTCCCATTCCATAGGTTCAGAGCTGGGTGTTTGTGGGTTCCTGACCCCCTTGGTGTGCGATGTTCCCATTCCATAGGGTCAGAGCTGGGTGTTTGTGGGTTCCTGACCCCCTTGGTGTGCAGAGTTCCCATTCCATAGGGGCAGAGCTGGGTGTTTGTGGGTTCCTGACCCCCCTGGTGTGCAGAGTTCCCATTCCATAGGGGCAGAGCTGGGTGTTTGTGGGTTCCTGACCCCCCTGGTGTGCGATGTTCCCATTCCATAGGGGCAGGGCTGGGTGTTTGTGGGTTCCTGACCCCCTTGGTGTGCAGAGTTCCCATTCCATAGGGGCAGGGCTGGGTGTTTGTGGGTTCCTGACCCCCCTGGTGTGCAGAGTTCCCATTCCATAGGGGCAGAGCTGGGTGTTTGTGGGTTCCTGACCCCCTTGGTGTGCAGAGTTCCCATTCCATAGGGGCAGGATGGGTGTTTGTGGGTTCCTGACCCCTTGGTGTGCAGAGTTCCCATTCCATAGGGGCAGGGCTGGGTTTGTGGGTTCCTGACCCCCCTGGTGTGCAGAGTTCCCATTCCATAGGGCAGGCTGGGTTTGTGGGTTCTGACCCCTGGTGTGCAGTTCCCTCCATAGGGCAGGGCTGGGTTTGTGGGTTCCTGACCCCCCTGGTGTGCAGAGTTCCCATTCCATAGGGGCAGGGCTGGGTGTTTGTGGGTTCCTGACCCCCCTGGTGTGCAGAGTTCCCATTCCATAGGGGCAGGATGGGTGTTTGTGGGTTCCTGACCCCCTTGGTGTGCAGAGTTCCCATTCCATAGGGGCAGAGCTGGGTGTTTGTGGGTTCCTGACCCCCCTGGTGTGCAGAGTTCCCATTCCATAGGGGCAGAGCTGGGTGTTTGTGGGTTCCTGACCCCCCTGGTGTGCAGAGTTCCCATTCCATAGGGGCAGAGCTGGGTGTTTGTGGGTTCCTGACCCCTTGGTGTGCAGAGTTCCCATTCCATAGGGGCAGGGCTGGGTGTCTGTGGGTTCCTGACCCCCCTGGTGTGCAGAGTTCCCATTCCATAGGGGCAGAGCTGGGTGTTTGTGGGTTCCTGACCCCTTGGTGTGCAGAGTTCCCATTCCATAGGGGCAGGGCTGGGTGTCTGTGGGTTCCTGGCTCCTCGGGGACATTTGGGAGCTGCGGTCCCGCCCTTGGTCCCTGTGGCTGGGTGGGGTCTGGCCCAGCCCAGCGCAGCAGGGTGGCACATGCCAGGGGCACAAAGTCCTGCCGGGAGGGGACTCCTCTCCTTGGGGTCCCTCCCAGCCCCGCTGTGGTGGGGGGGAATTGGGGATCCCAGTGGGGGAATTGGGGATCCCAGTGGGGGAACTGGGGATCCTGCTGGGGGAACTGGGGACTCCTCTGGGGGAATTAGGGACCCCCAACGGGGGAATTGTGACCCTGCTGGGGCATTAGGATCCTAATGGGGGAATTGGGGACCCTGCTGGGGGCACTGAGACCCCACTGGGGACCCCAGTGGGTTAATTGGGACCCCCCCAATAGGGACCTTGGGGACCCCCAGTGGGGGAATTGAGACCCCGCTGGGGACCCCACTGGAGGAGTTGGGGATCCCCACTGGGGGAATTGTGACCCTGGTGGGGTAATTGGGATCCTGCTGGGGGCATTGGGGATCCCAGTGGGGGAACTGGGACCCTGATGGGGGAATTGGGAGCCTGATGGGGAACTGGGGACCCTGGTGAGGGAATTGAGACCCTGCTGGGGGCACTGGAGATCCCAATGGGGGAACTGGGACCCTGATGGGACACTGGGATCCCAATGGGGGAACTGGGGGAATTGGGATCCCCAATGGGGATTTTATATAGATATATTTCAAATGTTTTTAGTGTTATGTATTACAAAATAAAAATGTTTGAAGAACTTTCTGTACCTTAAAGCCAGCTCTTGGCTGACTGTGGTACCCCAGTGCTCTCATTTTTGTGTTGCTTATTGAAGCTTTTTCTTTCTGTCCCCTTGGGCTGGGGTTTGTATTTAGAAATATATTTTTATTAGGAAAAAATATGAATATTTTTAGTATTATCTATTACAAAAAATGTTTCCAATTAGAATGCTTGAAGAACTTTCTGTACCTTAAAGCCAGCTCTTGGCTGACTGTGGTACCCCAGTGCTCTCATTTTTGTGGTGTTTAATTAAAGTTTGTTCCTCTCTCTGTCCCCTTTAGCTGGGTTTTGTATTTAGAGATACAGGTTTATCTATAAATTTATCTATAGATTTATATTATTTTTATATATTTATATATATTGATATATTTAAAAATATTTAATTATAATATATTACAAAAAATGTTCATAATCAAAATCTTTGAAGACTTTTTAGGGGGAAGAGAAACTTTCCAACTTACAGTTAACCAAGAGCTGGTTCTGATACCCCAGTGCTCTCATTTTTATTGTGTTTAATTCAAGTTTGTTCCTCTTTCTGTCCCCTTGAGCTGAGTTTTGTATTTAGAGATATATTTATATAGATATTTATATAGATATATGATATAGTATATTATATAGATATATATTTTATATAGACATTTTACGTTTTTTATATAGGTATTTTTTATGATGATATTTTAAATATTTTTAGTATTATATATTACAAAAAAATGTCTGTAATAAAAATGTTTCAAGGCCTTTTAGAGGAAGAGAAACTTCCTGCATTAGAAGCAGCTCTTGGCTGGCTGGGACACCCCAGTGCTCCCATTTTTCTGGTGTTTAATTGAAGTTTGTGTCTCCTCCTGTCCCCTTGAGCTGGGTTTGTGTTTATTTTTCTGTTCTATATTACAAGAGCTGTTTGTATTATTGTCAATCAGCGCTGGCCTGGGACATTCCAGCTCTGGTCCCTGGGTGAGCTGGGGGACACTGGGCTTTCCTTGTGGCACCCCTTAAAATGGGGGTAAAACCTCACCCCTGTCCCTGGGATAGCTGAATTTAAAATAATTTAAAATAATTTAAAATAATTTAAAATAATTTAAAATAATTTAAAATCATTTAAAATCATTTAAAAGCGGTTTAAGTCATTTAAAAGCAGTTTAAGTCATTTTAAAAGCAGTTTAAGTAATTTAAAAGCGGTTTAAGTCACTTAAAAGCAGTTTAAATCATTAAAATCAGTTTTTATTCAGCTCCTGTGGGCGTTTCTCTGTCCTCCCCCTGCAGTGTCCTTCAGCCCCTGGTGTCACCTCCTGGCTCAAGGCCAGCCTGGATTAAGTCACCCTTCAATCCTCTCTGCCTCAGCACCTGGGGCTGTGCCAGCCCTGCCGCCCTGGGGAGCTGCTGCAGGCTTTGAGCAGCCTCTGATAAATTCCAGGGGTTTTTAATCAGCGTTTGATGGGTTCAGGCAGCCCTGGGAGCCCCCCAGGTGTGCTCACCAGGGTTTGGGGCTTCTCTCTCTGCTTTTGAATCCCATCAGGCTGCAGCAGGAATTTTGCAGCAGGAATTGTTCCCTCAGCCCCAGCAGGGATTGTTCCTCCACGGGATTCCCTGAGCCCCAGCAGGAATTGTTCCTTGCAGGGATTGTTTTCCTCGCGGGAGTGTTGCTCGCAGGATTGTTGCTCGCAGGAATTGTTCTCGCAGGGATTTGTTCTCCTGCGCTGGATTGTCCCTCAGGTTCCCAGCATGGATTGTTCGCTGCAGGTTGTTCCCTCAGCCCCAGCAGGGATTGTTGCTTGCAGGGATTGTTCCTCGCAGGGATTGTTCCTCGCAGGGATTGTTCCTCGCAGGGATTGTTCCTCGCAGGGATTGTTCCTCGCAGGGATTGTTCCTCGCAGGGATTCTTCCTCGCAGGGATTGTTCCTCGCAGGGATTGTTCCTCGCAGGGATTGTTCCTCGCAGGAATTGTTCCTCGCAGGGATTGTTCCTCGCAGGGATTCCCTGAGCCCCAGCAGGGATTGTTCCTCGCAGGGATTGTTCCTCGCAGGGATTGTTCCTCGCAGGGATTGTTCCTCGCAGGGATTGTTCCTCGCAGGGATTGTCCCCTGCCCTGGCAGCTCAGGTGTGCCACTTGCACCTCTGCCTTCCCCTGCAGTGCCAGGGGCTGGGAAGGCTCAGGATTTATTCCCAGGGGATTCTTGTCATCCCCTGCCTGAGACTGTGACTCTTGTGTTCCCTGGAAAAAAATTTCCAGGTGATTCTTGTAATTCCCTGCCTTTTGTGTCCTCTGGCAGTGATTCCCAGGTGATTCTTGTAATTCCTTACTTGATTCTGTGACTTTTGTGTCCCCTGGCAATGATTTCCAGGTGATTCTTTTTATTCCTTGCTTGATTCTGTGACTTTTTTTGTCCTCCTCAAATTATTTCCAGGTGTTTCTTGTGATTCCCTGCCTGATTCTGAGACTTTTTTTGTCCTCTTCCAATTATTTTCAGGTGATTCTTCTAATTCCCTGCCTGATTCTGTGACTTTTTTGTCCTCTTTAAATGATTCCCAGGTGATTCTTGCTATTCCCTGCCTTTTTTTGTCCTCTTTAAATGATTCCCAGGTGATTCTTGTCCTTCCCTGCCTGAGTCTGTGGTTTTTGAGTCCTGCAGGCAGCTCCTCCCAGGGGTGTGTTTGCTTTCCAGGCTGTTCCTGGTGCTCCACCTGTACCGATCCTGTCTGCTGCTCCCAGTGCCCTGCAGGACAGGCAGGAATGTTGTGCCTGGGAGGGATCAGCCAGCCTGGGGATGTGGAAGCTGTGGATTTGCAGGGGTCAGAGCAGTGAGATCAGCTCAGCGAGACCCTGGGCAGCTCTGAGTGGATTAAGGCAGGGCTGGAATTGAGCTCAGCTCCCTAAATCCTGGCTCAGCTCCAGTGCCAGGGTGTTGTCCATGCCCAGCTGGGACAGAGCAGCTCCAGCTCCTCTTTCCTTGGGGGTTTTTAGGGTTGTGGGGTTTGTCCCTGGGATGTTTGGGAATGCTGGAATGGTTTGGGTGGGAAGGGCCCTTAAGGAGGGTCCTGTTCCCCCACCTTGCAGTGTCCCAGGGCTCCAGGGGCAGCCCCAGCTGCTCTGGGAGTTCCAGCCCAGCCTGGAATTCTTGGCTCCTGAGCTGATCCTGGCGCTGTGGGCTGGGAATGTTCTCTGGGATATTTTCTCCTGTATTTCCCAGTGGAGCTGGGTTGGAATTCTGCCAGTCCTGTGGCACAGAATCTGAGCTGGACAAAGCAGGGCAGCTCCAGGGTGGATGTGGTGGGTGCAGTGGTGATTCCTCAGTCGTGTCAGGCGCTCTGCCTGCCAGGCACAGCTCTGGATATTGCTCAGTTCCTCTCAGCTCTCAGATAATCTCCTTTACCCACCCACGGCACTGCTGACCTTCAGTTACTCTATAAAGCACTTTGCACTTAAGCCAAGGACTTAAACAATTTGCAAAAGGAACTCAAAGGAGGAAAAATAACAAAAGAACCCCCCAAAAATTGTATTCAGTAGCTGAACAGAGCTGTCAGCTCATTTGCTGTGTGCCACCCAGGTGTGACTCAAGCGAGCCCTGGGGCTCTTCCTTGTCCCCTCTGGGCTCCCACAGCTCTCTCCTAAGCTGGGAGCTGTTTTACAACTTTGGAAAAACCTTCTGACCTTTGTTATTCCCACAGCTGTGCCCTTGGTGCAGGATGGAAAAGTGACCCAGCTGGAGGAGGTTTGGCTGTGGGGTGTCCCAGATTTCCAGCCAGGCAGGAGCTGGCACGCAGGGATTTGGTGGGGCCAGAGCCAGGGCTGAGTTTTGGTGGCTTTAGGGAAGTTCAGGAGGTTTGGGCAGACACAAACCTGGCTCATTCCTGCTCTGTGCTCGTGGGGAGGGAGCTTTGTCTCCTCTCCCACTCCTGGGAGTTATTTCCCAGCTGGATCTCCTCCCTCCACCTCATGCTGGGCTCCTTTGTGGCTTCCCAGTGTCTGGACTGGCCCTGGGCTTTGGAGCTCTGGATTCCAGCTGTGCTCTCACATCCTGAGCTCTGCTCTGTCCCTTCCCTGCCCTCCCTGAGCCTCTGGAATTCTGCTTGAGCAGGGAGAGCACACAGCAGGAGCATCCCTGGAGCAGGGCTGGCCAGGCTGTCCCAGTTTGGGAATTCTGCTTCCCCTGGATCAGCAGGGAGAGCAGGAGCATCCTTGGAGCAGGGCTGGCCAGGCTGTCCCAGCCTGGGAATTCTGGTTCCTTTAGATGAGCAGGGAGAGCAGGAGCATCCCTGGAGCTGCTGGGCTGGAGCAGGGCTGGCCAGGCTATCCCAGTTTGGGAATTCTGCTTCCCTTGAATCAGCAGGCAGAGCACAGAGCAGGAACATCCCTGGGGATGGAGCAGGGGTGGCCAGGCTGTCCCAGTTTGGGAATTCTGCTTCCTTTAGATGAGCATTGAGAGCAGGAGCATCCCTGGAGCAGGGCTGGCCAGGCTGTCCCAGCTGGGAATTCTGCTTCCCCTGGATGAGCAGGAACATCCCTGGGGCTGGGCTGGAGCAGGGGTGGCCAGGCTGTCCCAGTTTGGGAATTCTGCTTTCCTTGGATGAACAGGAGCATCCCTGGAGCTGCTGGAGCAGGGGTGGCCAGGCTGTCCCAGCCTGTCCTGGGGTGGCCCAGGGACAGTGTCTGTGGTGCAGATGGGGACAGGAGGAAGCACAGCCCATGGATGAACGCCTTCCCTGGGTTTATTCTGGAATGCTGAGGGAATTTCTGCTCCCTCCTGGACAGCCCTGCTGGCAGAGGGGAAGGAGAGCCTGGGCCAGCTTTGGGATGGAGGGGATTTTGGGATGGAGGGGATTTTGGGATGGAGGGGATTTTCCCTGCCTCGCTCAGAGGGTCCCATCAGGAGGGAAATGATCCAAAAATCATCCCCAGCATCTGTAAAACCCCTGGGGCTGCACGCTGAGCTAAACTCACACTGAGTGCTCCAGACTTGGCCTGGCTCCATGAATCCCATACCTTTTCCAGGCAGGAATTCATGGAATATCAGCACACTGAGCTGGAATCACACTGGGTGCTCCAGCCTTTGCCTGGCTCCATTAATCCCATCCCTTTTCCAGGCAGGAATTCAGGAATATCAGCACACTGAGTTAAAATCACACTGGGTGCTCCAGACTTTCCCTGGGCTCCATGAATCCCATCTCAACCAACCCCATCCATCTTTTTTCAGGCAGGAATTCAGGAATATCAGCACACTGAGCTGGAATCACACTGGGTGCTCCAGATTTTGCCTGGCTCCATGAATCCCATACCTTTTCCAGGCAGGAATTCATGGAATATCAGCACACTGAGTTAAAGTCACACTGGGTGCTCCAGACTTCGCCTGAGCTCCCCATCCCCAGCAGCCCCATCCCTTTTCCAGGCAGGAATTCATGGAATATCAGCACATTGAGCTGGAATCACACTGGGTGCTCCAGATTTTGCCTGGCTCCATGAATCCCAGCAGCTCCATCCCTTTTCCAGGCAGGAATTCATGGAATATCACCACACTGAGCTGGAATTGCACTGGGTGCTCCAGCCTTTCCCTGGCTCCATGAATCCCATCCCCAGCAGCTCCATCCCTTTTTTTAGGCAGGAATTCAGGAATATCAGCACACTGAGCTAAACTCACTCTAAGTGCTCCAGACTTTGCCTGGCTCCATGAATCCCATACCTTTTCCAGGCAGGAATTCAGGAATATCAGCACACTGAGTGCTCCAGCCTTGGCCTGGCTCCATGAATCCCATCCCTTTTCCAGGCAGGAATTCAGGGATACCAGCTCCCAGCAGAGGCTGTGTGGCCACGGGGCTCTCTCAGGAAGCCGCCTGCAACAACTGTAAATTGTCTGCTCATAAAAACCTCCCAGGAGCTTTGGAAGGAGATTCCAGCCCATTTTCCTGCCACCCACACAGGGAATCTGCAAAAAAACAAAAACCCCAAAAAATGAGATCCCCAATCCTGCCTTTCCCTCCTGCCTCGGTGTGCCCAGAATTGGTTGGATTGGACAGCAGAGTTCCTTGCAGTGCTGCTGGATTGTGGTGCTGTGCTGATCCCAGGGCTTTGGAGGGGAGGAAAAATATCAGGAATTTCTCCTGGGAAAGGATCAGTATTTATGGTCAGGCCAAGGTGTGGAGCACAGTTATCCCTGCCCTTTAAATCCCAGCTTTTAGGGATCATTTCCCCTCTCCAGTGCTGAGGTTCTGTGCACAGCTCAGGGCTGGTGAACCCCTGTGATTCCCAATTTCCCTTTCCTCCCAGCCCTGCTGGGATTCCTGGGAAAAAAAAAAAAAAATCAGGAGTTTTTCCTGGGAAATAATTGGCATTCAGGATCCAGACAGGTCTGGATTAATTTGTTGGCTCTGCCTGAAGGGATATCCTGAAAAATCCCAGATTTTCTGGAGGTTCTGTGCACAGCTCTGAGCTGGGAATCCCTATAATTCCCAATTTCCCTGTTCTCCCAGCCCTGCTGCCAGTCCTGGAAAATATCAGGAGTTTTTCCTGGGAAATAATTGGCATTTAGGATCCAGCTCTAGATTAATTTGTTGGCTCTGCCTGAAGGGATATCCTGAAAAATCCCAGATTTTCTGGATGATTTCCCTTCACCTGAGGTTCTGTGCACAGCTCTGAGATGTGAATCCCTGTAATTCCCAGTTTCCCTGTTCTCCCAGCCCTGCTGCCAGTCCTGGAAAACAAGGAAACTCCAAAATCAGGAGTTTTTCCTGGGAAATAATTGGCATTTAGGATCTGGACTGGTCTGGCTCAATGTGTTATCTGTGCCTGAAGGGATATCCTGAAAAATCCCAGATTTTCTGGATGATTTCCTCTCTCCAGTGCTGAGGTTCTGTGCACAGCTCTGAGCTGGGAGTCCCTGCAATTCCCAATTTCCCTTTTCTCCCAGCCCTGCTGTGATTCCTGGAAAAAAATCAGGAGTTTTCCTGGGAAATAATTGTCATTTATGATCTTTTCTGTTTAATTGTAAACTGTTACTTGAACTTAGGAAAAAGGTGAAGGAGGAGGATTAGTTTTTGGTTTAGAACTTTTATTTTGTTTTCTATATATTATTAAAATAAATATTTTTATTTGTTCCATATATATTATTAAAAAAAGCACAATAATACACAATCAACATAAACCACAGTAATACACAATAAATATAATAATAGATAATATATTGTATATGATTATATTATATGGTTTGATATATACTAATAATATATAAAAATATAAAATGTAAAAATGTTATGGTATTACATACTTTAAATTCAGTTATATGTTATTCTGTATTACTGTGGTTTATGTCTATTATTAAAATAACATCTAAAATGATGGATAATGTTTAGGAATGACCTCTCCAGTGCTGAGTTCTGTAATTCCCAATTTCCCTGTTCTCCCTTCCCTGCTGCCATTCCTGACAAAAAAATCAGTTTTTCCTGGCAAATAATCAACATTGGTGATGGAGCAGGTCTGGGCTGTCCCAGAGGGTCAGGAGCAGGCCTAGGGTTAGGAGAGGATTAGGGGCAGCTCTGGGGTTAGGAGAGGACTAGGGGCAGCTCTGGGGTTAGGAGAGGATAGGGGCAGCTCTGGGTTAGGAGAGGACTAGGGCAGCTCTTGGGTTAGGAGAGGACCAGGGGCAGGTCTGGGGTTAGGAGAGGACTAGGGGCAGCTCTGGGGTTAGGAGAGGACTAGGGGCAGCTCTAGGCTGTCCCAGAGGATTAGGAGCAGGTCTGGGGTTAGGAGAGGACTAGGGGCAGCTCTAGGGTTAGGAGAGGACCAGGGGCAGGTCTGGGGTTAGGAGAGGACTAGGGGCAGCTCTGGGGTTAGGAGAGGACTAGGGGCAGGTCTAGGGTTAGGAGAGGACTAGGGGCAGCTCTGGGGTTAGGAGAGGACTAGGGGCAGGCCTAGGGTTAGGAGAGGACCAGGGGCAGCTCTGGGGTTAGGAGAGGACTAGGGGCAGCTCTGGGGTTAGGAGAGGACCAGGGGCAGCTCTAGGGTTAGGAGAGGACTAGGGGCAGGCCTAGGTTAGGAGAGGACCAGGGCAGCTCTGGGGTTAGGAGAGGACCAGGGGCAGGTCTGGGGTTAGGAGAGGACTAGGGGCAGCTCTGGGGTTAGGAGAGGACTAGGGGCAGCTCTGGGGTTAGGAGAGGACCAGGGGCAGCTCTGGGGTTAGGAGAGGACCAGGGGCAGCTCTGGGGTTAGGAGAGGACCAGGGGCAGCTCTAGGGTTAGGAGAGGACTAGGGGCAGCTCTGGGGTTAGGAGAGGACCAGGGGCAGCTCTAGGGTTAGGAGAGGACTAGGGGCAGCTCTCGGCTGTCCCACAGGGTTAGGAGGAGTTTTAACTCGCTCCTATTTTGGTTTTTGCCTCCCAAAGCTCAGGTTTTGCTGAGTTTCTGTTTTTCTGCTGGCAGAGCCCTTGGGTGGCTCCTTGTCCTGCTGCCCTCGCTGCCCCTCCCCCCAACCCAGGGAAGGTTCTGGAAGGATCGGGGGGCTGGGACACAGGGGGGTGGGCAGGGGCACAGGGACCTCTCCTGCAGGCTGGGCTGGGCTGGGACCCCAGGGCTGGGGGGGTAAAGGGCGTTTAAAAAGGGGTTTTAAAAAAGGGTTTTTTAAAAAAAGGGGTTTTTTAACAAACGGGTTTTTTTTAAAAAAGGGTTTTTTTTCAAAACGGGTTTTTTTAAAAAGGGTTTTTTCCAACAGGGGTTTTTACCCAGGTTTTTAAGGGTTTTAACCCGGGTTTTTTTCCACCGGGGTTTTCCCGGGTTTTTTCCACACGCGTTTTTTCACCCAGCCGCTTTTTACACACCGGGTTTTTTTTCCCTAGGGTTTTTTTCACACACGGGTTTTCTTCCACCACGGTTTTTTTCCACACGGGTTTTTTACCCCCGGGTTTTCACCGGGTTTTTTTCCCACCGGGGGTTTTTACCCCGGGTTTTTTTCACCCGGGGTTTCCCCGGGTTTTTTCCCCGGGCTTTTTCCCCGGGCTTTTCCCGGGGTTTTCCCCCGGGCTTTTCCCCGGGTTTTTTCCCCGGGTTTTTTTTCCCCGGGGTTTTTCCCCCCGGGCTTTTTCCCCCGGGTTTTTCCCCCGGTTTTTTCCCCCCGCCGCTTTTTCCCCCGTGTTTTTTTTCCCCACCGCGTTTTTTTCCCCCCGGGGTTTCTTTCCCCGGGTTTTTTTTCCCCGGGTTTTTCCCGGGTTTTTTCCCCGTTCTTTTCCCGGGTTTTTCCCCGGGTTTTTTCCCCGGGGTTTCACCCGGGTTTTTTTCCCCGGGTTTTTTTCCCCGGGCTTTTCACCCGGGTTTTCCCACCGGGCTTTTCCCGGTTTTTTTCCCCGCGCTTTTTTTCCCCGGGTTTTTCCCCCCGTGGTTTTCCCGGGTTTTCCCCGGGGTTTCCCCCGGGTTTTTCCCCCGGTTTTTTTCCCGCGGGTTTTCCGGTTTTTCCAGCGGGGTTTTCCCGGGTTTTTTCCCGCGGGGTTTTCCGGGTTTTTTACCGCGGGGTTTTCCGGGCTTTTTCCCAGGGTTTGTCCCCTCTGTCCCTGTGCCACTCTGTCCCTTTGTCACCTGGTCCTCCCTCAGTGCTGGCAGCCCTGGAGCTGCCCCAGGGCTCTGTGTCCTGGCTCAGTGTCAGCTCCCTGGTCCTTCCCTCTGGAAAGCCCCTGGGAGCTGTGCCCTGCAGGAGCAGGGATTTATGGGCACATTTTGGGCTGGTTTTGGGATTCTCACAAAGCTTTCAGCCCTGCAGTGAGTTTGGGTGTCCACATCCCCCTGGTGAGCGAGTCTGGCTCCTTCCAAGAGCTCTGGGGAGGGAAATGTGGGAATGAATGAATGCCACCCAGAGAATCTCTGCTCTCCTCTGCTCTGTTGTGCTTTTTACATGTTTATTAACTAGTCCTTAAAAAAAGGAAAAACTCCCTGTTTCTGCCTTGCGCAGTCATGCAGGGGAGTTGAAGGAGAGCTCCCACTCCCTTGCTCTGGCAGCTTTCCTGCTCCTGTGTGGGAGCTCAGCGCATCACCTCGGATGCTCTGAGTCCCAGAGAGACTCCTTAGGGAACTCAGAAGTCCTGGAATTTAGCCAAAAGCACCTGGTGGCTTGATTTTGACCCTTCAAGGGTCGTGCTATAGAAGCATGAGAATCTAGAAGTTTCTGAGGTTTGAATAGTATAGAGCAAGTGTTTTTATAGAATAGAATGTGGGTTTTAAGATTTTAGTACAGGGAAGTTTAATGGAAGCAAGATAGAAGATTCAAGCCCGACCTCGTGGCCTTTCTCCTTCTTCTTGTCATCCATCTTCTCTGTGATGTGTGCATTTTAGATTGGTTCATGCTAAAGGTGCACTGTTTAATAAAGGTGATGAGTATTAGAGAGAAATTGTAAATATCATATATGTAATTATCAGTATAAGAATGTGCGACCGCCCTAAAGGGGCAGAGAGTGCTTGTGGCTGCCTTGCTGGTCAGATCTCGGCTGGGCAGAACAAAAACCTTAGAGATAAGCCATAATAAACAACCTGAAGACTGAACTATAGAGGAGTCCAGACTCGTCTGTTCATCGCGGGCTGCCTGCGAACCGTCCCACGCGAACCACCCCACGCATGTCCGACAGAGACAGAGACACACAGCCGGTCGGACACTCCTGAGGTTGGAGGAGCTCCTCGTTATTCAGATATTAACTAATTAGCTCTTCTCACAGCCCTGCTTGTGAATAATTCGAATTTTGCACGTGTGCCTAGCTGCCATCCAGCCTCCTCAATTTTTCAGGGCAGGGATTTTTTTTTTTTGTCTTTTTATTCCTTGAAGTTCTCCTCTGCTGCTCTCTGTTGAACCCTGGGGTGTGAGTGCTGAAATTGTGTGTGCAGAGTGAGCTCGAAGCACAGAACCGCCCTGGGAGCAGCCCTGCTGCCCCCCCTGCCCGCATTTCCTGCGCTGAGCTGCTCCTCTGCAGCTCCCGGCTCGGCCAGGGGGCTTGGAACCCCTCGCTGCCGCAATTCCTGCTGGAATGCTGTGGCACTGCTGGAATTCCTGCTGCAATTCCACGGCACTGCTGCAATTCCTGCTGCAATGCTGTGGCACTGCTGCAATTCCTGCTGCAATTCCATGGCACTGCTGCAATTCCTGCTGCCGTTTCTGCTGCGATTCTGTGGCACTGCTGCAATTCCTGCTGCAATTCCTGCTGCAATTCCTGCTGCAATTCCTGCTGCAATTCCGTGGCACTGCTGCAATGCCGTGGCACTGCTGCAATTCCATGGCACTGCTGGAATTCCTGCTGCAATTCCTGCTGCAATTCCTGCTGGAATGCCATAGCACTGCTGCAATTCCATGGCACTGCTGGAATTCCTGCTGCAATTCCTGCTACAATTCCATGACACTGCTGCAATTCCTGCTGCAATTCCTGCTGCAATTCCTGCTGGAACGCCGTGGCACTGCTGCAATTCCTGCTGCCGTTCCATGGCACTGCTGCAATTCCTGCTGCAATTCCTGCTGGAACGCCGTGGCACTGCTGCAATTCCTGCTGCCGTTCCATGGCACTGCTGCAGTTCTGGGATCTGAGGTGGGCACAGCTTCATCCCTGCTCCCAGCAGCTTGGGGAGTTTGATCCCATCCTTACACCTCCCAGGGATGGAGGGGCAGCAATTCCCACTGTGGGTTTTCCTCTGGGAGGAAAATCCTGGAGTAAATCCAAGCCCAGAGCCTGAATCCCAAATCCATGGAGTTTGCTCCCATCCTTATCACCTCCAGGGATGGAGAGGCAGCATTTCCCAGGGTGGGATCTCCTCTGGGAGCAAAATCCCAGGGCAAAGCCGAGCCCAGAGCCTGAATCCTGTCCCAGCTCCTGGGGCAGGGTTTGGGATCGGGGCTGGCAGCAGGGTGGGGAGGGGGAGCTGCTGGGAATGCCTTCCCTGGGAGCCCAGAGGGGCTGGCAGTGAGCAGCTGGGGACAGAGGTCAGCTGGAGGTGTCCTGCAGCTCAGTCCTGTGCCCACCCCAATTCCAGATGGTGTTTGGGGGCTGGGGTGTCCCTGTGTCCCTCTGGAATCTCTGCTGGGTGTGGGACACCCCTGGCACCCGGTGACAGCAGGGCCAGGGCAGTGTCCTTGTCCCCTGTGCTGGCACTGCTGGAGCAGCTCTGGAGAGACCTGGAGGGGCTGGAGCAGGGCCAGGGCAGGAACAGAGCTGGGACAGGGCTGGAGAATCCCTGAGGAGCTGGGCAGGGGCTGGAGAATCCCTGAGGGAGCTGGGCAGGGGCTGGAGAATCCCTGAGGGAGCTGGGCAGGGGCTGGAGAATCCCTGAGGAGCTGGGCAGGGGCTGGAGAATCCCTGAGGAGCTGGGCAGGGGCTGGAGAATCCCTGAGGGAGCTGGGCAGGGGCTGGAGAATCCCTGAGGGAGCTGGGCAGGGGCTGGAGAATCCCTGAGGAGCTGGGTGAGCCAGGGAGTGCTCAGGTGTGGGATCTGGGCTGGAGGAACTTTGGGCTTTTCAAACCCGTGCCCTTGGCTTGGAAACCACCTGGGGATGCTCCTGCAGGAGGGAGGAGCTGCCTTGGGGACAGACAGAAACTCCGTGCTCGGCTCCCTCAGGGAGGACAGAAAATCCCAAGCTGACCCTTGAATATTCCAGATTTCCCTGCTCATCATCCTTGGGAGTGGCTTGGAGGGACCTTAAATTTCATTTATTCCACCCCATCCATGGCAGGGACAGCTCCCACTGTCCCAGGTGGATCCAGCCTGGCCTTGGACATTCCCAGGGATCCAGGGGCAGCCCCAGCAAATCTGGGAATTCCAGCCCAGCCCCTGCCCACCCTCCCAGCCAGCAATTCCTTGCCCAGATCCCAGCCCAATCTCCCCTTTCCCAGTGGCAGCCATTCCCTGGTTCCTGTCCCTCTGTCCCTTGTCCCCAGTCCCTCTCCAGCTCTCCTGGAGCCCCTCCAGGGATTTTAAATATTCCCTGGATTTGTTCCTTCTCCAGGGGAACATTCCCAGCTCTCCCAGAGCAGAAGGGCTCCAGAATCCTGAAATGATTTGGGTTTGAAGGGACCTTAAATCCCATCCCACCCATCCATGGCAGGGACAGCTCCCCCTGTCCCAGGTGGATCCAGCCTGGCCTTGGGCCCTGCCAGGGATCCAGGGGCATTCACAGCAAATCTGGGAATTCCAGCCCAGCCAGGAATTCCCAGTTCCCAATCTCCCCTCCCTCCCTGCCCTCTGGCACTGGGAGCCCTTCCCTGGCTCCTGTCCCTCCATCCCTGTCCCCAGTCCCTCCTTGTCCCTGCAGGTAAATTCTCTCCAGGCCAGGATTTGGGGTTGAGCTTCCCCCTGACAATCCCAGCCCCAGCCCCTGCTCTCCTCTGCCCCTTTTGTGGCTCTCCCTTCTGTCTCTCCTTGGCAGCAGAGCTCCAGGTGCCATTCCCAGCTGGTGCCATCCCTGGCTGGGCTGTGCCAGGCAAACCCAGCAGGAATTCCAAACCAGGCTCTGGAGGGAGCTGGGGATGGCACGTCCCCTGCCACCCAGCCTGGCTGTGCTTCTGGCAGTGCCCTAAATATTATCCTGCACCTCAGGGCAGGCAAATTGGCTTAAAATAGTGGTGGGAAAAACCCAGCAGTTATTTGGGTCTGATGGCTGTAAAATGGAGAGTTTTTACATTTAATCTTCATTCCTTAATTTACGGCAGCGTGAATTAGTGACTAAATATCCTCTCCTGGGAGCCAAAATCTAATTTCCTTCCTGTTTGAGTCTCCCTAATAATAGAGATCCGTGCTAAATAACCTTGACATAAAATTGTGCTTTGTGGTTTTCCCTAAAATCATCTGCCTGTTGGAGATCCAGGTGAGGTTTTGGCTTTTTACCATCTCAGTCCCAGTCAGCCCCATGGCTGGGCTGTGGGATGCAGCTTTGGTTTTTTGGTTTTCCCCTCTTCAGTGGATCTTTGTGTCTTTCCCAGGACAAGCTTTAGGTCCTGCAGGTTAACAGCAGAATCAGAATTGTTTTTTTCTTCCTCCTTTTTAGTGCTGATGCTCAGATTTGGGTCTGCTCCAGAAGTTTGGTGTGCAGGATGCTCTCTTCAATCCTGTCCAAACTGGGCTCATTGGGCAGGGCTCTAGTTTTTGTTGGAAGCTCTAAATAAGAAAGGGGTGAAAAGGGCAAACCAGGAGGGGTGTTGGTGCTCCAGAGCCTGCTTTGCTCCCTGCCCATCCTTAGAGTTTAGGGGGAATCACAGCAAACCCTGGTTTAACTCTCCCTGGGGCTGAGCTGAGGAGCAGAGGCTGCAGGCAGTGCCCAGGCAGGAAAACCCTTGGGAGCTTTTGGGAATAAAAGCAGGAAGTGCAAGTGGGGATGCAGCCTGGCTGGGCCTGGGTGAGGCTGTGGGAAACAACTCAGGGCACTCAGCAACCAAATCCGGGAGAGAGATGGGCCCAGAGGAGGAGCCTGGGGAGAACTGGGCACGGGGAGGGAGCTGCTGGTCCTTAATTAGCTGGTGATCAATTAGGGCAATCCCCAGGTCAGTTGGGTCCCAGCTGGTTTTATAGCAAACATATTTAAATAGAGATGAACTGTATCTAATCCAGATAAAAATATAAATATACAATACAGATAAAATTATAAAACTGTAAATATATAAGAAATGTAACATTAATTTAACAGGCTGGGGGTGGGAAGGGACTGGGAGCAGCCCTGGGAGAGGGATTTGGTATCTTGTGGATGAGGCTGGGATGGCCCAGCCCAGACCCCCCTGCCCAGCCCTGGGCAGATCCCAAAGGAAAGGTGGGAATTGTGTCCCTGTGCCCCTCCCTCAGGTGAGAGCCCACCTGCAGAGCTGCCCCAGCCCTGGGCAGATCCCAAAGGAAAGGTGGGAATTGTGTCCCTGTGCCCTCCCTCAGGTGAGAGCCCACCTGCAGAGCTGCCCCAGCCCTGGGCCAACAGCAGGAGGACGTGGAGCTGCTGGAGAGAGCCCAGAGGAGGCCCCGGAGCTGCTGCAGGGCTGGAGCCCCTCTGCTCTGGAGCCAGGCTGGCAGAGCTGGGAATGTTCCCCTGGAGAAGGGAAGGCTCCAGGCAGAGCTCAGAGCCCCTGGCAGGGCCTGGAGGGGCTCCAGGAGAGCTGGAGAGGGACTGGGGACAAGGGACAGAGGGACAGGAGCCAGGGAATGGCTGCCACTGGGAAAGGGGAGATTGGGCTGGGATCTGGGCAAGGAATTGCTGGCTGGGAGGGTGGGCAGGGGCTGGGCTGGAATTCCCAGAGCAGCTGGGGCTGCCCCTGGATCCCTGGCAGTGCCCAAGGCCAGGTTGGACCCTGGGGCTTGGATCCACCTGGGATCATGGAATCATCCTCCTGCCCACGGATGGGTTTGGGGTAGGAATGGGATTTAGGGTCCTTCCCAGCCCAGCCCAGCCCAGCCCATGGATTCTCTCAGCTCCTTCTCTCCCCACTGCCTCTCTCCAAGGGGAGTTTTGGCCTTCCAGCATCTCCTGGTGTTCCCTGGCTGGGATCATTCCCTGGAATGACTCTCCTGCTCCATGGCACAGGAGCAGCTCCCTGCTGGGTTCCAGGAATGCAGGGAATGATCCCATCCCGAGGCTGCTGGAGCTCCAGGGATGCCCAGGGAGGGATTTTCCCTGCAGGGCCAGGAGCTGGATCTGAGACCCTCTGGGTTCCTTCCCACTGGGGCATTCCAGCATTCCTGGGTGGAATTCTTCCCACTGGGGCATTCCAGGATTCTTGGATGGAATTCTTCCCATTGGGGCATTCCAGGATTCCTGGGTGGAATTCTTCCCATTGGGGCATTCCAGGATTCCTGGGTGGAATTCTTCCCATTGGAGCATTCCAGGGTTCCTGGATGGAATTCTTCCCATTGGGGCATTCCAGGATTCCTGGATGGAATTCTTCCCACTGGGGCATTCCAGGATTCCTGGGTGGAATTCTTCCCATTGGAGCATTCCAGGATTCCTGGGTGGAATTCTTCCCACTGGAGCATTCCAGGATTCCTGGATGGAATTCTTCCCATTGGAGCATTCCAGGATTCCTGGGTGGAATTCTTCCCATTGGGGCATTCCAGGATTCCTGGATGGAATTCTTCCCATTGGAGCATTCCAGGATTCCTGGGTGGAATTCTTCCCATTGGGGCATTCCAGGATTCCTGGATGGAATTCTTCCCACTGGGGCATTCCAGGATTCCTGTGTGGAATTCTTCCCACTGGAGCATTCCAGGATTCCTGAGTGGAATTCTTCCCACTGGGGCATTCCTGGGTGGGATATGGAATTCTTCCCATCAGGACATTCTAGGATTAGTATTTGGAATATGGAGTTGTTCCCACTGGGGGATATTCCAGGGTTCCTATTTGGGATATGGAATTCCTCTGATCAGGACATGGCAGGATTCCCGTGGGATGTGGAATTCAGTCCCTGGGAGCACGGACAGGTTCAGGGGCTTTGGCTGAGGTTTTGTTTTCAGCAGGGAGTGCAGCCCCTGATCCCCAGGAATTCCAGGCATTTCCCTGCTCCTGGGCTTGTTTCCTTTTCCGGGAGGGGTTTGGGCCTGGCTTGTTTTAATTTATAATTCTGGTTTATGATTCATACTGCTGATTTCTGATTTATTCACCTGATTTCTGATGTACTCCACTGATTTACTGAATTTACTGATTTTTGACTTATGCCCTTTTTTAATAATTTATGCCTTGAGTTTTTAGTTTGTACAAATGGTTTTAGTCTCTGCTGCACATCTTTCATGTGGGAACTTTTCCTCCTCTTCTCTCTCCTGTTGTAGTTTTAATTGCTTAATTAGCTGATGATTAATTAGGGCAATCCCCAAATCTGGTCTGTTCCAGCTGTTGTATCTGATATATATGGCAAACATACATTTAAATGGAGATTAACTGTGTCTAACCACATGAAAATATAAATATATACAATACACATAAAATTATAAAAATATAAAAATATAAGAAATATAAGATAAAATATTAATTTATAACATGTGCAAGATGTAAATATACACACAGAGAATATAAAAGTAAATATATCATATACATAACATACATAAAAATAATTAAATGAAATTATTAGGTCTATTGCACATAAAATTATAAAAAATAATTTCTATTCCTGGAGCATCTCTAGGCCCTGGAATGTGCTGGAATTTCCCCTGGATCCCTCTCCGGAGGTGATAATTGTCCCCCTGGGATTAATTCCTCCTTGGCTGCTTTAATGACTGAGTTCATCAGCCCCTGTGCCCTTCCAAAGCCTTGGGTCCTTCCTTAAATCCCATTCTCCCTTTTCCCTAAATCCCATTCTCCCTTTTCCCTAAATCCCCTTTTCCCCTTTTCCCTAAATCCCATTCTCCCTTTTCCTCAGATCCCATTCTCCCTTTCCCTTAAATCCTTTTTCCCTTTTCCCTTAGACCCCATTCTTCCTTTCCCTAATCCCTTCCCCCTTTTCCCTCAACCCCTTTCTCTCTTTCTCCTAAATCCCAAAACCCCATTCTCACTTTTCCTTAAAACCCTTTTCCACCTTTTCCCTAAACCCCATTCTACCTTTTCCTTAAACCCCACTCTCCCTAAATCCCACTCTCCCCGTCCCTCAATCCCTTTCCCCATCCCTCAATCCCTGTCCCCGTCCCTCAATCCCTCTCCCCGTCCCTCAACCGTCCCTGTCCTCATCCTGTCCGTCCTCAATCCCCCCCGTCCCTCAATCCCTTCCCCATCCCTCAATCCCATTCCCTGTCTCCTCAATCCCTCTCCCTCTCCCTCAATCCCTCTCCCCGTCCCTCAATCCCTCTCCCCGTCCCTCAATCTCTCTCCCTGTCCCTCAATCCCTCAATCCCTGTCCCTCAATCCCTTTCCCCGTCCCTCAATCCCTCTCCCTGTCCCTCAATCCCTCAATCCCTGTCCCTCAATCCCTTTCCCTGTCCCTCAATCCCTCTCCCTCTCCCTCAATCCCTGTCCCTCAATCCCTCTCCCCATCCCTCAATCCCTCTCCCCTGTCCCTCAATCCCTCTCCCTGTCCCTCAATCCCTCTTCCCAATCCCTCCATCCCTGTCCCTCAATCCCTCTCCCTGTCCCTCAATCCCTGTCCCTCATCCCTTCCCTGCCCTCAATCCTCTCCCTGTCCCTCAATCCCTCTCCCTGTCCCTCATCCCTCTCCCCATCCCTCAATCCCGTCCTCACCCTCTCCCTGTCCCTCAATCCCTTTCCCTGTCCCCATCCCTCAATCCCTGTCCCTCAATCCCTCCCGGTCCCTCATCCCTCTCCCGTCCCCAATCCCTGTCCCTGTCCCTCAATCCCGTCCCGTCCCTCAATCCCTTTCCCTGTCCCTCAATCCCTGTCCCGTCCCTCAATCCCTCTCCCCGTCCCTCATCCCTTCCCTGTCCCTCAATCCCTGTCCCTGTCCCTCAATCCCTCTCCCTGCCCAATCCCGCCCGTCCCAATCCCTCCTGTCCCTCATCCCTCCCGTCCTCAATCCCTGTCCGTCCCTCAATCCCTGTCCCTGTCCCTCAATCCCTTCCCGTCCCTCAATCCCTGTCCCTGTCCCTCATCCCTTCCCTGTCCCTCAATCCCTGTCCCTGTCCCTCATCCCTCTCCCTGTCCCTCAAATCCTCTCCCCGTCCTGCAATCCTTCCCTGTCCTAAATCCCTCTCCTCCATCCCTCAATCCCTCCCAATCCCTCGCCCTCCCGTCAATCCCTCTCCCCATCCTCAATCCCTGTCCCTCAATCCCTTCCCTGTCCCTCAATCCCTGTCCCTCACTCATCCCTGTCCCTGCCCTCAATCCCTCTCCCGTCCCCAATCCCTCTCCCGTCCCCAATCCCATTCCCTGTCCTCAATCCCGTCCCTCAATCCCTCTCCGTCCAATCCCTGTCCCTCAATCCCTCTCCCTGTCCCTCAATCCCCTCCTCACCTCCGTCCCTCAATCCCTCTCCCCATCCCTTCATGTCCCCATCCTTCCCTGTCCCTCAATCCCTGTCCCAGTCCCTCAATCCCTTTCCCCGTCCCTCAATCCCTGCCCTCAATCCCTGCCCTGTCCCTCAATCCCTCCCGTCCCTCAACCCGTCCCGTCCCTCATACCTCCCTGTCCTCAATCCCGTCCCTCATCCCTCCCCGTCCCTCAATCCCTGTCCCTGTCCCTCAATCCCTTCCCCGTCCCTCAATCCCTCTCCCTGTCCCTCAATCCCTCAATCCCTGTCCCTCAATCCCTTTCCCTGTCCCTCAATCCCATTCCCTGTCCCTCAATCCCATTCCCTGTCCCTCAATCCCTGTCCCTGTCCCTCAATCCCTGTCCCTGTCCCTGTCCCAAGCCGTCCCCCAGGGCTGGCCAGGGCAGGGCCCAGGTGGGGCTGAGCTCTCTCTCTCTCCTGTCCCGATCCTATCAGCTGCCCTATTTTTACACATCCTGTGTGGGGCCGGGCCCTTTTTGGGATTTTCCCAGCTGGAGCAGCAGCCTGGGCTGTTTTTCCCTTTGCCACTTCCCAAACAGGAAAAGTCCCGAGGTTATTTTTAACCCTGGAGGAAAACTCCGGAACTGCTCTGAAGGGCACAGGGTGGGACGGGACAGGGCTGCAGGGGGTGGGACAGGGATTTGGGATGGATCCAGGGGGAATGGGGTCCCCTCCATGTGGGATTGGGGTTTGGGATGGATCCAGGGGAATGGGGTCCCCTCCATGTGGGATTGGGGTTTGGGATGGATCCATGGGGAATGGGGTCCCCTCCATGTGGGACACGGGATTTGGGATGGATCCAGGGGGAATGGGGTCCCCTCCATGTGGGACAGGGGATTTGGGATGGATCCATGGGGAATGGGGTCCCCTCCATGTGGGACTGGAGTTTGGGATGGATCCACGGGGAATGGGTCCCCTCCATGTGGGATTGGGGCTTGGGATGGATCCAGGGGAATGGGGTCCCCTCCATGTGGGAGGGGTTTGGGATGGATCAGGGGAATGGGGTCCCCTCCATGTGGGATTGGGGTTGGGATGGCCACGGAATGGGATTCCCTCCAGTGGACGGGTTGGGATGGATCAGGGGTGGGGTCCCCTCCATGTGGGATTGGGGTTTGGGATGGATCCAGGGCGAATGGGATCCCCTCCATGTGGGATTGGGGTTTGGGATGGATCCATGGGGTGTGGGATCCCTCCATGTGGGATTGGGATTGGGATGGATCCATGGGGAATGGGGTCCCCTCCATGTGGGACAATGGGATTGGGATGGATCCAGGTTGTGGGGATTTCCTCCATGTGGGACAGGAGATTTGGGATGGATCCCAGGGGGGAATGGGGTCCCCTCCATGTGGGACTTGGGTTGGGGATGGATCCAGGGGGAATGGGGTCCCCTCCATGTGGGATTGGGGTTTGGGATGGATCCATGGGGAATGGGGTCCCCTCCATGTGGGATTGGGGTTTGGGATGGATCCCAGGGGGAATGGGGTCCCCTCCATGTGGGATTGGGGTTTGGGATGGATCCAGGGGGAATGGGGTCCCTCCATGTGGGACTGGGTTTGGGGATGGATCCACGGGGAATGGGGTCCCCTCCATGTGGGATTGGGGTTTGGGATGGATCCATGGGGAATGGGGTCCCCTCCATGTGGGACACGGGATTTGGGATGGATCCAGGGGGAATGGGGTCCCCTCCATGTGGGACAGGGGATTTGGGATGGATCCACAGGTTATGGGATTTCCTCCATGTGGGACAGGGTTTGGGATGGATCCAGGGGAATGGGGTCCCCTCCATGTGGGATTGGGGTTTGGATGGATCCAGGGCGAATGGGATCCCCTCCATGTGGGATTGGGGTTTGGGATGGATCCAGGGATGGGATCCCTCTGTGGGATGGGTTTGGGATGGATCCATGGGGTGGGATTCCCTCCATGTGGGATTGGGATTTGGGATGGATCCATGGGGATGGGGTCCCCTCCATGTGGGACATGGGATTGGGATGGATCCACAGGTTGTGGGATTTCCTCCATGTGGGACACGGGATTTGGGATGGATCCAGGGGGAATGGGGTCCCCTCCATGTGGGACAGGGGATTTGGGATGGATCCACAGGTTATGGGATTTCCTCCATGTGAGATGGGATTTGGGGAATGAATTCACAGGATTGTGGGATGGGGCTTGGGAGAGCGAAATCCACAGGTTTGTAGGATTCCAGTCCTCCATGGGGGATTGGATTTGGGGGATGGATCCACAGATTATGGGATTCTCTCCATGTGGGACATGGGCTTTGGGGGATGGATTCACATATTATGGGATTCCCTGCGTGTGGGATGGGATTTGAGGAGTGAATTCACAGGTTATGGGATTCCCTCTACGTGGGATTGGGCTTGGGAGAATGAATTCACAGGTTATGGGATCCCCTTCATGTAGGGGAATGGATTCACAGGTTATGGGATTCCCTGCGTGTGGGATGGGATTTGGGGAATGAATTCACAGGTTATGGGATCCCCTTCATGTAGGGGAATGGATTCACAGGTTATGGGATTCCCTGCGTGTGGGATGGGATTTGGGGGACGGATCCATAGGTTATGGGATTCCCTGCATGTGGGATGGGATTTGGGGAATGGATTCACAGGTTATGGGATGCCCTGCATGTGGGATGGGATTTGGGGGGATGGATCCACAGGTTTGTGGGATGGGGCGTGGGGGAATGAATTCCACAGGTTATGGGATGCCCTCCACATGGGATGGGATTAGGGGGATGGATCCACAGGTTATGGGATTTCCTACATGTGGGACATGGGCTTTGGGGGATGGATCCACAGGTTATGGGGTTCTCTCCATGTGGGACATGGGCTTTGAGGATAGATCCACAAATTATGGGATCCACTTCGTGTAGGGGAATAAATTTACAGGTTATGGGATGCCCTCCACATGGGATGGGATTTGAGGAGTGAATTCACAGGTTATGGGATTCCCTGCGTGTGGGATGGGATTTGGGGGACGGATCCATAGGTTATGGGATTCCCTGCATGTGGGATGGGGTTTGGGGGATGAATTCCTTTATGGGATTCCCTCGGTGCTGGTCCTGTCTGTGCCTTTGGGAGCCGGTTTTGGGGGAGAACCCTTGGATAAGAGGGGTCATTGCTGGTGACGTGGTTGTGGCAGAATTCCCTTCTCCTGGATGCTGGGATAACCCAGGGAATTCCCTGTGATCCTAAAGCATCCCTGGGGCAGATCCCAGCTCTCAGCACCCCTCACTCCCCCTTCCCTGGCTGAATCCAGAATTCCAGAGTGGTTCAATCCCACGGAAGGAGCTCTGTGCCCCTCCTGGGCCAGAGCAGGAATTCCAGAGCAGGAATTCCTGGATGGGCTCAGGGTGATGTTCCTGCTCTGGGAACTGCTGCCTGCATCAGGGAGCTCCTGGAAACGCCTGGAACTGCTGATAGCCTCATTATTTTGGGATTCTGGGATAGGGGAAGGATTCCAGAGGATTCCAGGGCTGGGGGAGCAGCTCCAGGGCCGGGCTGGGGGCTGCAGGACACAAATTCCCTGCAGAATTCCTTTGTTTCCCACAGGTGGTTGTGCTTTTTTTGGGGTTTTTTTCCCTGTTCTCCCTGATTTTCCTGTGGGGAGCCCGAGGCTTTGCAGGGAATTGGCTGCAGGCCCGAGCAGGGCTGGGGGCTCTCTGGGCACTGCGCCCTGAGCTTCCTCAGGGACAGGGACAGGGACAGGGACAGGGACAGGGACAGGGACAGGGACAGGGATGGCTCTCAGGAATGCTGGGGGACACACCGGGGGCTCTTTGTTCATATGGAACTTAGAACATTTCATATAGAACATGTATAATCTATAGCATACAATACATTACCCATAACATATAATACAATACAATATAATGCAATATAATACAATATAATTCAATATAATACAATACAATACAATATAAAATAATACAATACAATATAATACAATACAGTTCAATACAATACAATACAATACAATATAATGCAATACAATACAATACAATACAATATAAAATAATACAATATAAAATAATACAATTCAATACAATACAATTCAATACAACACAATTCAATACAATATAATAAACTATAATACAACACAATTCAGCACAATATAATACAATACAATATAAGATAATACAATAAAAGATAATACAATAAAAATAATACAATAAATAATACAATAAAATAATACAAAATAATACAATACAAAATAAAACAATACAATATAATACAAAATAATACAATACAAAATAATACAATACAATATAATACAATACAATACAATATAAACAATACAATAAATACAAAATAATACAATACAAAATAATACAATACAATATAATACAATACAATACAATAAAATAATACAATATAATACAATATAATACAATATAAAATAATACAATACAATTCAATACAATACAATTCAATATAAAATAATACAATATAATACAATACATACAATAATACAATACAATATAATACAAACAACCAATATAATATAATACAACACAGTATTATACAATATAATATAATACAATAATTATAGTATATAAAATGATTATAATATATAATTATTATAGTATATTATAATATTATACAATTATAATATATTTACTATTTCGATTTTGTTTATAGTTTATTTCGTTTCCTATTTATCATTATTTTATAAAGTTCTAAACTTCATCACATAGAAATAGTAAATATATTAAAGTTACTGTTTATATTTAGTTTTTATTTTGTTTCATATTTATTATTATTTTTAAAGTTCTAAACTTCATCACATAGAAATAGTAAATATATTATAGTTACTATTTATATTGTTTTATTTTGTTCCATATTTATTACTATTTTTAAAGTTCTAACCATCATCATATAGAAACAGTAAATGTAATATATTTACCATTTATATTTTATTTATATTTTATTTTGTTTCCTATTACTATTTTTAAAGTTCTAACCTTCATCATATAGAAACAGTAAATGTAATATATTTACTATTTATATTTCATTTTGTTTCATGTTTATTACTATGTTTTAAAGTTCGAATCTTCACAGTGTATAAATAGTGAATATATTACAGTTACTATTTATAGATCATATTTTATTTTGTTTCATGTTTATTACTGAAGTTTCCATTTTCCACTCTGAGACATTGCACACTTTTAGCTGGTGATGCACCCCTGATGTCTGGTGGCAGTCATTAATTTGGGGTTATTTGTGTGGGTGTGGGGTTTTCTGGGAGCTGGAGTTGGTTTGTGCTGGAAGGTGACAACTCTGGGCTCCTGGAGCTGCCCTGAGTGGCCACTGACACCATTCCTGTCCTTGGGAATGGTGTCCTGTGCCAGACCCCCTTGGGGCACTGCTGGACTGGGGGTGGGCTCCAGAGGGGGCTGGGGGGGGTTGGGGTCAGCCTGGGGGGGTTTGGGGTGAGCCAGGGGGGTTTGGGGTCAGCCTGGGGGGTTTGGGGTCAGCCTGGGGGGGTTTGGGGTCAGCCAGGGGGGTTTGGGGTCAGCCTGGGGGGGTTTGGGGTCAGCTGGGAGTGGGGCCTGGGGGGTTTGGGGTCAGCCAGGGGGGGTTTGGGGTCAGCTGGGAGAGTTTGGGGTCAGCCTGGGGAGTGTGGGGTGAGCCAGGGGGGTTTGGGGTGAGCCTGGGGGAGTTTGGGTCAGCCGGGGGGTTTGGGGCAGCCTGGGGGGTTTGGGATCAGCTGGGAGAGTTTGGGGTAGGCCAGGGGAGTTTGGGATCAGCTGGGAGAGTTTGGGTCAGCCAGGGGAGTTTGGGATGAGCCAGGGGGGATTTGGGGTGAGCCGGGGGAGTTTGGGATGGGCCAGGGGGGATTTGGGATGGCCAGGGGGGATTTGGGATGGGAGTTGGTAGTCGCATTGGGGATGGTCAGGGGAGTTTGGGATCACCGGGGGGAGTTTGGGATGGCCAGGGGGGATTTGGGATGGGCCAGGGGGGATTTGGGATGGGCCAGGGGGGATTTGGGGTTGGCCAGGGCACAGACTCCCTTCCCTCCCCTGGAGTTTGCCCTGGCACTGCCAGCCCGGATCATCCCTCCCTCTCCAGGCAATTCCAGCTTTTCCTTGGCCCCCTGGCAGAGGACAAACCCCTCCCAGCCCCGGACCCCCTGGGCCAGGTCCCTGCTCCCACAGACCCCTCCTCATTCTGGGAGGGATGGAAAGCCAGGCCTGGGTTAGACCCAGCCTGGGGCAGGAAACGCTGGGATTTGATCCAGGTATCCAAGAAAAAAGGATTTCCTCCTTGGTTTGGAGGTCCCACGAGTGCCAAGAGGGTTTTAACTCCAATTTGTCCCTGCTGGTGTTAGCCCAGCCAGCCTGGCCACTGGAAATCTCCATTAAATTCTTCATTTTAAATCCAATTTATCCCTGCTAATTAGCCCAGCCAGCCTGGCCACTGGAAATCTCCATTAAAATCTTAATTTTAACTCCAATTTATCCCTGCTAATTAGCCCAGCCAGCCTGGCCACTGGAAATCTTCACTAAAATCTCAATTTTAAATCCAATTTATCCCTGCTGTTATTAGCCCAGCCAGCCTGGCCACTGGGCTAAAACCAGCAGGGATAAATTGGACAAAATTTCCAAAATTTTCAAAATTTGAGATTTCCCACCCTCCCGGAAATCTTCACTAAAATCTCCATTTTAACTCCAATTTATCCCTGCTGGTTTCAGCCCAGCCAGCCTGGCCACTGGAAATCTTCAGGAAAAATGAAGATTTTCCCTGCTGAAAATTCCTAGCACGAATCCAAAGGGAGCTTGTCCTCAGCCCAGGCTGGGAATGGCCACAGCCTCCATCTCCAGGGAATCCCAAATCCTCTGCAGACAGCAGCAAACCCCAAAACCAATGGGATTTTCCCAGGGGGAGCCTGGGCTGGGGAGTGCTGCTCCATGGATGGAGGCTGTGCTCATCCAGGCCTTGGGAATGCCGGGGCTGCGACTGCTCTGAAAGGATCTGGGGACAAAGAATTCCAAATAAATGACATTTAGGGCAGTTTCAGAGGGTAATAAATGATATTGAGGGCAGTTTGGGGCAGTTTTAGAGGGTAATAAATGATATTTAGGGTAATTTTGGGCAGTTTCAGGGGTAATAAATGATATTTAGGGTAATTTTGGGCATTTTCAGAGGGTAATAAATGATATTTGGGGTAATTTTGGGCAGTTCCAGAGCCGGAGGGGGGCTTGGTTGGTCGCAGGGTTCAGTCCCAGGCTGAGTCACTCGAGAGCAGGAATTGATCCCTGAGGTCCCTTCCAGCTCAGAGCATCCCAGGATCTGGAAATGAACAGGAAAAATTCCCAGGGGCAGGGAATGCTGGGGTTAAACATGGAGTGAAATCATGGATGGGAGCCAGGATTGGAATTCTGGGATGGTTTGGGTGGGCAGGGACCCTGACCCCCACCCATGGCAGGGACAGCTCCCACTGTCCCAGGTGGATCCAACCTGGCCCTGGGCACTGCCAGGGATCCAGGGATTCTTTGGGAATCCCAGCCCAGCCCCTGCCCACCCTCCCAGCCAGCAATTCCTTGCCAAGATCCCAGCCCAATCTCCCCTTTCCCAGTGGCAGCCATTCCCTGGCTCCTGTCCCTCTGTCCCTTGTCCCCAGTCCCTCTCCAGCTCTCCTGGAGCCTCTCCAGGGATTTTAAATATTCCCTGGATTTTTCCCTTCTCCAGGGGAACATTCCCAGCTCTCCCAGCCTGGCTCCAGCCCCTCCTCTGGACTCCTCCCACCCAATCCACATTTTCCCTCCCCAGACCTTTCCCTGGCTCTTCCCTTTAGGGTTTGGATTTGGCTTTTCCCGAGTTCTGAATCCGCTGGAAGTTTTAGGATTTCCTCTGGTGCCATCCAGTGGCAAAATCCGGGATTGGGGTTTGGCCATTCCCGGGCTGGGCAGAGGAAATTGGGAATGAAAGGATTTGGGAGGGTGCTGGAGGTCCCTGGGGACGTGCTGGGTGTGGGAGGGCAGGATTGGGAATCTCGGGAATGACTTTGGGATCAGGTCAGTCTGCTCTTCCCACCGCATCCCTGCCCTGCTCCATCCCATCCCCGAAATTACTCCTGCAGCTGTACTGCCAGGGTGTGCAATTAATTGCCATGATTGACAGTTAATTGCCATGATTTACAATTAATTGCCAGAATTTCCAATTTTTTTCCCTATGGTTTTCAATTAATTGCCATGGTTTTTAATTAATTGCCATATTTTTAAATTTTTTCCCATGGTTTTCAATTAATTGCCGTGGTTTTCAATGTTTCCCCCATGGTTGTCAATTTTTTTCCATGGTTTTCCATTAAATGCCATGTTTTTTAGTTAATTGCCATGATTTTTAATTAATTGCCATGGTTTTTAACTAATTGCCATATTTTTAAATTTTTTTCCATGGTTTTCAATTAATTGCCGTGGTTTTCAATTTTTTCCCCATGGTTGTCAATTTTTTTCCATGGTTTTCCATTAAATGCCATGTTTTTTAGTTAATTGCCACGATTTTTAATTAATTGCCATGGTTTTTTAGTTAATTGTCATGATTTTCAATTTTTTTCCATGGTTTTCAATTAATTGCCATGGTTTTCAATTAATTGCCATGGATTTTAATTAATTGCTGTGATTTTCAATTTTTTAAAATGGTTTCCAACTAATTGCCACGGTTTTAAGTTAATTTTCATGATTTAAAGTTTTTTTTCATGGTTTTCAATTAACTGCCATGATTTTTAACTAATTACCACGGTTTTCAATTTTTTTCATTGTTTTCAATTTTTTTCCATGGTTTTCCATTTTTTTCCATGGCTTTCAATTTCTTTTCCCTGGTTTTCAATTAATTGCCATGATTTTTAACTAATTACCACAGTTTTCAAATTTTTTTTCATAGTTTTCAATTTTTTTTCATGGTTTTCAATTTTTTTTCATGGTTTTCAATTTCTTTTCCATGGTTTTCAATTTCTTTTCCATGGTTTTCAATTAATTGCCATGATTTTTAACTAATTACCACAGTTTTCAATTTTTTTCTCATGGCTTTCAATTTTTTTCCATGGCTTTCAATTTTTTTCCATGGTTTTCAGTTTTTCTCCATAGTTTTCAGTTTTTCTCCCTGGTTTTCCGTTTTTCTCCCTGGTTTTCAGTTTTTCTCCATGGCTTTCAATTTTTTTTCCCTGGTTTTCAGTTTTTTTCCCTGGTTTTCCATTTTTTTCCCTGGTTTTCAGTTTTTTTTCCCTGGTTTTCCATTTTTCTCCCTGGTTTTCAGTTTTTCTTCCCTGGTTTTCAGTTTTTTTCCCTGGTTTTCAGTTTTTTTCCCTGGTTTTCAGTTTTTTCCCTGGTTTTCAGTTTTTTTCCCTGGTTTTCCATTTTTTCCCTGGTTTTCAGTTTTTTTCCCTGGTTTTCAGTTTTTTCCCTGGTTTTCAGTTTTTTTCCCTGGTTTTCAGTTTTTTTCCCTGGTTTTCAGTTTTTCCCCTGGTTTTCAGGGGCTCCAGGTTATCCTGGGCTGCCCCATCCCAGCTCCTTCATCCAGCCTGGAATTCCCTGGATTCCCAGAGCCACTCCCAAATCCTCCCAAAATCACATCCCAAATGTGATTTTTGGAATGACCCGGAAGTGATGAGGGGAAAAGGGGCCGAGTTAATGAGAGTCAGACCTGGGCTAATGGAGTTCTCTAATTAGGGGAAGGCAATTAAGAGGGAAGGGAGTGGAGAGCAGAGGGGCTGAAAGCTGGGCTGGGCTCAGTCTGGAGCCTGACTAAGCCCAGCTTTGCTCCTCCCTGGGGGTTTGCAGAGCAGGTGGGGAGGGAGGGAGATTTCCAGCTCCTTTTTGGGGATTGTGTGTGGGGCTGGGAGCTCTGGGCCCTCCTCTCTCCTTGGGATAAAAATATAGAAATATAAAAATATAAAAAATATAAAAATATAAAAATATAACAATATAAATATAGAAATATAAAAATATAAAAATATAGAAAATATAAAAATATAAAAATATAAAAATATAAAAATCAATAAAATATAGAAATATAAAAATATAAAAAATATAAATATAAAATATAAAATATAGAAATATAAAAATATAAAAATATAAACATATAAAATATAGAAATATAAAATATAAAAATATAAAAATATAAAATATAGAATATAAAAAATATAGAAATATAAAATATAGAAATATAAAAAATATAAAAATATAAAAATATAACAATATAAAATATAGAAATATAAAAATATAAAAAATATAGAAATATAAAATATAAAAATATAAAAAATATAAAAATATAAAATATAACAATATAAAATATAAGAAATATAAAATATAAAAATATAGAAATATAAAAATAGATTAAAAATATAAAAATATAAAAATATAAAATATAACAATAGAAAATATAGAAATATAACAATATAAAAATATAGAAATATAAAAATATAAAATATAAAAAATAAAAAATAAAAATATAACAATATAAAATATAGAAATATAAACATAGTAAAAATATAGAAATATAAAAATTATAAAAAATATAAAAATATAACAATATAAAATATAGAAATATAAAAATATAAAAATATAAAAATATAAAAAATATAAAAATATAACAATATAAAAATATTGAAATATAACAATATAACAATATAACAAATAAAAATGCCACAATTCCTGATGGATCTGCAGGTCAGGTCTGGGCTGGGGTCTCCGAGAGCCCCCAGGATGAGCAGGGCCCTCCCTCAGGGCCCTCCCAGGTGTTTGCACATAAATGTTAATTTTTTATTAGTTATTTTAATGGTTTTATGGAATTTTTGTCCCAGTTTTCCGTGTGCTGTCCCGCTGGCTGTGGGGGGGATTTTTCTCCCCCAAACTTTGGGTTAAAATTGTCAATTTTCTTTGTTCAGAATTCTTTACCACTGCAGGAAAAAAGTGACCTGGAATTCCCTGAGAGGAATGCAGTGATTTATTGGGAATGGGGAAAGGAGGAGGGTGACAATTCCCATGGGATGGGATGAGGGAATTCCCAGAGCTCCCAGGGGGTGTTGGGATGGGATGAGGGAATTCCCAGAGCTCCCAGCAGGTGTTGGGATGGGATGAGGGAATTCCCAGAGCTCCCAGAGGGTGTTGGGATGGGATGAGGGAATTCCCAGAGCTCCCAGCAGATCCCCCTGTCCCAACCCCCACAGCTGTCCCCTCTGCTGTCCCCTGTCCTGTCCCCCCCCTGCTGCCCCCCCCATGTCTCTGGTGCTCCCCATGCCCCTGTCCCCTTCCTGTGCCTCCCTGTCCCCATTCCCACCCTTTTCCCACCAACTCTCCCCGTTCCAGCCATGGGGCCACCTGTGACCGGGCTCTGCTGGGGGCTCCTTGTGGGGTCTGAGTGTTTACAGGGATCCTTTTGGGGTCTGAGTGTTTACAGGGATCCTTTTGGGGTCTGAGTGTTTACAGGGACCCTTTTGGGGTCTGAGTGTTTACAGGGACCCTTTTGGGGTCTGAGTGTTTACAGGGTCCCTTTTGGGGTCTGAGTGTTTACAGGGTCCCTTTTGGGGTCTGAGTGTTTTCAGGGGCCCTTTTGGGGTCTGAGTGTTGTTTATGGGGTCCTTTTGGGGTCTGAGTGTTTTCAGGGACCCTTTTGGGGTCTGAGTGTTTACAGGGTCCCTTTTGGGGTCTGAGTGTTTTCAGGGGCCCTTTTGGGGTCTGAGTGTTTTCAGGGGCCCTTTTGGGGTCTGAGTGTTTTCAGGGGTCCTTTTGGGGTCTGAGTGTTTACAGGGTCCCTTTTGGGGTCTGAGTGTTGTTTGGAGGCTTTGGGAAGATGTCTCATCCCTCCCTCCATGCTCCCCAGCCTGGCTGGGCTGGCTCTGGGAGCATTCCTGCCCCACACATGGCTCCAATCAAGTGTCCTTCCAGCTTTTGTTCCCGGGAATTGTTCCCATTGTCCTCCCCTGTCCTCTGCCTTCCCTGGGCTGGGGCTGCTCCCTCCATTCCTTTTGGAAGCTGGGTTTGTCCAAGCTCTTCCCGATGGCTCGGGGCATCAGAAATTCCTTCTTTAATGGGGACGGTCTGGGTTTAATTGTTAATTAGGGGAATTAACCCTGGCCTGGGTTTTATTGTTAATTAGGGGAATTAGCCCTGGTTTCCTCGGGACTCTGGTCTGGCCAGGAGGAGCTGGAGCCCATCCCAGAGGTGGCTGTGGCTTTAGGGGAGCTCTGCTTTCCCACTGATGGATGGTCTGAAAGTGTTTTATTGTCATCCCTGAGCTCTTGGGGACACTTTGGAGCATTTATCCATCCAGGATCCCTGGGAATGTCCAAGGCCAGCCTGGGTGGGGCTTGGAGCCACCTGGGGCAGTGGCAGGTGTCCCTGCCTGGAATGAGGTGATCCTTCAGACCCCTTCCAACCCCATTCCATGGTTTTAAGCCCAGATCTTGTGCCAGGGAGGGAAGTGGGGAATTGTCTGGTGAAAGTTGAGTTGGGATCTCAGAAATCCTTGGAAATCCTTTGGAGTCAGAGCCCTCTGTTCCTCCAGCTCCTGGTGGAACCAGGGCTGGTCTGGTGAGGATCAGGGACTGTCCACAGAGCTCCAGCTCTTCTGGAGTTGAAACTGTGGGAAATGGGATTTTGGGGACCTCCAGAGTCCTGTCCCTGCCTGTTTGCTCTCTGGAGCAGCAAAGGGCTGCTCCTCCTTGGGGTCCTCCTGACTTAGTCCTTGGGACCCGATTGAAAGGGATTCCAGAACATTCCCTGGCGAGCCCTCCTGGATTTCAGCCCCTCTCCCAGTCAGAAGCTCCATCCAAAGTTCAGGCTGTTTCTCCTGGGCAGTTCAAGCCCATTTCTGTTCTTCTGCTGCAGACATTCCCGTGGGGATGTGAGTCCTGGCCTCCTCTGGTCCTCTCAAATCCCAGATCCATCGCCTTTGAGTCCAGCTTCCCTCTCGGAGTGTGTGGCTGGTTAAACACTCCTCTGGTGCAGCTTTTGGGAAGTTTAGTTGGGAATTCCTCATCCCACGTCCTGTGCATCCCAGATTTTGACTGGGCAGCTCCTGGGAATGTGGGGGAGCATCAGCCTGGAGAAGTGAGATGGTGGGGAGCCACAGGAGGAGAGGAGATGACAGGGAATCTTCTGGAGAGCTTCTGCCATTCCCAGTTTTCCCTTTGGGGAAGCCCCACGAGGGTTTTTGAGGATGTCTCCTGCTGACCTTCTCTGCTTTGGGATCGTGAGCTGAGTCTTCTCCAAGGGAACCGGGGGATCCTCGTTCCTGCCCCCCTCAAGGGACCCAGCCATGGAACCCCGTGTCCCTGCTGGAGCTGGGGTGTCCTGCAGTGTCCCCAGCCCTGCTCCCCTCCGGCTCCTGTGCCAGGCTGGGGGCCAGGCAGGTGTTCCAGAGAGTTCCAGGGCAGGCATTCCACACCTGGAGCCACCTCCGTGTCCTCTGATCCCAGACTGGGCTGGAAAGGAGGCGGCTCCTGTGGCTGAGGCTGTGCTGGGGACACAAACGGGGTCAGGACATTCCTGTCCCTGCCTGGAGTCCCCTCTGGGGCCTTTCCTTTGGGAGCTGCTGCTGGGATTGCTCCTGCTCCTGTCGGGTTAAAGGGATCCAGGATCTGCCAGGGTTACCAGGAAGGGATCCAGGATCTGCCAGGGTTACCAGGAAGGGATCCAGGATCTGCCCAGGGTGACCAGGAAGGGATCCAGGATCTGCCCAGGGTTACCAGGAAGGGATCCAGGGTCTGCCCAGGGGTGACCAGGAAGGGATCCAGGATCTCCCAGGGGTGACCAGGAAGGGATCCAGGATCTCCCAGGGTTACCAGGAAGGGATCCAGGATCTGCCCAGGGTGACCAGGAAGGGATCCAGGATCTGCCCAGGGTTACCAGGAAGGGATCCAGGATCTGCCCAGGGTTACCAGGAAGGGATCCAGGATCTGCCCAGGGTTACCAGGAAGGGATCCAGGATCTGCCCAGGGTTACCAGGAAGGGATCCAGGATCTGCCCAGGGTTACCAGGAAGGGATCCAGGATCTCCCAGGGTTACCAGGAAAGGATCCAGGATCTCCCAGGGGTACCAGGAAGGGATCCAGGATCTCCCAGGGGTGACCAGGAAGGGATCCAGGATCTCCCAGGGTTACCAGGAAGGGATCCAGGATCTGCCCAGGGTTACCAGGAAGGGATCCAGGATCTCCCAGGGTTACCAGGAAAGGATCCAGGATCTCCCAGGGTTACCAGGAAGGGATCCAGGATCTCCCAGGTTTCCCAGGAAGGGATCCAGGATCTGCCCAGGGGTTACCAGGAGCCTGGCTCTCCCCTGCTCTCAGCCCAGGCTGGATGGGGCTCTGGAAGGTGCCCCTTGGGGACTGGGCTGCTCTTTAGGGTCCCCTCCCATCCCAGCCGTCCTGGCAGAGGCCGGGCAGGCTCTCCTGGGGCTGGCAGGGAGGAATTTCTCCTGGCATGGATCTGTCCTGAGGTGGATCCATCTGCTGCTGGAAGCAGGAGCTCCCCAGCACGATGGGTTGGCAGCCTGGAGCTGGATGGGGCTGGAAGCAGGAGCTCCCCAGCACGATGGGTTGGCAACCTGGAGCTGGATGGGGCTGGAAGCCTGGAGCTGGATGGGGCTGGAAGCAGGAGCTCCCCAGCACGATGGGTTGGCAGCCTGGAGCTGGATGGGGCTGGAAGCAGGAGCTCCCCTGCACGATGGGTTGGCAGCCTGGAGCTGGATGGGGCCGTCCCACCCCCGAGGGCTGACCTCCATCCCCACCCTGGCATCCCTGGGGAAGGAGGGGGAGCTGCTGGGGCAGGGAGGTGGTGCCAGGCTGGGAGGCTGCTGCCGTCCCTGGCAGATCCCTGGGTGGGCAAATCCCTGGGTGAGCAAATCCTTGAGTGAAGAGATCCCTGGATGAACAGAATCCCTGGGTGAACAAATGCCTGGACAAACAGATCCCTGGGTGAGCAAATCCCCATGTGACCAATTGCCTGGGTGAGCAGTTCCTTGTTTGAGCAAATGCCTGGACAAACAGATCCCTGGGTGAGCAATTCCTTGTTTGAGCAGATCCCTGGGTGAGCAGATCCCTGGGTGAGCAGATCCCTGGGTGAGCAGATCCCTGGACACTCAGATCCCTGGGTGAGCAGATCCCTGGACACACAGATCCCTGGGTGAGCAAATCCCTGGACACTCAGATCCCTGGACACTCAGGTCCCTGGGTGAGCAGATCCCTGGACACACATATCCCTGGACACTCAGATCCCTGGACACTCAGATCCCTGGACACTCAGACCCCTGTGAGCAGATCCCTGGACACTCAGATCCCTGGACACTCAGATCCCTGGACACTCAGACCCCTGGGTGAGCAGATCCCTGGACACTCAGATCCCTGGACACTCAGATCCCTGGACACTCAGACCCCTGGGTGAGCAGATCCCTGGACACTCAGATCCCTGGACACTCAGATCCTGGACAGATCCTGGACACAGACCTGGTGAGCAGATCCCTGGACACTCAGATCCCTGGACACACAGATCCCTGGACACACAGATCCCTGGACACTCAGATCCTGGACACACAGATCCCTGGACACACATATCCCTGGACACTCAGATCCCTGGACACTCAGATCCCTGGACACTCAGACCCCTGGACACTCAGATCCCTGGACACTCAGACCCCTGGGTGAGCAGATCCCTGGACACTCAGATCCCTGGACACTCAGATCCCTGGACACACAGATCCCTGGACACTCAGATCCCTGGACACTCAGATCCCTGGACACTCAGATCCCTGGACACTCAGACCCCTGGGTGCTGCTGGTGCTGTCCCCCTGCTGGGGGTGCTCCATCAGCTGCTGTCCCTCAGGATGGGATTCCTGAGGACTGTTTGGGGTCGGGCACATCCCCAGGGTTTGTTGTGACAGCGTTTCTTCCCAGCAGAGAGAGGAGGGGGCGAGACCTGGAGCCAGGAATGCTCCAAAATCCCAAATGCCCTGGCTGAGACAGTGGCAGAGCCGAGAGAAGGAGCCTTGGTTGGGCAGGCTCAGATTGCTCCATTGTGCTGGAACAATCCCTGGGAGGGCTGGGCAGGGCTCTGAGGGCAGTGGGACAGTCATGGATGAGCGTTCCTCCAGCTCCAGAGGGGCTCTGGGAGCCTTCACCTGGAGGGGTCAGGGATTGGGGCTGGAATTGCCTCCCTGGAGGGGCAGAAGGGCCTGGATGGGGCTCTTGGCACGGGCTGAGCTGGAGCATCTCCAGGGCTTTTCCAGCCTTGCTCATTCCATGTTTTTATAGCAGAGGACTTCTCCCAGGGCTTGGTGCTCCCCATCTTCTCCTCAGCCTTTTCCCTTCAATCCCAGTTCCTGTGGTTTTTCATGGATCAGCACACCAGGAGCTGTGCCTGGGGGGAATTTGGGGTCTCTCCTTCCCCCCCTGATCCCTTTGGATTCCTGCTCCTTTTCCCTGGAGCCTGCTGACCTTCATCCTCCTCGGCCTCAGGGCAGTGTTGGCTCTTCAACACTGCCAAAATTCCCCAGCCCTGGAATCCCCCATCCCAAAATTCCCAGAATTCCCAAATCCCAAAATTCCTGATCCCAAATATTCCCAGGAATAAATTGGGAATTCCTGCCATTCCTGCCTGGGCCTGAGGTGTTCCAGCTGGAGAACCAGGATGACTATTATTATTATTACTATTATTATTATTATTATTAGTAGTATTAGTCAGTTATTATTATTATTTATTTATTATTTATTTATTATTATCATCATCATCATTATCAGTATTATCATTAGTTTCTATTTTATTATCTTTATTATTAGTAATAATTATGAACATTCTTATAATAATTATTATTAACTTTATCGTTATTAAAAATAATAATTATTGGCAAAAATCCACCTAATTATTATTAGGATCAGCTCTGGTGCTGCTCTCCTGCTTTGTTTTCCAGCTGGCAATAAAGGGGCTTGGCTTTGGGCTTTTAGTTCAGTTCTGGGCTTAAATTTGGGTTTTTAGGGGTTAAATTTTAGAGTTTAAATTTGGGGGTTAAATTTTGGGCTTGATTTTGGGCTTCAGTTCTGGGCCTTAATTAAATTCTAGGCTTAACTTTGGGATTTAAATTTTGAGTTTTAAGTTTTGAGGTTAATTTTGGGTTTGATTTGGAGTTTAAATTTGGGATTTAAGTTTTGGGGCTTGATTTTGGGCTTCAGTTCTGGGCTTAAATTTTGGGATTTCAGTTTTGGGTTTAGATTTTGGGTTTGGATTTTGGGCTTCAGTTCTGAGCTTTAATTAAATTCTGGGTTTAAATTTGGGGTTTAAATTTGGGGTTTAAGTTTGGGGTTTAAATTTTAGGGTTTAAATTTGGGTTTAAATTTTGGGCTTGATTTTGGGCTTCAGCTCTGGTCCTTAATTAAATTCTGGGCTTAAATTTGAGATTTAAGTTTTGAGTTTTAAGTTTTAAGTTTTGAGCTTTATTTTTGGGGTTTCAGTTTTGGGTTTCAATTTTGGGCTTCAGTTCTGAGCTTTAATTAAGTTCAGGGCTTAAATTTTAGGGGTTAAATTTTAGGGTTTAAATTTGGGTTTAAATTTTGGGCTTGATTTTGGACTTCAGTTCTGAGCTTTAATTAAATTCTGGGTTTAAATTTGGGGTTTAAATTTGGGGTTTAAATTTGGAGTTTAAATTTTAGGGTTTAAATTTTGGGCTTGATTTTGGGCTTCAGTTCTGGGCTTTAATTTTGAGGTTTCAGTTTTGGGTTTTGATTTTGGGTTTAGACTTGGGACTTCAGTTCTGAGCTTTAATTAAATTCTGGGTTTAAATTTGGGGTTTAAATTGGGTTAATTTGGAGTTTAAATTTGGGTTATTGGGTTTCAGTTTTGGGTTTAAATTTTGGGCTTGATTTTGGGCTTCAGTTCTGGGCTTTAATTTTGAGGTTTCAGTTTTGGGTTTTGATTTTGGGTTTAGACTTGGGACTTCAGTTCTGAGCTTTAATTAAATTCTGGGCTTAAATTTGGGGTTTAAGTTTTGACCTTAAATTTTGGGGTTTCAGTTTTGGGTTTCAATTTTGGGTTTAGATTTTGTGCTTCAGTTCTGAACTTTAATTAAGTTCTGGGTTTAAATTTGGAGTTTAAATTTTAGGGTTTAAATTTCGGGGTTTAAATTTGGGGTTTAAATTTTAGGGTTTAAATTTGGAGTTTAAATTTGGGGTTTAAATTTCGAGTTTAAATTTTAGGGTTTAAATTTTGGGCTTGATTTTGAGCTTCAGTTCTGGCCCTTAATTAAATTCTGGGCTTAACTTTGAGATTTAATTTTTGAGCTTAATTTTTTCTTTGGTTTTAGATTTTGGGTATAAATTTTGGGCTTCATTTCTGGCCTTAAATCATTTCTGGGTTGCTTGGCAGCCTGAGGACAAGCCCTGAGCTCTCCCCTCGCCCCCCAGCCCGGTGGGAAACCTTTGGAGGCTCTTTGGATTCTGCTGCTGTCCCGACTGGATTAACCTGGGCATCTCCAGGTTTAGGCTGCTGCCAGTCCCACCCTGGGCAGGAATTCAGTTCAGACCTTTCTGCCCTTTCTCCAGGGGCTCCTGCACCACCCCTGAAGTTTTTATTCCTTTTGTTGTTGTTGTTTTTCTGCCCTGCTCAGTAGTTAATTTGTTTAGGACAAAACTTAGGCTGAGATTAAACCAACTGCTAATGCTTTTATGTCACTTAATGAGAAGAAAATGTTTCTGAGGGACTCCAACCACTACAGAGGGTTTTAAAAAAGGGGGGAAAAATAAAAAAAAAAAAGGGAGTAGAAGTCAGCAGCAGGCTGAGGGATTTGTTCCTGTGTTCATTGGGACCAAAAGCCACTGGTGGTGCTGTCCCAGCCCGTCCCTGCAGCGTCCCAGGGCTCTCATTGCACCCCCCTGCTCTGCCAGCTGGGATTATTGCTGCTCCTCCTTGGGCCGGGCTTGGCTGAGCCCAGCCTGGGGCTCTGGGAGCTCTCAGCCCTGTCCAGGCTGTCCTGGGCATCCCAGGGCTGGGGAGCTGCTCTGGGACACTGATCCTGGAGGGGCAGGGCTGGATTGGCCTGGAAAAGGATCCTGGAGGGGCAGGAGAGCTCAGGAGGGCTGAATTTTCCTGGAAAAATGATCCTGGAGGAGCAGGAGAGCTCTTCCAGAAAGGTCCAGGGCTGAATTTTCCTGGAAAAGGAATTCTGGAGGAGCAGGAGAGCTCAGGAGGGCTGGATTGTCCTGGAAAAGGATCCTGGAGGGTCAGGAGAGCTCAGGAGGGAAAGGTCCAGGGCTGGATTTTCCTGGAAAAGGAACTTTAGAGGAGCAGGAGAGCTCAGGAGGGCTGGATTTTCCTGGAAAAGGAATTCTGGAGGAGCAGGAGAGCTCAGGAGGGAAGAGCCAGGGCTGGATTGTCCTGGAAAAATGATCCTGGAGGAGCAGGAGAGCTCAGGAGGGGAGAGCCAGGGCTGGATTGTCCTGGAAAAGGATCCTGGAGGGTCAGGAGAGCTCAGGAGGGAAAGGTCCAGAGCTGGATTTTCCTTGGGAAGAGGATCCTGGAGGAGCAAGAGCTCAGGAGGGCTGGATTGTCCTGGAAAAGGAATTCTGAAGGGTCAGGAGAGCTCAGAAGGGAAGGTCCAGAGCTGGATTTTCTTGGAAAAATGATCCTGGAGGGGCAGGAGAGCTCAGGGGGGAAAGGTCCAGGGCTGGATTGTCCTGGAAAAGGAACTTTAGAGGAGCAGGAGAGCTCTGGAGGGGAGAGCCAGGGCTGAATTTTCCTGGAAAAGGGATCCTGGAGGGTCAGGAGAGCTCAGGAGGGCTGAATTTTCCTGGAAAAGGAATTCTGGAGGAGCAGGAGAGCTCTGGAGGGGAGAGCCAGGGCTGAATTTTCCTGGAAAAGGGATCCTGGAGGGTCAGGAGAGCTCAGGAGGCTAATTTTCCTGGAAAAGGATCCTGGAGGGGCAGGAGAGCTCAGGGGGGAAAAGGTCCAGGGCAGGATTTTCCTGGAAAAAGAACTTTAGAGGAGCAGGAGAGCTCAGGAGGGCTGGATTTTCTTGGAAAAATGATCCTGGAGGGTCAGGAGAGCTCAGGGGGGGGAAGAGCTTCCCATGGTGTGCTGGTGTTTCCTTCCTGTCTGACACCAAACTTTATTTTTTCCACACCAAAGTTTGGCTAAAAAGGAATAAAATAATTGAATTATTAATAACCAGAGGGCTTTAGTGATCAGATGTTTATTCCCTAGCTTTGCCACCTCCCAAGGGAATTTTTCCTGGACATTTTAAATAATTTTGAGGTGTTTTCTCCCCCATTTTCAGCTGTAAATCCCAAATTTGGCTTTGAGCACAAACCCATCCTTCCTGCTGCAGGGATTTTATTGTTTCATTATCCCTGAGTGCAAACCCAGCTCATCCCCCTCCCGCTTTGGGTTGGAATTCTCAGTTTTGGGCTGAGATCTCTGGGGTCCCTGAGCCCCTGCTAGGAGCACTAGGTGGCACTCGGGCTCCACAGCTCACAAACCAGCAGGCAAAACTCCTCCAGGAGCTGGGCTGGGAAAACTCCACCAGGAGCTGGGCTGGGAAAACTCCACCAGGAGCTGGGCTGGGAAAACTCCTCCAGGAGCTGGGCTGGGAAAACTCCACCAGGAGCTGGCTGGGAAAACTCCACCAGGAGCTGGGCTGGGAAAACTCCTCCAGGAGCTGGGCTGGGAAAACTCCACCAGGAGCTGGGCTGGGAAAACTCCACCAGGAGCTGGGCTGGGAAAACTCCTCCAGGAGCTGGGCTGGGAAAACTCCTCCAGGAGCTGGGCTGGGAAAACTCCACCAGGAGCTGGGCTGGGAAAACTCCACCAGGAGCTGGGCTGGGAAAACTCCTCCAGGAGCTGGGCTGGGAAAACTCCTCCAGGAGCTGGGCTGCCAAAACTCCTCCAGGTCTGCTCCAAAGGGAACCCAGCAGCTCCTCAGGGCTCCTCTCTTGCAGCCTGGGAGGTTTTCTCTGCCTCGTGCCCCTTCAGGCCGGGCAGGACAGGGCAGTGCCCTCCCAGCCCCTGCACATCAGAGCAGTTTTTGCAATTCTGGCCCTTTTGTTTTGCCTCTGAGAATCTTCTCCTGAACCTGCAGAACTGGAATGGCCTGAGAGAATGGGAATTCAATAGAGTGAAAGTTAGAATTCAGTAGATTAAATAATAGGACTTAATAGATTAAAGAATAGGAGTTTAATAGATTAAAAATAGGAATTAATAGATTAAAGAATAGGAATTCAATAGATTAAAGAATAGAAATTAATAGATTAAAGAATAGGAGTTCAACAGATTAAAAATAGGAATTCAATAGATTAAAGAATAGGAGTTCAATAGATTAAAGAATAGGAGTTTAATAGATTAAAAATAGGAATTCAATAGATTAAAGAATAGGAATTAATAGATTAAAGAATAGGAGTTTAATAGATTAAAGAATAGGAATTAATAGATTAAAGAATAGGAGTTTAATATATTAAAAATAGGAATTAATAGATTAAAGAATAGGATTAATAGATTAAAGAATAGGAATTAATAGATTAAAGAATAGGAGTTCAACAGATTAAAAATAGGAATTCAATAGATTAAAGAATAGGAGTTCAATAGATTAAGAATAGGAGTTTAATAGATTAAAGAATAGGAATTAATAGATTAAAGAATAGGAGTTTACTAGATTAAAAATAGGAATTCAATAGATTTTCTCCAGCTTTTAGGTCTGTTTTGGGATTTTTTTCCTGTTTCTTGGGGCCTGTGTGGTTTCAGGGATGGGATTCTCCAAAGAATTCCCATCTTTCCTCTCTGTCATTCCCATCTTTCCTCTCTGCCATTCCCATTTTTTCCTCTCCAAAGGCTCCCTGGAATCTGTATCCCAAATTTGGCCCCAATATCTGACCCGAGCTCAAATCCATAAACCTCAGTCCAGGTTTAACTCCTGGACTGGGAGGGGATTCAGGTTTAGGAGCCAAAACTTCCCAAAGGCAGGGCCAAGGGTGGGATTGCCACAGTCCATTAAAAATTTCCATCTTTGGTGTAAAAAGCCAGGAGAACAACCCTGGAATTCCCAGAGTGGGACTTGGTCCCTCTGCTTTCCAGGGAAACTTTTGGGGGGCAGAAATTTGGGTTTAGCTTCCATCCTGATGTTGGGTTTGAAGCTGAAGGAGGGCAGGGATGGATGGGATTTTTGGGAAGGAATTCCTGGCTGGGCTGGAATTCCCAGATTTGCTGGGGCTGCCCCTGGATCCCTGGAATGCCCAAGGCCAGGTTGGACACTGGGGTTGGATCCACCTGGGACAGTGGGAGGTGTCCCTGCCCATGGATGGGGTGGGATTGGAGATCCTTTCAATCCAAACCATCCTGGAATTCCATGATTTAACACCAAAGATGTCCCATGGATGGATCTGGACCTCTTGGGCTGAGGTGGCCCCAGCAGTCTCCGGCTCTGTTGGAGGCAAAGCTTTGGTTCAGGTGCTCCTGGCCTGGCCTGGTCCCTCAGGGAGCACAGAATGGTGGGAAAAGGGAAAAAAAGCTGGAATAGAAACATTTCAGGTCCTGCTGGGCTGTCCTTGGCTCTCAGGGAGCACCAAAATGATGGAAAAAGGAAAAAAAAAGGTGGAATAGAAACATTTCAGGCTTGGTTTGGGCTCTTCTGGATTATCAGGGAACACAAAATGGTGGGAAAACGAAAAAAAGTTGGACTGGAAACATTTTAAAGCCCAGTTTGATGTCTGGTTTATGACCTGTCCCTTTGTCCCAGGAGGCGTTTTTGGGGTCGGGTTTTGGATGTTCCTGGGTGAGGAACATTCCCCTCTGTTCCTTTTGGGGTCAGACTTTGGATGCTCCTGGGTGAGGAACATTCCTTTCTGTTCCTTTTGGATGTTCCTGGGTGAGGAACATTCCCCTCTGTTCCTTTTGGATGTTCCTGGGTGAGGAACATTCCCCTCTGTTCCTTTTGGGGTCAGACTTTGGATGCTCCTGGGTGAGGAACATTCCTTTCTGTTCCTTTTGGATGTTCCTGGGTGAGGAACATTCCCCTCTGTTCCTTTTGGATGCTCCTGGGTGAGGAACATTCCCCTCTGTTCCTTTTGGATGTTCCTGGGTGAGGAACATTCCTTCTCTGTTCCTTTTGGATTTCCTGGGTGAGGAACATTCCCCTCTGTTCCTTTTGGATATCCTGGGTGAGGAACATTCCCCTCTGTTCCTTTTGGATGTTCCTGGGTGAGGAACATTCCCCTCTGTTCCTTTTGGATGCTCCTGGGTGAGGAACATTCCCCTCTGTTCCTTTTGGATGCTCCTGGGTGAGGAACATTCCCCTCTGTTCCTTTTGGATGCTCCTGGGTGAGGAACATTCCCCTCTGTTCCTTCTGGGGTCAGGTTTGGATGCTCCTGTGTTGAGATAAGGCACGAAATGATGACACAGACACTGCTGCTCTCGAGGGGAACAAAAAAAAGAGCCCCTTTATTTTCTGACTCCAACATTTATAGTTTTCCAAAGGTGACAGTGGATTGGAGGGTGACAGTGCCACCTCTCCAATGCCACTGGACAGACCAAGGGTCCATCAATTCTCTCCACCTCCATGAAAGAATGCAAAACATAGGTTATTTACAGAATTGTGTGTGAGAAAGTTTGTTGAGAGAATATAAACATCAGAAAGCTTTACAAAGTTTTACAAAATCAAGGCGACACTCCTGGGTGAGGAACATTCCTTTCTGTTCCTTTTGGGGTCAGACTTTGGATATTCCTGGGTGAGGAACATTCCCCTCTGTTCCTTTTGGATGTTCCTGGGTGAGGAACATTCCCCTCTGTTCCTTTTGGATGTTCCTGGGTGAGGAACATTCCCCTCTGTTCCTTTTGGGGTCAGGTTTTGGATGTTTGTAGGATCCTGGCAGCAGAGCTGGGGGTGCTGAGCTGGGATGTCCAGAGGGTGTTTTTGGGGTCAGGTTCTAGCTGTTCCTTGCTGAGGAACATTCGTTTTCCTTCCTTTTGGGTCAGGTTTTGGATGTTCCTGGCAGCAGAGCTGGGGGTGCTGATTGGTGTGTCCAGGGGATGTTTTTGGGGTCAGGTTTTGGGTGTTCCCAGGTGAGAAACATTCTTTTTTGTTCCTTTCGGGGTCAGGTTTTGGATGTTCCTGGTGGATCCTGGCAGCAGAGCTGGGGGTGCTGGAGGCTGGGTGTCCGCAGAGGACATTTTGGGGTCGAGGTTTGGATGTTGGGATCCTGGCAGCAGAGCTGGGGGTGCTGAGCTGGGGGTGTTGAGCTGGGTGTCCAGAGGACATTTTTGGGGTGAAGTTTTGGATGTTCCTGGCAGCAGAGCTGGGGGTGCTGAGCTGGGTGCGGGGGATTGGGCTGGGGCACGGCGGTGTGGTGCATGGGAGCGAGGGTGTTTTTGGGGTCAGGTTCAGCGTTCCTTGGGGACTCTTTCCTCTTTGGGAGGTTTGGATGTTCCTGGCAGCAGAGCTGGGGGTGCTGAGCTGGGGATGCTGAGCTGATGTGTCTGGAGGGCATTTTTGGGGTCAGGTTTTGGATGTTCCTGGTGCATCCTGGCAGCAGAGCTGGGGGTGCTGAGCTGGTGTGTCTGGAGGGCATTTTTGGGGTCGGATTTTGGATGTTCCTGGCAGCAGAGCTGGGGGTGCTGATTTGGTGTGTTCAGGGGATGTTTTTGGTCTCCTGGGTTGGGTTTTGGATGTTCCTGGTGGATCCTGGCAGCAGAAGTGGGAATGCTGAGCTGGGATGTCCAGAGGGTGTTTTTGGGGTCAGTTTTGGATGTTCCTGGCAGCAGGGCTGGGAATGCTGATCTGGGGGTGCTGATCTGGGGGTGCTGGGCTGGGGGTGCTGGGCTGGGGGTGCTGATCTGGAGTGTCCAGGGGATGTTTTTGGGGTCAGTTTTGGATGTTCCTGGCAGCAGAGCTGGGGGTGCTGAGCTGGGGGTGTTGGGCTGGTGTGTCCAGGGGATGTTTATGGGGTCAGGTTCTGGATGTTTCTGGTGGATCTTGGCAGCAGAGCTGGGACGTGCAGAAGACATTTTTGGGGTCAGATTTTGGATGTTCCTGGCAGCTGGGCAGGGGGTGCTGGGCAGGGGGTGCTGAGATGAAGGTGCTGATCTGGGGGTGCTGATCTGGGGGTGCTGGGCTGGGGGTGCTGATGTGGGGCTGCTGAGCTGGGGATGTTGAGCTGGGTGTCCAGAGGACATTTTTGGGGTGAAGTTTTGGATGTTCTGGCAGCAGAGCTGGGGGTGCTGAGCTGGGATGTGCAGAGGACATTTTTGGGGTCAGATTTTGGATGTTCCTGGCAGCTGATCAGGGGGTGCTGATCAAGGGATTCTGGGCTGGGGGTGCTGATTTGGGGGTGCTGTGTTGGGGGTGCTGAGCTGGAGTGTCCAGAGGACATTTTTGGGGTCAGATTTTGGATGTTCTTGGCATCAGAGCTGGGGGTGCTGATGTGTGGATGCTGATCAGGGGGTGCTGATCTGAGGGTGCTGATCAGGGTATGCTGGGCTGATAGTGCTGAGCTGGGGGTGATGATCTGGAGTGTCCAGAGGACATTTTTGGGGTCAGATTTTGGATGTTCTTGGCAGCAGAGCTGGGGGGGGGATGATTGGGGGGTGCGGGGTGGGGGGGTGGCTGAGCTGATGGTGATGATGTGGGGGTGCGGGGGGGGGGTGGATGGATGCGTGGGGGGTGCTGGGCTGGGGGTGCTGAGTGTGGGCGGGTGCGGGGATGGGTGTTGCTGAGCTGGGGGGGCTGGATGGGGGGGGTGCTGGACGATGAAGGTGCTGATGTGGGGGTGCTGATGTGGGGGTGCTGATGTGGGGGTGCTGAGATGAAGGTGCTGATCTGGGTGCTGATGTGGGGGTGCTGATGTGGGGGTGTGAGATGAAGGTGCTGATGTGGGGGTGCTGATGTGGGGGTGCTGATGTGGGGGTGCTGAGATGAAGGTGCGTGATGGTGGGTGTGCTGATGTGGGGGTGCTGATGTGGGGGGTGGTTCGGGTGCTGATGTGGGGGTGTTGAGATGAAGGTGCTGAGCGGATGGTGCTGATGCTGAGGGGTGGGGGCTGAGATGGATGGTGTGAGGTGGGGGGGGTGGGTGGGGGGTGATGGAGGTGGGGGGGCGATGAGTGGGGGTGCTGAGTGGGGGTGTGATGTGTGGGTGCTGATGTGGGGGTGCTGAGATGAAGGTGCTGAGCTGATGGTGCTGATGTGGGGGTGCTGATGTGGGGGTGCTGATGTGGGGGTGCTGATGTGGGGGTGTGATGTGGTTGTGCTGATGTGGGGGTGCTGATGTGGGGGTGCTGATGTGGGGGTGCTGGGCTGCCGTCCCTGCAGGTCCGTGTACGATGGCGAGGAGCACGGGCGCTTCATGGAGAAGCTGGAGGCGCGGATCCGCAACCACGACCGGGAGATCGAGAAGATGTGCAACTTCCACTACCAGGGCTTCGTGGACTCCATCACCGAGCTGCTCAAGGTGCGCGGCGAGGCCCAGAAACTCAAGGTGAGCCCTGGGGAAGGCTGGGGGTGGGACAGGGAGGTCTCACAGGTGTGTGTGTGCTGGGCAGAAAGAGTTTTGATTGTGGAGTCTGGTGAAGGAATGGAGATGGAAGCAAGTTGTGTATAGAGGAAAAGAATTTCTGAGCCAGTCTTGCTGGATAACCAAGGAGGCAAAGGCTGTGTTAGTTAGAGGGGGTTTATGGCTCAGAGCAAAGGATAAACCCACCCCAAACAAGAAGGGGTTTTTACCAAACCAAACAATTCCTACTCCAGCTGGGACCAAGGACAAATGATCCCAATCTCAGCCCAGGAGCACAAACCCCGTGGGCTGGAGAGAGAAAAACAAGGGTGGGACTGCCTGGGCTAAAGCTGGGCTGGGACAATGAACTGCAAGGTGGGAATGGAGCAGAGCTGATCCCAGGGAGAGACCCCGGGAGGGCGCTCGGGCATTTTGGGTCATCTTGTTTCATTTGGGGCCATTTTGGGTCATCCTGGGTTCATTTTGGGACCATTTTGGTCCATCTTGGGTTCATTTTGGGGCCATTTTGGTTCATCCTGGGTTCATTTTGGGACCATTTTGGTCCATTTTGGGTTCATTTGGGACCATTTGGTTCATCCTGGGTTCATTTTGGGGCCATTTTGGTCATCTTGGGTTCATTTTGGGACCATTTTGGTCCATCCTGGGTTCATTTTGGGACCATTTTGGTTCAACCTTGGGTTCATTTTGGGCCATTTTGGTCCATCTTGGGTTCATTTGGGGCCATTTTGGGTCATCTTGGGTTCATTTTGGGGACCATTTTGGTCCATCCTGGGTTCCATTTTGGGACCATTTTGGTCCATCTTTGGTTCATTTTGGGACCATTTTGGTTCATCTTGGGTTCATTTTGGGCCATTTTGGTCCATCTTGGGTTTCATTTTGGGACCATTTTTGGGTCATCCTGGGTTCATTTTGGGACCATTTTGGTTCAGCCTTGGGTTCATTTTGGGACCATTTTGGGTTCACCTTGGGTTCATTTTGGGACCATTTGGTCCATCTTGGGTTCATTTTGGGGCCATTTTGGTCCATCCTGGTTCATTTTGGGACCATTTGTGGGTTCACCTTGGGTTCATTTGGGACCATTTTTCTACTTGCAGCAGTTTGCTGACTTGTTTGCCTGTGGTATCTTAAAATGAACCCAGGATGGACCCAAAATGGCCCCAAAGTGAACCCAGGATGAACCAAAATGGCCCCAAAATGAACCCAAGATGGACCAAAATGGTCCCAAAAGGAACCCAGGATGACCCAAAATGGCCCCAAAATGCACGATCAGTCACGAGGTCTCTCACTTCTGTAACTTCTGCTCCATTCCCACCTTGCAGTTCATTGTCCCAGCCCAGCTTTAGCCCAGGCACTCCCACCCTTGTTTTTCTCTCTGCAGCCCACGGGGTTTGTGCTCCTGGGCTGAGATTGGGATCATTTGTCCTTGGTGCCAGCTGGAGCAGGAATTGTTTTGTTGCTCTGCTCTGTGCACAGAGCTCCCCATCCCCGAATGTGAACCCAGACCCTCACACTGAAGCAGCACAGAATGTGAAAAATATAAAACCCAAACCTGAGGCCCCAGGGTGATAAAGTTCCGGAAGGTTCTGCCCGGGGAGGTGCTGCCGTCCCCATCCCAGGGGTGTTTAAAGCCTGGAGGTGGCCCTGGGTGCCAGGGCTGAGCTCAGGTGTGGGGCTGGGTGTTGGGTACCTGAGCTCAGGTGTGGGGCTGAGTTGGGTACCTGAGCTCAGGTGTGGGGCTGGGTGTTGGGTACCTGAGCTCAGGTGTGGGGCTGGGTTGGGTCCTGAGTGCAGGTGTGGGGCTGGGTGTTGGGTACCTGAGCTCAGGTGTGGGGCTGGGTGTTGGGTACCTGAGCTCAGGTGTGGGGCTGGGTGTTGGGTACCTGGGCTCAGGTGTGGGGCTGGGTGTGGGTACTAGTGCAGTGTGGGCTGGGTTTTGGTTACCTGAGCTCAGGTGTGGGCTGGGTTTGGGTACCTGGGGCTCAGGTGTGGGGCTGGGTGTTGGGTACCCTGGGCTCAGGTGTGGGCTGGGTGTTGGGTACCTGAGCTCAGGTGTGGGGCTGAGTTGGGTACCTGAGCTCAGGTGTGGGGCTGGGTGTTGGGTACCTGAGCTCAGGTGTGGGGCTGGGTTTGGGTACCTGAGTGCAGGTGTGGGGCTGGGTGTTGGGTACCTGGGTTCAGGTGTGGGGCTGGGTGTTGGGTACCTGGGCTCAGGTGTGGGGCTGGGTGTTGGGTACCTGAGCTCAGGTGTGGGGCTGGGTGTTGCCCACCTGAGCTCAGGTGTGGGGCTGGGTGTGTTGGGTACCACTGGCTAAGGTGTGGGGGCTGGGGTGTGGGGTACCTGTGGGGGGAGGGGTTTGCAGGTGTGGGGGCGGGTGTTTTTGTTGGGTACCTGAGTGCAGGTGTGGGGCTGGGTGTTGGGTACCTGAGTGCAGGTGTGGGGCTGGGTGTTGCCCACCTGAGCTCAGGTGTGGGGCTGGGTTGGGTTCCTGATCTCGGGGGTCTCTCCCAGCCCTTTGAGCTCTCTGAAGGTCCTGCCCTGACCCTGCCCTGGGCTGCTCTCTTTAGGTGTCCCCATCTCAGGCACTCTGAACTCTCAGAACCACAACAATCTTCTCTCCTTTTATCCAGGACATTTCTATTTAAAATAAATTCAAATATAAATATTTATTTTAATTCTTCCTGGAGCAATGGGTTGGTTGTTGGAGGTTTAGCAATTATTTGGCCAAACTTGGTGCATTAAAAGCACCAAGAAACTTCCAGGCAAGCCCGTTTTCATTAGGAAAAATGCTTTTCCTCATGGATCTTATCCCAGTTTCTTGAGCTAAAATAAGTCTTGTGGCCTTGAAAGCTGTGCAGAAAGCTGGGGGGAAGGTGGATTCACCCAGATTGTGGAAAAGTGCTCAGGGATGTGTGGAAAAAGCCATTTTCAGGATGAGGGTTTGGAAGAAGGGCAGGAAGGGAACTGGAGAGGGAGCAGGAGGCTGGAGGTGCTTGGGGCTCGGGCTTGGTTCCTGTGCCTGAAAATGCAAATATTCCAGATTTGGGGAGTGCAGGAGTGTCAGAACCTTCCTGGTTTTCCTCCCCAGACCCAGGCAGGATGGGGAGAGGCAGCTGGGCCGTCCCTTCCTGCAGGAGCCAGGTGGGAGCTGGGCTGGAAACCCAAAACCCCTCCCAGAGGAGTCCCTGGGAATGGGGCTGGGGGCTCCCAGGAAGGGCTGGGCTGTCCCAGGAAGCAGCTCAGGGAGCCTGTCCTGGTGGGAAGGACCTTCCTGGTGTGGGAGACTGGAAGAGCTGAAGTCCTGAATCCCCAAATGTGTCAGAAAAAGCAGATTTCTGGAGCAAAGGGAAGAGCTCGGAGTCAGGGTGCTGACTGCTGCTTTTCACACATTTATCCAGTGATTTAGAGCTACCTGTGGTGTTTCCCAGCAGGGTTCTTACTCAGCACTTCCAAGCCCCCATCCCAAAAAAGGGCTTTCCTCTCAGGAGCACCTTCCTGAGGGATGTCCTGAGGAGAATCCACCCAGCAGCTCACTGCGGGATGAATCCATTGGAATTGCCACAAAAGAAGCTTTTTTTTTTTTTTTTTAATTTTTTTTTTTTTTTAATTTTTATTTTTTCAAGCCATTGTTTGCAGGGCAGAGCTGCAGATTGTTTGTTTGCTCAGGGCTGGTTCCCATGCTGCCCCAGCCCCTCTGTTGGTGGCTGGCTGACTGTGAAGTCCATCCCCATCCCCTCAGGATCTCCCTTGATTTCCGTGCCCACGCGATCCATAAAACAGCAGATGGGGAAAGCAGGGCCTGTGGGGAACCCTGGGCCCTCTTTGTCAGCATTCCCCAGGGGAATCATCTGAGGATCGAGTGCTGAGAGTGGGTTTGGGTCCAGCCATTCTTCCTCCATTTGATCTGGCCCTTTGAACAGCGAGGAGCCAGCGGGGCCCTCCCTGCTCCTCCTCCTCCTCCTCCTCCTCCTCCTCCTCCTCCTCCTCCTCCTCCTCCTCCTCTCTCTCCTCCTCCTCTCCTCCTCTCCTCCTCCTACTCCTCCTCCTCCTCCTCCTCCTCCTCCAGCCATTCCTCCCTCCTCCTCCTCCGCCTGCCTCCTCCTCCTCCTCCTCCTCCTCCTCCTCCGCCTCCTGCCTCCTCGTCGTGCGCCTGCCTCCTGCCGGCCTCCTGGCTTGGACAGGCCCTGGCCCTTGCCTGCTCGGGGATTGCCGGGTTTGCACAAATGCCTTTCTTACGGTGCTGCGTTTTAAGCTCGCCCTGGATGTTCAACCCGCATGTGGCCAAACCCCTTGGGCTGGGGCTCTCAGGGTGCCCCAAATGAACCAAACCTGAGCAGAACCTCAGGGCTGCCGTTCCTGTCCCGATTGTGCCCCAGGGAATTTCATCTCCTTGAGCATCAGCTGCCTGGGCACAGCCTGAGGCCCCTGGGCTGTGCCAGCTCTAGGTGGTGCCAGGGCAGGGCAGTGCCCTTGTCCCCTGTGCTGGCACTGCTGGGGCAGCTCTGGAGAGCCCTGGAGGGGCTGGAGCAGGGCCAGGGCAGGAACAGAGCTGGGACAGGGCTGGAGAATCCCTGAGGGAGCTGGGCAGGGGCTGGAGAATCCCTGAGGGAGCTGGGCAGGGGCTGGAGAATCCCTGAGGGAGCTGGGCAGGGGCTGGAGAATCCCTGAGGGAGCTGGGCAGGGGCTGGAGAATCCCTGAGGGAGCTGGGCAGGGCTGGAGAATCCCTGAGGAGCTGGGCAGGGGCTGGGAAGAATCCCTGAGGGAGCTGGGCAGGGGCTGGAGAATCCTGAGGAGCTGGGCAGGGGCTGGAGAATCCTGAGGAGCTGGGCAGGGGCTGGAGGAGATCCCTGAGGGGCTGGGCAGGGGCTGGAGAATCCCTGAGGGAGCTGGGCAGGGGCTGGAGAATCCTGAGGAGCGGCAGGGGCTGGAGAATCCCTGAGGAGCTGGGCAGGGGCTGGAGAATCCCTGAGGAGCTGGGCAGGGGCTGGAGAATCCTGAGGAGCTGGAGCGGGCTGGGAAGGGAATCCCTGAGGGAGCTGGGCAGGGGCGGCTGGAGAATCCCTGAGGAGCTGGGAAGGGGCTGGAGAATCCCTGAGGAGCTGGGCAGGGGCTGGAGAATCCCTGAGGGAGCTGGGCAGGGGCTCAGCCTGGAGCAGAGGAGGCTCAGGGGGCCCTTGTGGCTCTGCACAGCTCCTGCCAGGAGGGGACAGCCGGGGGGTCGGGCTGTGCTCCAGGGAACAGGGACAGGAGCAGAGGGAACGGCCCCAGGGGAGGGTCTGGGTGGGCATCCCAGGAATTTCCCCATGGAAAGGGGGCTCAGGCCCTGGCAGTGCCCAGGGAGGTTTGGAGTGCCCATCCCTGGGGGATTCCCAGCCCTGTGGCTGTGGCACTCAGGGACAGAGCCGTGGTGGCCCTGGCAGTGCTGGGCATGGTTGGACTGGGTGATCTTTTCCAGCCATGATGATTTTGGGATTTCAGCAAAGAGCTGCCCTCACATTCATGCCATGGACAGAATGCTGGGATCTGGGCAAGGAATTGCTGTCTGGGAGGGTGGGCAGGGGCTGGGCTGGAATTCCCAGATTTGCTGGGGCTGCCCCTGGATCCCTGGCAGTGCCCAAGGCCAGGTTGGACACTGGGGCTTGGATCCACCTGGGACAGTGGGAGCTGTCCCTGCCCTGGATGGTTCCGTGTTGATTTCCTGGAATCCCAGGATTGTCCAGGTGGGAAAATGCCTCTGAGTGCAGCCCTTCCCAGCCCTGCTCCATGTCCCCAGGTGCCACATCCATGGATTTGAATCCCTCAGGGATGGGCCCTGCCCCCCTGCCAGGGCTGGACAGCACTTTTGGGGAAGGAATTTCCCCTCATGGGTAGGGAAGAGAGCTGGGAGCAGCTTTGGCATTCCAGCACGAAGGATGGCTCTGGGTGCTGTCCCTTCCCTCGGGGGTGGATGTCACCAGCAGGGACAGGGACAGGGACAGAGGTGGCTCTGTGGTGGCGTTGGAGGGTCCCAGGATGAGGGAGGAGATGAGGATCTTGGTTCAGGAGGCTGATTTATTATTTTATGATATATATTGTACTAAAAGAAAATGTTATATTAAAACTGTAGAAGAAAGGATTTCATCAGAAGGCTTGAAAGGAAGGGAAAAAATGAGAATAAAACCTTGAGAGTTCTCACAGCCTGGGCACAGGTGGCTGCCATTGGCCATGGGGTAAAAACAATTCACAGGCTGGGCAAGCAATTCCCCAGATCCCATTCCAAAGCAGCAAAACGTGGGGAAGCTGAGGCTCCTCATCTTCTCAGGAGGAGAGGTCCCAAGGAAAGGATTTTCCAGACAATGTGTCTGGGACACGGCTCCGTTCCCAGGGCTCCTCTCCAGCTGGCTCCTCTCTCCTGGCATTCTGCCCCTCTGGGGTGATCCCAGGGCCCCTCTGAGCCCCCTCTCCCTGCCCTGGGGTGTGGGTGAGGGAGCAGCTCACCCCACACATCCCTGCAGCCCCTCTGTGCCACCTGCCCGTCCCCTCCGCACGTCTGGCTCGGCTTAGCCAAGCCCAGCTCTGCCAAGCCCAGCTTAGCTGCACAGGGGTGTGTGTAAACAATCCTCCCTGTGTTCATCCAGGCCTGGGGACTGCAGGAGCAATCCCAAACACGACCCCTGCCCCCCAGGACCCTGCTCCAATCCCTGGAGCTGGGATTGCTGGGTGATTGAAGCCCTCCAGCCCCAGCCTTGCTTTAGGAGAGGTTTAAATTACCCAACACGGGTTCCTTCTTCCTGCTGGGATTTTTTTGGGATCTGAGCAAATCAAATAATCCTCGGAGGAGCTGCTGGGCTGCTGCTGGTGAAAGCTCCCAGCAGCACGGAGGAAATGAGCAGGTTTGGGGAGGGCAGGCAGCCAGCAGGGCTGGGAGATGGGATGCAGGTGCTGGGGGGGAATCCTGGAGAGCTCCTTTCATTCTTCCATCCTGGGAAGCTGGGGAAGCACCAAGGCTGCTGTGGGAATGAATGGAGGGAGGTGTCACCGACATGTTTTATGAAAAATCCTTTCTTTAGGATTTCTCCCCTCCTGAGAAGCTGAGAGGCCTCAGGAACAAACTGTAAACAATTCTTATCTGCTGCTGTGGGATGCAACAGGGGGAATCTGGGATTGGCCTCATCAGGCTGTTTCCAATTAAGGGCCAATCCCAGTTCACCTGTCCGGCCGGTCTCGGTCTGAGAGAAGCCTTTGTTATCCATTCCTTTCTATTCTTAGCTTAACCTTGTAGTGAAATCCTTTCCTCTATTCTTTTAGTATAGTTTTAATATATTATCTATCATATAATAATAAATCAGCCTTCTGATACATAGAGTCAACTTTCCCGTCTCTTCCCTCATCCTGGAACCCCTGTGAACAAGACCACAGGGAGGGAGCTCTGAGGTTGGGTGGTTCTGCTGCTGGGAGCTCCACAAACCTTCCTGGGGGAGGCTGGGCCAGGGGGGCAGCGTGGTGGCCCAGGATCTGTTCCAGGAGGGGAAAAAAAAATGGATCCTGAATCATTCATTCATTCATCCTGATGTGGATGAATCCAAAGTTTTCCTTCTGTCTGACCTGGTGAGCTCGGAAAGGACGGAGGTGGTGGGATCATGGAATTGGTGAGGTTGGAAAAGTTCCTGAAGATCTCTAAGTCCCCTAAAGCTCATTCCCAAGTGCCACATCCACAGGGCTTGGAACCTTCCAGGAATGGGCACTCCACTGCCTCTTTGGGCAGCCCCTTCCATGAGGAATATTCCAAATATCCACCCTGGGGCCGTTCCCTCTGCTCCTGTCCCTGTTCCCTGGAGCACAGCCCGACCCCCGGCTGTCCCCTCCTGGCAGGAGCTGTGCAGAGCCACAAGGTCCCCCTGAGCCTCCTCTGCTCCAGGCTGAGCCCCTGCCCAGCTCCCTCAGGGATTCTCCAGCCCCTGCCCAGCTCCCTCAGGGATTCTCCAGCCCCTGCCCAGCTCCCTCAGGGATTCTCCAGCCCCTGCCCAGCTCCCTCAGGGATTCTCCAGCCCCTTCCCAGCTCTCTCAGCTGCTCCCTGCTGGATTTCTGCTCCAGGATGGTTTTTTTACCTTCCCAATCCCCCTTGGAGCTCCTCCTTCTCCTCCATCCCCATCCTGCTGGAGAATGGGAGAGCTCCTCGTGCTGTTCCTTCCCTGGGGTGAAATTTGTTAAAAATTCCTCGTTTCCATGATTATTCCAAAGGAAGCCAAGCTCTCGGGGGGGTTTGTGAGATCTCCCACTCCTGGAAGTCCTTTCAGGGCTCTGTCTCCCAGCTCCTGGTTTTTTCCAAGCTCTGGGAAAGGTTTTGCTTCCAGGAGGAGCAGAACTCTGGAAATCAGGCAGGAGTTTGTTCCCAAAGTGGGGCAGGAATGCAGCAGCAGCTCCCACCGTGGGGAGAGCCTTGGTCAAAAAAATCCTTTTACAGGAACGAGCTTGGAAATGAACATTTCCAGCTTCAGGAGCTGCAGAAGGAGATTTTTGGGGAGAAAAAAGGGGTTTTATGGCATGGGAATCTCAGAGAGATGTGAAATCTCAGAACCCTGAGCAGTCCTGCTGGAATTCCCTCAGGAAATGGTGGCAGAGATCTGGAGCTGGGAACGCTGGCTTGGAAGTTTGTGTTGGTTTTTCCAGCTGTCCCAGGGTTTCCAGCCCTTCCCTGCCTGAATCAGGAGAATTCCCAGAGTTCTCTTCCCACTCCCTGGCTGAATCATGGGAGAATCCTGATTTTCCATCCTGATGAGCCCCAAAATCCCCTTTGTTCTGGGGCTGGGAAGGGCTGGGCTCTTCCCACTCCAGGGAATCCTCAGCTTTGCCAAGTGGGAAATTTTCCACCTCTGAGCCCCAGCTTGGAGGGCTAATCCAGAAAAAATATGGATTTTTTTATCCCAGGTGTATAAAAATATCTTCCAGCAGGCAGGAGCAAGGATCCATCCAGGGGGAGATGGAGATCCCAAAGGAAGTTTTACAAGGATTTCTAGAAACAGAAATATTTTTTTTGGAGGGAAATCTCCTGCTAAAGAATCCTTTCCTGCTGGGATATGAAGGGTTAAAACCTAAATGGAATTGATTTGGTGAAGGGAATTAATTCCTCCCTCACTCAGGTGGGAACTGGAGTTTGCCAGACTGGATCCATGAAAACTCCAGCACCTGGAGGCTTCCATGCCTCTGAAATAATTCCTGTTGCCTTTCCCTTCTCTCCAGTGGCAAAGAGGAAAATCCCTGGATTGGTGTCCCTGTTTTTCCCTTTTCCACATCCTCGGGATTTTCTCAGGAGCCTGAGCCCTGAGAAATCCCTGTTAGCTTGAACTGAGGAAAATTCCCTGTCCATCCTGGCCTCGTGTCCTTTTCCAGAGTGGCCCCATGAAAACTCCAGCACTCGGAGGCTTCCCTGGAGTTAATCCCTGTTGGCTCTCCCTGTTTTCCAAGAGGGAAGAGGAGAATCCCTGGCTCTGAGCAGCCTCTCCGTGGGCTGGGGCAGGGATGCTGTTTGTGGCCACTCTGCTGTGCTGGGAAGAACATTGTCCTGATTTATGGGATGTGCTCTCTGCTTTTCCCACTGTTCCCACAGAACCAAGTGACAGACACCAACCGGAAGCTGCAGAACGAAGGGAAGGAGGTAAGTGATGGATCCAGCCCTGGAATTGCAGCCTGGACTGCTGTGGGAGGGGGAATTCCCTGTCCAGCCTGGCCCTGCAGCCTTGGTTTTCCCTTTCCCACATCCCCAGGATTCCCTCTGGAGCCTGAGCCCTGAGAAATCCTGTTAACTTTGGGATGTGAGAATTCCCTGCCCAGCCTGGCCTTGTGTCCCTGTTTTCTTTTTTCCACATCCCAGGATTTTCTCTTGGAGTCTGAGCCCTGAGAAATCAGTTTTACCTTGAAATGAGGAAAATTCCCTGCCCAGCCTGGCCTTGTGTCCCTGTTTTCCGTGTCCCACATCCCAGGATTTCTCTTGGAGTCTGAGCCCTGAGAAATCCCTGTTACTTTTGGGATGTGAGGATTCCCTCCTTGTATTCTTGTTTTTCCCCTTTCCACATCCCCAGGATTTTCTCTGGAGCCTGAACACTGAGAAATCCCTGTTACCTTTGGGATGTGAGAATTCCCTGTCCAGCCTGGCCTTGCATCCTTGATTTTCCCTTTTCCACATCCCAGGTTTTTTTTGTTGGAGCCTCAGCCCTGAGAAATCCCTGTTACCCTGAAATGTGGAAAATTCCCTGTTCCACCTGGCCTTGTGTCTTTGTTTTCCTTTTTCCACATCCCAGGATTTTCTCTGGAGCCTGAACACTGAGAAATCCCTGGTAACTTTGGGATGTGAGAATTCCCTGTCCAGCCTGGCCTTGTGTCCTTGTTTTGCCCGTGTCCCCATCCCAGGATTTCTCTTGGAGTCTGAGCCCTGAGAAATCCCTGTTACTTTTGGGATGTGAGGATTCCCTCCTTTTATCATTGTTTTTCACTTTTCCACATTCCCAGGATTTTTTCCTGGAGCCTGAGCCCTGAGAAATCCCTGTTACCTTGAAATGTGGAAAATTCCCTGTTCCACCTGGCCTTGTGTCTTTGTTTTCCTTCTTCCACATCCCAGGATTTCCTCTGGAGCCTGAACACTGAGAAATCCCTGGTAACTTTGGGATGTGAGTGTTCCCTCCTTGTATCCTTGGTTTTCCCTTTCCCACATCTCCAGGATTTCTCTTGGAGTCTGAGCCCTGAGAAATCCCTGTTACTTTTGGGATGTGAGAATTCCCTGTCCAACCTGGCCTTGCATCCTTGGTTTTCCTTTTTCTGCACCCCAGGTTTTTTTCTTGGAGCCTCAGCCCTGAGGAATCCCTGGTGACTCTGGGATGTGAGAATTCCCTCCCTGTGTCCCTGTTTTCCCCTTTCCCCACCCCCAGGACTTTCTCTGGATCCTCCTGAAATCCCTGGTGACTCTGGGATGTGAGAATCCCCCGGGAGCGAGCAGCCCCATCCTGCCTTTGAGAACCCAAAAACTTGGAAGAGATGTCTAAAATGGGAGAGGGAAATGACATTTTGGAATGCACAGGATGTGCTCCAAGGCCACTTCCACGCCTTGGGCATTGCTGCTCCCTGTTTGACACCCAGGGAATTCCGGGAAGTTCCCTGCCTGGAGCTGCCCCGATCAGGGCAGGGTTTGGGCCCTTGGGGTGGAGCCCAGGGCTGGCTGCTGATCCTGAGGGAGCTTTTCCCCCTTTTCCAGCTGATCCTGGCCATGGAGGAGCTGAGGCAGTGCCGGCTGCAGCAGAGGAACATCTCAGCCACGGTGGATAAACTCACCCTGTGTCTCCCTGGTGAGGAACCTCCTCCCTTCTGCAGCTCTCTGCTGGAATTCCCAATTTTTTCCCTCCTTTTTGGATTCCCAGCTGTGTTGCTCCTGTCTCAAGCTGTGTTTTCCTTCTCTTCCCAGTGCTGGAGATGTACAGCAAGCTGCGGGAGCAGATGAAATCCAAGAGGTAAATCTGGGCTGGGCCTCCAAGGGCAGAGTCCAGGGGATTGTTTGGGTCATTTAAGGAAATCTCAGCAGTTCATAACCAGCTTTTTCCAGGTTCAGTTTCCTGGGATTTGGCTGCTTTTCCTCACAGTCCTGTGGTGCAGCTGAGAATGGGGATGGCAGCAGGCTCAGATTTTGGGAATTAGGGTGGGTGCTCCTTGGTTTTTGATGGCACCTCAATATTGTGTGTACAACCCAGGTGTTTTTCCAGCTAAATTGTATCCCATGAATGCCATAAAACAAAAATCCAGATCTTAATCCAGTCTGAGAGATCCCAGGGAGTGTGGGAGGATGCAAAGAGCTGGAAATGTCGGGGTGGTGGGATCTGGGGAGGGAACTTCTGCTGGAGAAATAATTCCCCAGCCCTTGGTGCCTGGGAGTGCTGGGCTGTACATCCAGGAGTGTCCCCACCCTGCCCTGCTGGCATGCTCAGGGATGGAAATCTGGGATTTTGGCAGGAATCCTGGTTAGTCTGAGCAGCAGGGAGAGGTTTTGGAGCCCTGGGAGCAGCTCTGAAGGGGAAGAGGTGCCTGCAGCTGGTGCCAGGCTGGAACAGCAGTGCCAGCCCTGCTCTGGCATTCCCAGGAGCTCCTGGCTCTTCCCAGGCCACTCCAGGGGAGGGATGGGCTCTCCAAATGTCCTGGGGCTGATCCCTGGGAATTCCTGCAGGGAATCCTCCAGCTGCTCCATGCCCTCCCTCTGGGCAGCATTTCCAGGGGCTGCAGCTGAGAATTGCTTCCCTTTTTTCCCCTCCATACAAACCCACACTGAAATCCACATTTCAGGAATTTTGGGAGCCCTGGCTGGGTTTTTTTCCTGTTTTTTTTTTGGCTGCATTCAGCAGGCACAGCACAGGTATTCCATGGTTTTCTCTGCTCCAGGTCTCACGTGGATCCTTCCAGGAGGGGCGGCCTCGGGGGGTTCCTGCCCTCAGGGCTGGATTTGGGATTAGTCTGGTTTGTGTTTGGGGAATAAACTCCACAGACAGGAGCAATTTGGGGCTGTTTCTAAACCAGCTCAGGCTGTTCCCAATGGAGAATCCATGGCCAGGAGCTGGAGTTGATCCCAGAGGAATGATCAGGGTGGAGAGAGGGAATTTTTCTCTGGATTGGTCAGAATTGAAGGAAGGGACAGAAAAGCTGTTTTTGTCATGGCTGAGATGTGTAGAAAAGGGTGGGAAACCCCAAAATTTCTGGCTCCAGGGATCTCTGCTGGTCCTGCAGGGATCTGGAGGGATCTGACCTTTTTATTTACCCCAGGCTCTGTGTGGTCTCCAAGCAGTGAGAAATGGAATTGTAAAATCCTGGAAGGGTTTGGGATGGAAGAGACCCCAAAAGTCACCCAACAGCTCAAATTCCACACCCCAGGGTGCTCCAGCCTGGCCCTGGACACTCCAGGGATCCAGGGGCAGCCCCAGCTGCTCTGGGAATTCCAGCCCAGCCCCTGCCCACCCTCCCAGACAGCAATTCCTTGCCCAGATCCCAGCCCAATCTCCCCTTTCCCAGTGGGAGCCATTCCCTGGCTCCTGTCCCTCTGTCCCTTGTCCCCAGTCCCTCTCCAGCTTTCCATGAATTCTCTGGGATTGTTGATCCTGCTGGGAGCTGAGAAATCCCCAGCAGGAGCAGGAAAATCCCCCCAGAAAGGCCCCCCTGGCCCTGGGTTTTATCCAAATCCTGCTTTTCCCCCTCAGCTCCCAGGACACGGAGCTGGGACAGAGCTCAGCTCCCCTCTGGGAGCTGCTCCCGCAAAAAGCTTCCAAAATTCAAGAGTAGAACTGAAATGAGGGGGTTTTGGGAGGAGTGGGACCTGAGAATTCCCTGGAATGTCAGCCCCAGTGGGTGTTTGTCCCTCTGGGTCACTCCCTGGGCGTTCCCAGGGTTCTCTCCTGAATTCTGGTAGCACAGGAAGTCTGAAATCCTCAGTAGCCAGGTGTGGTGGTTTTGCACAGGAGACATTTAGGGAAGAGATGCAAAGCTGATACTGAAATTACTGATAATTAATTTCCTTTATTCCCTTCTGAGGCTTTGAGCTTTGCCTTCCTCCTACCCCTGTCTCAGGGCAGGAGATGAGTGCCCTGGGGACTGGCCTGCCCCAAACCCTCCGCACTCCTTGGGCTGGGAAACCTCAAAATTGGTGAAATCACAAATTGGAGAACCCAGACTGTGACAGCTTCCCCTGAGGGGAGACTTTTAAAAAGTTCTGAGCTAGAGCTGGGAGATGAACTCCAACTTCTGGAGTCCAACTCCTGGGACTTTTGGGTTTTTCAGTTTCCAGGTTGTTTTTTCTCTTACCAATAGCTCAGCTCACCATCTACGTTCTGGACTTAGCACATCAAGGGAAAGGTGCTGAAAAAGTCACAAGAACACAGGTTTAAGGGTTTTTAACTGTTTTGTCCAGTTAATTCTTGGAATGTGTTTTATTTCTACCTTTCTGCCAATAATTGTTTGTTCACACATCTGCACTGGGGCTCTCTCTGACCAATCCCTCAGGAAATGGAGTGGGTGAAGAACGAGGAGATCAGGCAGCTCCCGAAATCCTCCCTCGTGTCTTGTGCCCATCCCCACACCGAACACCCCAAAATGCAGATTTTCAGCCCTGATAAACCATGTTGCTGTATTCCACACATCAGGCTCCAGCTCATCCCAAAGCCTTGGAAGCTCTCTCCGTGGAAGGTTCAAGCAGTGTTCCCTGGGGGTGGGGAGATCCCGGGGCAGGCAGAGGAGCATTCCCAGGCCACGGGAGCGGGGTTCCAGCCGGCTGCTCCTGACCCTGCCCTGCCCCCCCCCAGGCACTACCCGGCCCTGAAGACCCTGGAGCACCTGGAGCACACCTTCCTGCCCCAGGTGAGCCACTACCGCTTCTGCAAGGTGATGGTGGACAACATCCCGCGCCTGCGCCAGGAGATCCGGGAGCTCTCCATGTCCGACCTCAAGGACTTCCTGGAGAGCATCCGCAAGCACTCGGACCGGATCGGGGAGACCGCCATGAAACAGGTGGGATTGGGACTGGGATTGGGATTGGGATTGGGATCGGGATTGGGATTGGGATTGGGATTGGGATCAGACCGCCATGAAACAGGTGGGAATGGGATTGGGATCGGGATTGGGATTGGGATTGGGATTGGGAATGAGATCGGGATCAGACCGCCATGAAACAGGTGGGAATGGGATTGGGATTGGGACTGGGATTGGGATCAGACTGCCTGAAGTGGGATGGGATCAGATGGGATTGGGATTGGGATCGGGATCAGACCGCCATGAAACAGGTGGGAATGGGGATCGGATGGGATTGGGATGGGATTGGGATGGGATGGAACGGGATTGGGATGGATGGGATGGGATGGGATTGGGATCGGGACTGGGATGGGATGGGATGGGATTGGGATGGGACTGGGATGGGATGGGATCGCATGAACAGGTGGGATGGATGGGATTGGGACTGGGATGGGATGGGATGACGGACAGGTGGGAATGGGATGGGACTGGGATTGGGATTGGGATCGGGATCAGACCGCCATGAAACAGGTGGGATTGGGATTGGGATCGGGACTGGGATTGGGACTGGGATTGCGATTGGGATTGGGATTGGGATCAGACTGCCATGAAACAGGTGGGAATGGGATTGGGATTGGGATTGGGATTGGGATTGGGATTGGGATTGGGATTGGGATTGATCGGGATCAGACTGCCATGGGACAGGTGGGAATGGGGACTGGGATTGGGATTGGGGATTGGGATTGGGATCAGACTGCCATGAAACAGCTGGGAATGGGATCAGAGATTGACATGGAACAGATGGGAATGGGGACTGGGATTGGGATCAGACCGCCATGGAACAGATGGGAGTGGGGATTGGGATTGGGATCAGACTGCCATGGAACAGATGGGAGTGGGGATTGGGATTGGGATCAGACTGCCATGGAACAGGTGGGAATGGGGACTGGGATTGGGATCAGACTGCCATGGAACAGGTGGGAATGAGGACTGGGATTGGGATCAGACTGCCATGGAACAGGTGGGAATGGGGACTGGGATTGGGATCAGACTGCCATGGAACAGGTGGGAATTGAGGATGGTGAGACCTCCATGGAACAGGTGGGATTTGGGGGTGTTTGGTGGGAATTGCTCATTTTTTGGGAAGAGGTTCATTTGTTGTGTGGAAGTTCTGCTTCTCCAAGCCAAGGCTGTGGGAAATGTTTGGGATTTTGCTCCTGGGTGAGGCGTGGTTGTTCCTTCCCTGGTCACTCCTGGAGTTTTATCCTGGATTTTAGGCTGTTGAGAAGTGAGGATCCATTGTGTCCTTGGTTTCTCCCAGAGTTTTCCATGGTTTTGTGGCAGTCTGGGAAGTGCAGTTGGGGGTGGAACTGATGCCTTGGGAAGGCTGAGCTGGAGCAGAGGCTGGGCAGAGTTCCAGAATAAAGCAGGGATTTATTCAAGGATCTCCTCCATGGATCCACCTGGGGCAGCACCAGAGCCCAGCCAGGGCTGCAGCCAAGGTGACCCAAAATGGTCCCAAAATGAACCCAGGATGGACCAAGATGGTCCCAAAATGAACCCAAGATGGACCAAAAGGGTCTCAAAATTAATCCAGGATGGACCAAAATGGTCCCAAAATGAACCCAGGGTGAACCAAAATGGTCCCGAAATGAACCCAGGATGAACCAAAATGGTCCCAAAATGAACCGAAGATGGACCAAAAGGGTCCCAAAATGAACCCAGGATGGACCAAAATGGTCCCAAAATGAACCCAAAATGGCCCCAAGATGGACAAAGATGGTCCCAAAATGAACCCAAGATGACCCAAAATGGCCCCAAAATGCCCGAGCGCTCCCGGGGTCTCTCCCTGGGATCAGCTCTGCTCCATTCCCACCTTGCAGTTCATTGTCCCAGCCCAGCTTTAGCCCAGGCAGTCCCACCCTTGTTTTTCTCTCTCCAGCCCACGGGGTTTGTGCTCCTGGGCTGGGATTGGGATCATTTGTCCTTGGTCCCAGCTGGAGCAGGAATTGTTTTGTCTCCCTGCTCTGTGCACAGAGCTCCCCATCCCATAATATGGAGCCCAGATCCTCACACTGAAGCAGCACAGAATGTGAAAACCACAAAAATTAAAAGCTGAGGCATCACAGCTCCCCCTAACTCAATTTTTCACTTGTATTTCCCACTTCCCTGCCCAGGGAATTGGTGCTGCTGCTAATTGCTATTTGGCTAATTGGTGCTAATTGCTATTGGAGACGTTGGGTTGATTCCCCAGTTTTGGGATCAAACCAAGAGTTTGTGCCCTGCAATTCCATGAATTTTGTGTCCTAAGCTGATTTTAAATCCAGCCCCAACCTGGCTGGTGCCTCCCTTGCCTTTTCCAGTGGTTGTTTCTGTGAAGGATGAGCTGAACCTCCCTGGGTGTGCCTGGAAGCAGGAATTGCCTTTCCCCCTCCCATTGAATATTTGGATTTCCCCTCATCCCAGCAGAGCTGGGAGAGGCCCTGGAGCTGCTCTCCAGGAGGGTTTTGCAGCTTTGCTGGAATTCAGGAGCAGGAGCAGGGAGCTGTTCCTGCCAGGGCACTGAGATCCCTCCCAGGGGGTGGTGGATTCCTGGGAATGCTTGGCTGGAATTCTCCAGGAGCTGGGGGGGGATTTTGCTCTTGTGTTTGTGGGCAGAAACGAATTCAGTTTTGTGTCTTGCAAACCCCAGCCTAGCTCGAGGAGGTTATGAATTAACTCAATTCCCTGTATTTCTGTGCCTTTTTATCTCCCAGCCCTTCCTGGATTTTTGGGAGGGCAAGCCCAGCCTTCCCTCAGGGATGGAGCTGCTGGAGGGGCAGGCTGGCACCTGAGGCTGGCACCTGAGGGTTCAGCAGGCTTTGCATCCAGATTAAACTCCCTGCATCCAGAAACCCCTCCCAGTCCAGCTGTGCACCCAGCTGTGCAGGGAGAGGGCTGGGAGGGCTCCAGGTGCTGGGTTTACCTGAGGCAGCAATTATTCCTAGAGCAGAATTCCCTATAAAAGTTCTCCTTTTGTTCCCTGAGGGGGCAGAGCTTTGGGAAGGTCCTGCCCTGGTCCCTGTGGCTGGGAAGGAGCAGGAATTCCGTTTCTCTTTGGTGCCCAATTAATGCAGGGAATTCTTTAACCTGTAATTATTTAATCTGCTTTATCCCCTGAAGGATGTTTATCAGTTTTAGGGACAGGGGATGCCTGGCTGTTTCCAGCTCCATGCTCAGGTTTCTGGCAGAGGATTCCAATCCCCTGGCTCTGTGCTGAGGGATGAGGAGGGGTGTGGATGTCCACCCACATCTGTGGATTTTAGGTGAAGAATTTGGAGACATTTCCATCATTCCAGCGCCTTTTTTGCTCTTCTGGTTGGGGAAACTCCTGTGCTTTTGTGTCCATCCCTTCCCAGCCCACAGCTCTGCTCTCCCCATCCCTCCTGCTCCCGTGGCTCCGTTCCTCCTTGTGGTGGTTTTTCTTTGCTAATTTGAAATTTTGCTCATTTAGTGATTTTTGGTTAATGTACTAATGAGGGTGGGGGGTTTAGTGTTGGTTAATTATCAGTGTAATTATATTTTGCTGTGAGGTAGGGTTAGGAGAAAGGTAAAGCAGGTTTAAAATTTTTAAAGGGTATAAAGGGAAATTTTTTAGCAGGAACGAAAAGAAAATGCAATAAAAATCAGAACAAAACCTTCAGAATACTTCTCTAAAAACTTTACATCACTTCCATAAATGTCTCCACACAAAACCAAACCACTCTTCCATCTCTCACTCTCAGGGAATCCTGTGCCTTCTCCTGCTGTTTTCCTCATTAATTCCAACTCTTTCTCGTCTTTCTCCTTCTTCTCCTTCTTCTCCTCTTCCTCCTCCTCCTTCTCCTCCTCCTCCTCCTTCTCCTCCTCCTCCTCCTCCTCCTTCTTCTCCTCATTCTCCTCCTTCTCCTCCTTCTCCTCCTCTCCTCTTCTCCTCCTTCTCCTCCTTCTCCTCCTTCTCCTTCTCCTCCTTCTCCTTCTCCTCTCCTCCTTCTCCTTCTCCTTCTCCTTCTCCTTCTCCTTCTCCTTCTCCTTCTCCTTCTCCTTCTCCTTCTCCTTCTCCTTCTCCTTCTCCTTCTCCTTCTCCTCCTTCTCCTCATTCTCCTCCTTCTCCTCCTTCTCCTCCTCCTCCTCCTCCTCCTCTTCCTCTTCCTCCTCTTCCTCCTCCTCCCCCCCAGTATTCCCAGCTGGAGAGCCCAGCCAGGCTCTGGGGGTGGTGGGGTTTGGCTGCTCCTGCTGCTCCTGCCCTGCTCTGGGGGCAGCCTGGAATGAGGGGTCACCAAAATTCCCTGGAAATGACAGGGGGGAGTCAGTTCTTCATCCTGTGGGGGCAGAGCTGGGGAGCAGCTCCTGCGTGGTTGTCATGGAATGGACCTTAAAAATCACCAATTCCACCCATCCATGGCAGGGACAGCTCCCACTGCCCCAGGTGGATCCAGCCTGGCCTTGGACACTGCCAGGGATCCAGGGGCAGCCCCAGCTGCTCTGGGAATTCCAGCCCAGCCCCTGCCCACCCTCCCAGCCAGCAATTCCTTGCCAAGATCCCAGCCCAATCTCCCCTTTCCCAGTGGCAGCCATTCCCTGGCTCCTGTCCCTCTGTCCCTTGTCCCCAGTCCCTCTCCAGCTCTCCTGGACCCTTTGTCTCTCATTTTCCTATGGATGAGAGAGGGAATTTTGCATCTTCCAGCTTCTCCAAATCCCAACTTCCTGCAGTTTTATGGGAGTGCTGTCAGACTTCAGGAGGGTTTGGGAGCAGGTTTATCTCCAGGTTGGACTCTGTGCTTTGGGGAGGGAGCTCCCTGTGCCACTTCCCCTCGGAAAAGCCGATTTGGAGCCGTCTGGAATGGGAGCAGGGGGCTGTGTCCATCCCAGAGCTCCATGGAGGGCAGGAGGAGCGGCTGGGGCTGCCCTGGTGGGGTCATGGGGCAGGGTGGAAAGGGAGAGAGGGGAAAGGGAGAGAGAGAGGAGCCCTTGGGGTCAGAGATGGATCCTCACGGAGGTCAGTGCCCGTGCAGTGCCAACCTGAGGGTGCCCTTCTGTGCCTTCAGCCAGGTGAGAACACATTGGCTGGGCACAGAGCAGGGTGGTGGGACAAGAGCCAACAGATCTTTGGGCTCAGCTTGGCACAGGTGTCAGCAGCACATCTTGCCCAGATCTTTGGGCACAGCTTGGCACAGCTTGGCACAGGTGCCAGCAGCACGTCTTGGCCCACGTCTTCTCCTCCCCAGCACATCCTGCTTCACCTCCCTTTTCCTGGGGGACACCTCGGCCAACCTTGATCCCGTTTGCCCAGGGCAGCATTCCCTGCTCTCAGGCAGCTGCAGGGCTGTGCAGCTCCCCTGCCTGCTCAGGGTGCTCTCCCAAGGGTGTCCCTCCCAGTATGCCCAGTATGCCCAGTATGGATGGCTGGGAGTTTCCCTGGATGTGCTCAGAGCCCCGGAGAGGAGCGGGGCTGGCAGGAGGCCCCTGGCAGCTCGGTCCATTGGGTTTAAATGAGGATCATATAAATTCCTTTCAAATGGTTTGATTTCAGCAGCGGGAGCGGGGAGGCCTCGCTAGGACGGGAGAGGAAATGGGGATTTTGTAACGCTGCAGACGAGGCTGCTCCTGACAGGGCTGAACCTTTCCCTGGAGATAATCACGGGATCTGGGCAGCTCCCAGCCCCGCCTGGGATGGACCCAGGCAGGCATCCCCGGCTCTCACACACCCCCAGGAGCTCTCCCTGCCCTCCTTCCCGCCTGGGTTTTATCCCAGGCTGAGTTTTATTGCCTGAATTCCAGGGAATTCGCCGCCTCCCAGATCTGGTTGTTAATGGCGGGGCCTGGAGCGGATGAAAGGAGCTGCACGCACTTGAACTCCACTTGGACTTTGGCCCTGTGAACCTGCCTGGGTGTTTGGGTTTTGGGGGGTTTTTTTACGGGGCTCTGAGCTCCAGGCCTGAATTACATCCCATTAACACGTGCTGATATCCGGGCCTGCCTCTGTTATCCCGCTCCAGGCTGGAATGTGCCGGGCATGTGGAGGAGGCCCCTGGGGACGGAGCTGCTGCAAGCGAGGGGCCAAAACCAGCCCAGCCACAAGGCAGCCATGGATCCAGGGCTGGGCACAGCCCAAAGGGCAGTGCTGCCTTTCCAGAGGGCAGGAAAAGCAGGAGCTTCTTCACGGGAATCACCGGGAGGCAGCAGCAGAGCTGGGCTTGGGTAGGCGGGGTCTGGGTTTGGGCAGGGGGAGTTGGGACAGGTGGATCCAGGATGAACTGGGACAGGTGGATCCAGGATGAATTAGACGTGATCCTGATGAACTGGGACAGGTTGATCCAGGAGGAGCTGGAATAGGTTGATCCAGGATGAATTTGGACAGGATGAATTGGGACAGGTTGATCCAGAAGGAATTGGAATAAATTGATCCAGAATTTGGACAGGCTGGTCCAGGGGGAGCTGGGACAGGTGGATCCAGAATTAACTGGGACAGGTGGATCCAGGATGAACTGGGACAGGTGGATCCAGACTTCACTGGGACAGGTTGATCCAGAATTAACTGGGAACAGGTGGATCCAGAATTAACTGGAACAGGTTGATCCAGTATGAACTGGGACAGGTGGATCCAGGATGAACTGGGACAGGTTGATCCAGGCTTAACTGGGACAGCTTGATCCAGGCTTAACTGGGACAGCTTGATCCAGTATGAACTGGGACAGGCTGATCCAGAAGGAGTTGGGACAGGTTGATCCAGAAGGAGTTGGGACAGGTGGATCCAGGATGAACTGGGACAGGTTGATCCAGAAGGAGTTGGGACAGGTGGATCCAGAATTTGGACAGGCTGGTCCAGGGGGAGTTTAGACAGGTTGATCCAGGATGAATTTGGACAGGATGAACCAGAAGGAGTTGGGACAGGTTGATCCAGGATTAATTGGGACAGGCTGATCCAAGGGGAGTTGGGACGGGTTGATCCAGGATTAATTAAGACAGGTTGATCCAAGATTAATGTGACAGCCTGATCCAGGAGTAACTGGGACAGGTTGATCCAGGAGGAGCTGGAATAGGTTGATCCAGGATGAATTTGGGCAGGATGAATTGGGACAGGCTGATCCAGGATGAATTTGGGCAGGATGAATTGGGACAGGTTGATCCAGGGTGAATTTGGGCAGGATGAATTGGGACAGGCTGATCCAGGATGAATTTGGGCAGGATGAATTGGGACAGGTTGATCCAGGATGAATTTGGGCAGGATGAACTGGGACAGGTTGATCCAGGATGAATTTGGGCAGGATGAATTGGGACAGGTGATCCAGGATGAATTTGGGCAGGATGAATTGGGACAGGCTGATCCAGGATGAATTTGGGCAGGATGAATTGGGACAGGCTGATCCAGGATGATTTGGGCAGGATGAATTGGGACAGGCTGATCCAGGATGAATTTGGGCAGGATGAATTGGGACAGGCTGATCCAGGATGAATTTGGGCAGGATGAATTGGGACAGGTTGATCCAGGATGAATTTGGGCAGGATGAATTGGGACAGGTTGATCCAGGATGAATTTGGGCAGGATGAATTGGGACAGGCTGATCCAGGATGAATTTGGGCAGGATGAATTGGGACAGGCTGATCCAGGATGAATTTGGGCAGTTTGGTCCAGCAGGAGGAGTTGGAGCAGTTGGAATTCCAGCTGTGCTGGGTGGAAGGGGATGTTTGATCCTCGTGCCAGCAGCTGGGGGTGTTGGTGTCCCCTCTGGGCTGTGCCCCCTGAGGTTGGTCAGTTCATGTTCCCTCCTTGGCAGCCAAAATCCCCCTGGAAAGGGAATGGATTGGGAAGGACCTTAAAGATGATCCCATCCCATCCCATCCCATCCCATCCCATCCCATCCATGGGCAGGGACAGCTCCCACTGTCCCAGGTGGATCCAGCCCCAGTGTCCAGCCTGACCTTGGACATTCCAGGGATCCAGGGGCAGCCCCAGCTGCTCTGGGTAACCAATGATGTTCCTTTTGTGTTTTCCAGCCTTAAGGATTCTGGGAAACTCAGAGCTTAAGGGTTTGGAATATAGTGATATATATGGAGCAAGATGGAGGTTTAGGGCAGAGGCTCCTTCTCCTCCTTCTCCTTCTCCTTCTCCTTCTCCTTCTCCTTCTCCTTCTCCTTCTCCTTCTCCTTCTCCTTCTCCTTCTCCTTCTCCGTCTCCTCTCCTTCTCCTTCTCCTTCTCCTTCTCCTTCTCCTTCTCCGTCTCCTTCTCCTTCTCCTTCTCCTTCTCCTTCTCACTCTCCTCCCTCCAGGAAAGGGATGGGGGATGAGGAGGGAATGTGGGATGGGAAGGGCAGCAGAGCCCTTGGTGTGGGAAGGTTTCCCATCCTTGTCCAGGAACTGCTGCTCTGATCCCATCCTGGAGCTCCAGGTGAGGCTGATTCCCGGCCTCCAGTGGGAACATCTCCCATCCCATCCCATCCCATCCCCATCCCATCCCATCCCATCCCATCCCATCCCATCCCAGCCCAGCCAATCCCAGCCCAGCGCACATCCAATCCCAGCCCAGCCCAGCCCATCCCAGGCCCAGCCCAGCCCAGCCCACACCAGTCCCAGCCCAAGCCCATCCCATCCAGCCCATCCCATCCCACCCAGCCCAGCCCACCAACAGCCACCCAAGCCCAGCCCATCCCAGCCCAGCCCAGCCAGCCAGCCCAGCCCAGACAAACCAGCCCAAGACCACGCCAAGCCCACGCCCAGCCATCCCATCCCATCCCATCCCATCCCATCCCATCCCATCCCATCCCATCCCATCCCATCCCATCCCATCCCATCCCATCCCAGCAGCTGTTGGGACACCCCAGGCTGTCCCCTTGCAGGTGGCTGTGGAACACTTGGAGCTGTTTCCTGGGAATGCCGGGATCACTGGGATGTGCTGGGATCACTGGGATGTGCTGGGATCACTGGGAATGCTGAGATCACTGGGAATGCTGAGATCACTGGGATGTGCTGGGATCACTGGGAATGCTGGGATCGCTGGGATGTGCTGGGATCACTGGGATGTGCTGGGATCACTGGGATGTGCTGGGATCACTGGGATGTGGCCCAAGGCATTGTTGGGAGATCCTGTCCCTCCCCAGGTTCTGCTCAAACACATCCACATTTCCCCCCTTGTGCTTCCCAACACTCCAGGGGACACAGGGACGTGTCCCAGCCTCCAGGCACTGCCTGGTGGCCTCTTGCTGGCCTGGAACAGCGTTCCAAAAGGGCACTTTGGGTCATGTTTGTTCCCAGTTATCCCGATAATCCCAATTATCCTAATAAACCAAATTATCCCGATAATCCCAGTTATCCTGATAACCCAAATTATCCTGATAATCCCAGTTATCCTGATAATCCCAATTATCCTGATAATCCCATTTATCCTGATAATCCCAATTATCTCGATAACCCAAATTATCCTGATAACCCCAGTTATCCTGATAACCCCAGTTATCCTGATAACCCAAATTATCCTGATAACCCAAATTATCCTGATAACTCCAGTTATCCTGATAAACCAAATTATCCTGATAACCCAGTTATCCTGATAAACCAAATTATCCTGATAATCCAAATTATCCTGATAACCCAAATTATTCTGATAATCCCAGTTATCCCAATAACCCCAATTATCCTGATAATCCAAATTATCCCATTAATCCCAGTTATCCTGATAATCCCAGTTATCCTGATAATCCCAGTTATCCTGATAATCCCGGTTATCCTGATAATCCCGGTTATCCTGATAACCCCTGGCATTTCTGGGCTCTGGCTGGCCCTGGGCAGCACAGCTGGAATCCTTCTGGGCCCAGCTGGGTCCTGGGCAGGGAATGTCCCCGTGCTGGGTGTCACCGCTCCCATGGCATTCCGTGTTTTCCAGGGGTCACAGAGCCTGGCTGGGAGCTGTGCTGTGCCCATGCCAGGGCTGGGCTCAGCCAGAGCCTCTGGAAGCTTCTGCTGGCTGGGGGCTGGGCTTTATCCTGCCCCAGGACTTCCAGAGGCACCCCCAGAGCTGAACTTCCCACCCCCATTCCGGGGGTTTGCCTTAACAAGGCCAAACGAGGCTGGTTATTAAAAAATGGGAATTTTCCAGGCTTGGATAAGGCAGGAGAGCCTTGGAAAGGTCGCTCTGGTGGCTGGGAGGATTTCCACAGCGGGCTGGGGATAATGGGATGGGGTTTTCTGCTCCTGGGCAGGTTTGGGAAGCAGGAATTTGATTTTCCAGTCGAATTTAGGAACGAGACCTTCTTAATCTTGGCTCCTGCTGCTCGTCTGCTGGGGATATTAAAGTCTTAGGGGAGGAAATGCATCCTTGGGGCTGGAGAGGCGGGAAGGGACATGGGCAGCCAGGGGCTGGGCTTGCAGGATTTTGGGAAGGGGCTGCTGTGTCCCACTGGGGGATGGAGAGGAGGCACTGCCAGGAGTGAAACCCTGTCAGGATTTAGGGGGTGCTCACAGCCATCCCCTTCCTCCTGGCGAGGAGGAGCAGTGGGAATCCTGCCAGGCTCTGCCCCCAGCCTGCTCTGGTGACCCCCCTGCAGAACTCCTCGAGGAAAACGGGGGGGGAGAGGTTTTTGTTTTGTGCTGGATGAAAACCTCCCCCGGCTCTGGGAGCCCCTGCTATTTTTTTCATTAAGGCTTGGCCCCAAAATGTGTTGTTTTAAGAGTGCTGAGCAGCCCTCTCCAGGCAGGGGAGCCATCCCTTGCCACTGGGGTTTGGTCTGGAAGCTTTTTGAGACAAAACCTCCCCCAGTGCCTGCCCCCAGCCGGAGCCTCTGCTCCTGTCACTGCAGCCCTGATCCAGCCAGGCCCAGAAAGGCTCCAAGATCAGCAAGTCCAACCTTTAAAGTTTGGGACTTCGGGGTTTGCTTCGCTCTCTGGGCTCTGGAGGTGAGGTGTGAGAAATCCCAGAGGCAGGAGTTGTGACAGTGCTCACAGGAGTCCGGGATGAGGGAGGAGATGAGGATCTGACTCCATGTTCAGAAGGATTTATTATTTTATGATCTATATTATGTTAAAACTACACTAAAAGAACAGAAGGAAGGATTTCAGCAGAAGGAAGCTGAGAATAGCAAAGGAATGAATGACAAAGGTTTGTCTGTGACCCAGACAGTCTGGACAGCTGGGCTGGGCTTGGCCATAAATGAGAAACAACCACATGGACCAATCCCAGACCCACCTGCTGCACCCACAGCAGCAGAGAATCATTGTTTGCAGTTTGTTCCTGAGGCCTCTCAGCTTCCCAGGAGGGAAAATCCTAAGGAAAGGATTTTCCATAGAAGGTGACAGGAGGTGGCATCCTGTGGGCACCGTGTGCCACCCCCCGGTCACACTCTGGGATGGGATGGGAGCTGCAGGAAGAAGGAGCAGGAGGAGATGGGAGTGATGTGAGAGCTGGGGAGGGTTTTTGGAGCAGCTCCTGGAGTGAAGTGCCAGGGCAGGAGCTGGGGTTAAGTGAGATCCCGTGGGTGGGAACGGAGCGGGAGCGTCTGGGAGTGCAGGACTGGTCTGGGAGGTGCTGAGGGCTTTGTGCCCACCTCAGCAGGTCCTGCCCTTCCTCCTGCTGCCCTCTGCCCCCTCCCAGCTCACAGAGCAGTGCCAATGTGCTTACTGCCATTAAAGGGCTTTCCATTCCCCGTTTCCTGGCGGTCTGGGCAGGTTTCACTGTTTGTTTAACAGCACTTCTGGGCCTTTGAGTCTGCCTTGAAAATTTACACTCCATAGGAAGCTCATTAACAAATGGGCATCCCTCTCAGTTCCTTTTGTGGCCTCAGGAATGAAACTGCTAAATCACGGCCTTTGTGATTGCAGCATCCGGGTGAGGAAGGGCCCTGGGCCCGGGGGATCCCAGCAGTGCACCCACATTCCCTGGGCACGGCTGGAAAATTCCCAAAAATCCAACGTTTAACTACAGGACAAGCACGTGCTGGCCCAGCTTTTTGTGTGCTTGCCTTTCAGACCTTTAAAAAGTCTTGAAATGCAGAGATGTGAGAAATAAATCCTTAATCTTCCAGTCATGGAATGGTTTGGGTTGGGAGGAGCCTTAGAGATGATCCAGTTCCTTTTCCTGTGAGCAGGGACAACTTCCAAATCCAGCCTGGCCTTGGACCTCTTCCAGCCCCTGAGACAGAATTAATAATTAATGCTTAATAATTGGGCAAAGTGCCAGGTGGAGGCAGGAGCACTCCTTGCTCCTTCCTTAGAGCCATCAGGAATGGCTCTTGTGGTTTTGGGATTTCAGCTGGGAAAGAGGAGCCCTGAACCTCCTATCATGCAGCCTGGACTGTGATTTTTGGGTTGGGCACTGGGATTTCTCCTGGGCTGTGATTTTTGGGTTGGGCACTGGGATTTCTCCTGGGCTGTGATTTTTGGGTTGGACACTGGGATTTCTCCTGGGCTGTGATTTTTGGGTTGGGCACTGGGATTTCTCCTGGATGTGATTTTCAGGTTGGGCACTGGGATTTCTCCTGGGCTGTGATTTTTGGGTTGGGCACTGGGATTTCTCCTGGGCTGTGATTTTTGGGTTGGGCACTGGGATTTCTCCAGGACTGTGATTTTCAGGCTGGGCCCTGGGATTTCTCCAGGACTGTGATTTTCAGGTTGGGCACTGGGATTTCTCCTGCTCTTGCTTCTCCTGGTTTTTATTTTGGGGCTGGGAAGTTGCCCCCAGGAGCACCAGGATCCCGTGGCTCTGGGGCTGGGGCAGCTCAGAGTGACCCCACAATAAATTCAGTTTGTGCCTGGTTTGCTGTGGAGGAGCTCAGGGCTCTGGGCAGCACAGCCCTGCCAGGAGGGTTGATGGAATCACCCCAAAAATCTCTGGGAGTGGCTCCCACCAGGATGCTGCTGCCCAGGATGATAAATTCAATAAAAAGAATAAAAATGTGGCGGCTCATAAACCTTTTAAATGGACTGGCTTTTCCGAGATTTCGCCTCTTAAAAATTCCAGGGGTGGTTTTGGTGGCAGGGAGGGGTTTGGTCTCTCGGTGCCCTCCAGCTGGGCACAGCTCCTGCCCTGGGATCTGGAGATGGGGAGGAGTCTGGGAGGGTTTGGGAGCATTCCTGGTGTCCCACAGACGTGGAGAAGGGTGGGAAGGGACCTTAAATCCCATCCCATTCCCATGCCAAGGGCTGTGCCGTGGCGCTCAGAGTCTCCAGGTCCTCACCTGGAGCTGCCAAACATTTGGGGAATTTGGCAAAATCCCAGAGCTGTGCCCAGGTCCCAGCTGGGCACCCCAACTCCGGGTGCCACGCCCAGCCCAGATTTTGGCTTTTGGACCAGGTGAGCAAAACCTGCAAATGAGGGACCCGAAACCTCAACCTGCACAGGGGAGCTGCCAGCTGGACCCAAACCCCCTTCTGGGAATGTCACTGCCATGGAATTGCCAGGGAGCCTCGTCCAGCCCTTCCTTCCCTGGGCTGGGAGTGATCCCCAGGGAAGGGAACAATTCCCAGGGAATCCACCCTGGGGCTGGAATGAGATGGAGCTGGGTCCGTGCTGAGGGCTGGGCTTGAGCCAGCTGAGGTGCAGGAGTTCCATTGTCAGGGAATGGGGGCTCCATTCCCAGGGAATGCTGGCTCCATTGTCAGGGAATGGTGGCTCTGTTTTCAGGGAATGCTGGTTCTGTTTTCCACATCTTTTCCAATGCTGTTTTCCATGTTTTCCACAGCAGAGAATGGTGGCTCAGCTTTTAGGGAATGGTGGCTCCATTTTCAGGGAGTGCTAATTCAGTTTTCAGGGAATGGTGGCTCCGTTTTCAGGGAATGGTGGCTCCGTTTTTAGGGAATGGTGGCTCCGTTTTCAGGGAATGGTGGCTCCGTTTTTAGGGAATGGTGGCTCCGTTTTCAGGGAATGGTAGCTCCGTTCTTAGGGAATGGTGGCTCCGTTTTCAGGGAATGGTGGCTCCGTTTTTAGGGAATGGTAGCTCCGTTCTTAGGGAATGGTGGCTCCGTTTTCAGGGAATGGTGGCTCCGTTTTTAGGGAATGGTGGCTCCGTTTTCAGGGAATGGTAGCACTGTTCTTAGGGAATGGTGGCTCTGTTTTTAGGGAATGGTGGCTCCATTTTCAGGGAATGGTGGCTCCGTTCTTAGGGAATGGTGGCTCTGTTTTTAGGGAATGGTGGCTCTGTTTTTAGGGAATGGTGGCTCCGTTTTCAGGGAATGGTGGCTCCGTTTTCAGGGAATGGTGGCTCCGTTTTCAGGGAATGGTGGCTCTGTTTTTAGGGAATGGTGGCTCAGTTTTCAGGGAGTGGTGGCTCTGTTTTCAGGGAATGGTGGCTCAGTTTTCAGGGAGTGGTGGCTCTGTTTTTAGGGAATGTGGCTCTGCTTTTCAGGACTGGTGGTTCCATTGTCAGGGAGTGCTGGTCTGCAGGCACAGAGTTTGGGGTGAGTGGCAGTGGGGCTGTGGCCCAGCCCCATCCCTGACTGGGCACAGGTGTGCAGGACAGGTGGGCAGCACTGCCAGCAGGGAGCCCTGGAGGGCCCAGGTGTGCTGGGCAGGCACAGAGGGCACACAGGTGTGAGGTGGGAGGGGATAAAAGGCTGGGCTGGAGGACAGAGGGTGCCTGAAGCCCTCTGAGGTGGGCTGGGGGATGGTGCTGCTGTGTGGGCTGGAGCCTCCTGGTGAGGTGAGGAGAGGTGAGGAGTCACTGTGGGTGTGTGAGTGCCTGAAAAGCCCCCTGGATCTGGGTGGTGACACTCCGGGTGTGCTGGGGCCATCTCAGCTGGGACACGTGCTGGGACAGTGGCTCTGGCCTCAGGGAATGCTGGCTCTGTTTTCATGGAATGCTGGTTTGATTTGGTTTTCAGGGAATGCTGGTTCTGTTTTCAGGGAATGCTGGTTCATTTTTAGGGAATGGTGGCTCCATTTTTCAGGGAATGCTGGTTTGATTTGGTTTTCAGGGAATGGTGGCTCCATTGGCAGGGAGTGGTGCTTTGATTTGATTTTCAGGGAATGCTGGTTCTGTTTTCAGGGAATGGTGGTTTGATTTGGTTTTCAGGGAATGCTGGTTCATTTTTCAGGGAATGCTGGTTCTCTTTTCAGGGAACAGTGGCTCCATTTTTCAGGGAGTGCTGGTTCTGTTTTCAGGGAATGCTGATTTGATTTGGTTTTCAGGGAATGCTGGTTCTGTTTTCAGAGAATGATGGCTCTGCTTTCAGGGAATGCTGGTTCATTTTTAGGGAATGGTGGCTTGATTTTTCAGGGAATGCTGGTTTGATTTGGTTTTCAGGGAATGGTGTGGCTCCATTTTTCAGGGAATGGTGTGGCTCCATTTTTCAGGGAGTGGTGGCTCTATTTTTCAGGGAATGCTGGTTTGATTTGGTTTTCAGGGAATGGTGGTTCATGTTTCAGGGAATGGTGGATCCATTTCTCAGGGAATGCTGGTTTGATTTGGTTTTCAGGGAATGGTGGTTCATTTCTCAGGGAATGCTGATTTGATTTGGTTTTCAGGGAATGCTGGTTCATTTTTAGGGAATGGTGGCTCCATTTTTCAGGGAATGCTGATTTGATTTGGTTTTCAGGGAATGGTGGCTCCATTTTTCAGGGAATGCTGGTTTGATTTGGTTTTCAGGGAATGCTGGTTCATTTCTCAGGGAATGGTGGCTCTGTTTTTCAGGGAATGTTGCCCAGCTGCCTGCCCTTCCCGTGACACTCTGGCACAAATTGCAGCCCCGGAGGGGATCCTGCAGCAGCCCAGGGCTCCCCTTCCCTGAGTTCTGCTGTCGGGCTCAGGTGGTTCAAACCTCTCCAATGTTCCTCCAGTTCCCATCCATGGCAAACTCAGAGCAGCTTTCCTTCCAGGGGGAATGTCCTTTGGCTCCTGCAGGGCAGGAGGAGCTGCTCTGTCCCCTCTGCTGGTTTTGGGGAGCAGCACGGGGAGGGGGTGGCTGGGACACCCTGGTGGCTCCGGTCTCCATCTGCTGTTCCTCAGGGAGGCTGGGAAAGGCTGGTCCAGCTCCAAAGGAAGGAGCTCCAGCAGCACCAGGGATGTTCCCTGGCCCTGTATTTTCATGGAAGGTGGGACTTGGGGTTTTCATTTAAAATCTCTGCATTTTGGTGTGGGTGTGGGCCTGGGCCAGGCTCACCTGTGCCGTGGGATTGTCGAGGTTGGAAAAGCCTGTGAGGTCTGAGCCCAGCACTGCCCCGTGTCCCCAAGTGCCACATCCTCAGGGATTTTGAATCCCCCAGGGATGGGGGTTCCCCCATTTCCTTGGGAGGTTTGGGAGGGAAATGTGGGTCCTGATGTGCTCCCATTCCTGCTGTTCCAAACACCTTCCACAGGAACGTCCTCTGGGCACCTCAGGCCTTTCCAAACTCAGGAACTGGGCAAAAAACCATCCAGGAAAGGAAAGGGCTGGGAGGGAACAGCCTGCTGGAGGTGATCCTGCAGCCAGGGCTGGTTCCTCCCCAGGGATTTGTGGCTGGCTCCCAGGAGAAGGTGGCCAGGTCACCTCTCTGTGCACCCCGGGCTGGCTGAATTTATTGCTGCTGTGTCCTCGTCCCTCCCCTTCCACCTCAGTGCAGAGGAGGAGGAAAAACAACAAAATCATTCTGGAATTTTGGCCCAGCCTAGGCTGGGATCAGCTGGGCTCTGCTGGTGTCTCCTCCCTGGGCTCTCCGTGATTCCAGAGGTGCCCCAGGAATGCTGTGGGTGGGCTGGGGGGGTTGGAGTGGGTGGGGATGCCTGGTTGGGATCCCTGGGGCTGATTCCTGCAGGGCCTCGTGATGCCAAGGGCAGATCCCAATCTCCAGGTGCTCCGGGGCTGCTGCCTTTGGTCTGTGGCTGGGACTTGGGGAATGCTGAGTATCTCACGTGAGTGCTGAAGTAAACAGGGCAGGAGATTCTCCTCCTTTTAATGCCTTTATTAAAGGGATCAGCTCGAGAATGGGGGTTTTGGCAGATCCGCGGAGTTCCACCGCCGCTCCCAGCAGTGACTCAGAAGAGGAGGATTTGCAGCTCTGTCCCCAAGGGGGCAGCGGGGGAGTCCTGTCCTCGCAAGGCAGTGGGGTATACCCAGGGTTTCATTGTGGGTTATCAGTCCAGCGGGTCCTGGGTCTGACTGACATCGTTTGGAGTTAGGGCGAGGCGTGACCGAGGTTTTCAAGCGTCTTTTCCAGCTTCAGACCCCGGCCCTGCTGTCCGGACACCACTCTGACCCCCCAATTCTGTTTTGGCTCGTCTCTTTTGGGGTATTTTCCAGGATTTGGTAAAAGTCCTGTCCTAAGGTAGTCTGGGTTTGGGGGAAATTTGCATGTCGCCTGAGATGCAAATATCCCCCTCTCCTCTCACCGTCCGAGGGGGGGTTGTCATCCTCCTGGCAGCAGGCTAGGGTGGTACTGAAATAAACAAGAATCTCCTACATTGAGAGTCAAATGACGATACTTAAGGATACTTAACTGGCGGTTACAACATTTCACTAACAAAGAACTCTAGGCCAACGCTCAACTCTCAGATCAACTCAAAAACTCCTCTGCTGCTCCTTCTCTTAGGAAAAAAAACGGTAACCTTTTTTTTTTTGTTCATAACAAGTGCCTTGCTGAGAGGGATCCCGGAATCCTGGCGTGCTTTGGGTTGGAAGGGCCTCCAAGGCCACCCCATTCCATGGGCAGGGTCACCTTCCACTGTCCTGGCCGTGGTCACCTGCAGGGCTGGAGCAGCCCTGGGATCCACTCCAGAGCCTCTCCTGCCTCTGAGTGAGGAGTTCCCTCTGTGCCTTCTTCCTGCTGCTCCTCATCTGCCTCTCCTGGGACTTCCAGAAATGCACAGGGAAACCTGGAGATCTCCCCATGACCAGAAATGCACTGGCACAGGAGGAGCTGGAGATCTCTTTGTGACCAGAAATCCACTGGCACATGAAAACCTAGAGCTCTCTTTGTGACTCATTTTTGTGACCAGAAACGCTCTGGCACAGGAGGAGCTGGAGATGTGTTTGTGACCCTAACCCTTTGTGACTGGCACAGGAAAACTGGAGATCTCTTTGTAACTGATTTTTGTGCCCAGAAATCCACTAGCACAGGAGGGCCTGGAGATCTCTTTGTGACTCATTTCTGTGACCAGAAACGCTCTGGCACAGGAGGAGCTGGAGATTTGTTTGTGACCCTAACCCTTTGTGACCAGAAGTGCTCTGGCAGTGGAAAAGCTGGAGGTCTCTCTATGACCAGAAATCCACTGGCAGGGGAGGAGCTGGAGATCTCTTTGTGACCAGAAATCCACTGGCAGAGGGGAATCTGGAGATCTGTTTGTGACTCATTTTTGTGCCCAGAAATCCACTGGCTTTGGAGAACCCAGAGATCTCTTTGTGACTCATTTTTGTGACCAGAAATGCTCTGGCACAGGAGGAGCTGGAGATCTGTTTGTGACCCTAACCCTGTTTGACTGGCACAGGAAAACTAGAGATCTGTTTGTAACTGATTTTTGTGCCCAGAAATCCACTCACTCCAGAGAACCCAGAGATCTCTTTGTGACCAGGAATCCCGTGGCACAGGAGGACTTGGAGATCTCTCTGTGACTCATTTTTGTGACCAGGAATCCCGTGGCAGAGGAGAAGCTGGAAATCTTTTTGTGACCAGAAATGCACTGGCAGAGGAGGCCCTGGAGATCTTTTGTAACTCATTTTTGTGACCAGAAATTCTCTGGCTGAGGGGAAGCTGGAGATCTGTTTGTGGTCAGAAATCCCTTAGCGCAGGAGAGTCTGGAGATCTCTTTGTGACCAGAAATCCACTTGCACATGAAAACGTAGAGGTTTCTTTGTGACTCATTTTTGTGCCCAGAAATCCACTGGCTCTGGAGAACCCAGAGATCTCTTTGTGGGCCTAACCCTTTGTGACCAGAAATCCATGGGCAGTGGAGAAGCTGAAGATCTCTCTATGACCAGAAATCCACTGGCTCTGGAGAACCTGGAGATCTCTTTGTGACCAGAAATCCACTGGCAGAGGGGAATCTGGAGATCTGTTTGTGACCCTAACCATTTGTGACTGGCACAGGAAAACCTGGAGATCTCTTTGTGACTGATTTTTGTGACCAGGAATCCACTCACTTCAGAGAACCCAGGGATCTCTTTGTGACCAGAAATCCCTTGGCACAGGAGGACCTGGAGATCTCTCTGTGCCCAGAAATCCACTGGCAGAGGGGAACCTGGAGATCTCTTTGTGACCCTAACCCTTTGTTACCAAAAATGCACTGGCAGAGGAGGAGCTGGAGGTCTCTCTATGGCCTGAAATCCCTTGGCACAGAAGATCCTGGAGATCTCTTTGTGCCCAGAAATCCACTGGCAGAGGAGGACCTGGAGATCTCTCTGTGACTCATTTTTGTGACCAGAAATCCACTGGCAGGGGAGGACCTGGAGATCTCTCTGTGACTCATTTTTGTGCCCAGAAATCCACTGGCTTTGGAGAACCCAGAGATCTCTTTGTGCCCAGAAATCCCTTGGCACAGGAGGACCTGGAGATCTCTCTGTGACTCATTTTTGTGCCCAGAAATCCACTGCCTCTGGAGAACCCAGAGATCTCTTTGTGGGCCTAACCCTTTGTGACCAGAAATCCACGAGCAGTGGAGAAGCTGAAGATCTCTCTATGACCAGAAATCCACTGGCTCTGGAGAACCTGGAGATCTGTTTGTGACTCATTTTTGTGCCCAGAAATCCCTTGGCACAGGATGACCTGGAGATCTCTCTGTGACTCATTTTTGTGCCCAGAAATCCCTTGGCACAGGGGAACCTGGAGATCTCTCTGGGATTTGTTTTCCTTCGGCCTCGCTGGCGGGGACACAAGTGGAACACGGAGCAATTAATGAGCAGCTCTGCAGGGAAAGGGAATGGGTGTCCCGTGGATCAAAGGAATTTGCTGGGTATTAATTCCATTTATTTACAAGTTCAGCTGCTTTGTGGCCGTCTCCTTGTCGGGCCGTTCCTGCTCACGGCGGCCGGGGCTGTTTTTAATAACCTTTTTTATTTGGAACAAAGCTGGCAGAAACCTTCTCAGCTTTCCTTCAGGGTTGGTGGCATTGCCTTCAAGCCTGCCTGGCCTCAGAGGCTGAGCTTTAACCCCTTGCTAGCCGGGGGATCCGCTCCAGACAGGGATATCTGGGAGCACTTGGCACAGCCTGCAGGGATCTGCTTTGGTTCTCAGAGCCCAGACTCTGCCATGCCATTAAAAGCTGCGAGCTCTGCTCACCCTTAGAAATTTCTTCTGCAAGTGTGGCTGTTCAAGGGCACTTTTATCAGCCACCTGTGCGTGCCTGGCTCTTTTACAGGGGGCACTGGCCCCTGAATGGGAGCTGTTCAGGGCTCCCCTTGCAGGAGTTGGTGTTTGCAGCCACTGCAGCCACTGCAGCCACTGCAGCCACTGCAGCTCTGCTCTGGGGCCAGGGATGCACCTGGGCTGCTCCCAGGGGAGAACTGCCTGGGAAACTGCACAGGGAAAGGAGCTGTTCCCTGGCACAAAGCTGGGAGGCTGGAGCAGCCTTGACCCTGCATGGGACTGCTGGGAGGCATCTCAGAGCCTGGAGTGGGAAATGCCAAGTGGGGCTGCTGGAGAGAGCCCAGAGGGGGTCATGGAAATGCTTCCAGGGCTGGAGCCAGGCTGGGAGAGCTGGGAATGTTCCCCTGGAGAAGGGAAGGCTCCAGGCAGAGCTCAGAGCCCCTGGCAGGGCCTGGAGGGGCTCCAGGAGAGCTGGAGAGGGACTGGGGACAAGGGACAGAGGGACAGGAGCCAGGGAATGGCTGCCACTGGGAAAGGGGAGATTGGGCTGGGATCTTGGCAAGGAATTGCTGGCTGGGAGGGTGAGCAGGGGCTGGGCTGGAATTCCCAGATTTGCTGTGGCTGCCTCTGGATCCCTGGCAGTGCCCAAGGCCAGGCTGGATCCACCTGGGACAGTGGGAGGTGTCCCTGCCATGGGTGGGTGGCACTGATGGGATTTGGGGTCCCTTTAACCCAACCCATCCCCTGGCTGTGCAGAGCCCACCCTCAGGGGTGCTGAGCTGCAGGAGGACCCTCGGGGAGCAGCCCAGGGTTTGGTTTGTAGGGCACAGCCAGGGAGGTCTGGTCTGGTCTAACCTCCTGCTCACACTTTTAGGCCTGGCTTTTCCCGGGGTTTTACCTTGGAACCCTCTGTGGGTGAGGCTGCAGAACCTCTGGGGGTTTCAGGAAGAACCTTTTTTTTTTTGTTCCTGCATCTTCCTGGTGCCCTCCTGTGGGAACTGAGGGTTCTTCTGGGAGCCTTTTCCTCTGGGATGCTCCAGCCCCTCCCAGGTGTCCCCTGCCCTCCCTGGGCAGTGCCACCCTTTGTCCCACAGGATCCCAGCCCTGTTCCACGGGCTCCTTGGGGTGTGGTGATTTCACAGAGCCCTGGAATGCTTTGGCTGGGAAGGGACCTTCAGTCCCACCCATTCCCACCCATCCATGGCAGGGACACCTCCCAGTGTCCAGCCTGGCCTGGGACATTCCTGGGGACCCAGGGGCAGCCCCAGCTGCTCTGGGAATTCCTCCCTGCCAGGAGGGGTGAAGGACTCGTGGCTGGAAGCTTTGGGGTCACCCTGGTGAGGGTGCTGAGGTCTCCTGTCCGTGCCCTGGGCTCTGTGGGATCCTGCTCCTGGAATGTGGCTCCATCCCAGCCAGGCAGACTGGGATCAGCCCCTCCACCAGCAGGGACAATGCAATTCCATCCCCCAGGGAGGGATGCTGGGGTTTATGGGGGTGCACGTGGCTCTGCCCTGGTTTATGGAGGGATCTGGGAGTGCTCCCAGGTGTCCCCAGGCACTGGGGCTCAGTCCTGCCCTTCCTGTGGGATTGTGGCCAAGGGCTGGACACACTGCTGGCACTCTCTCTTTATTCCATGAATCCCAACTTCCTCTCTCCAGGGATTTTCTCTGCAGAGCTCTGCCCACCTTGGAGCCTTTAAGGTTTAATTTTACTCTGTGGTTTTGGTTTGTGTAGAAATAAGGGCAGGATCAGTTGGCCAGTTGAATTATTTCCCTCATTTTATCACTTCTTGCCTTATGGAGCCTTAATATCCACGCTGGGACTCCCCAGTTTGTTCCATATACCCCCAAGAGCTTTCTGGGGGACGTTTTCCCCTCAGAACTCCAGTTTTTGGGTGCCACCTCCTCCCCCCTTTCCCTCCCCAGCACCAAACCCCTCTCTCTGTGTGATGTGGTTTGTAAATCCCAGCGATTTGCTCCCACTCAGAGCCTTCCCATCCCCAGCAGCCAGAGGAAAAGGAGCTTTTAGTGCCTCCCCAAGCCCTGGCAGCAGTTGCTGCTGATAAAATGCTGACAGACCCCCTTGCTGGCCGCTCCCTTGGTGCCACCACAGGAGATGTCACCAGGAGCCCGCCTGGGACAGCCTGTGTGCAGCTGAGCTGTATCACCCACTAACAGGGCTTGGGGAGCCTTCAGCCAGCCCCATTTCCCCCCCTCACCACCCCCTCCAAGCGTTTATTTGCTTTTTCTGCCTTTTAAGCTGAATTTAGGGGTTCCTGGCCCTGCTGATTTCTGATGGACTGAAACAATCACCCCAAAGAAGGGCCCTGTGCAGGTGGAGCTGCTGAGACACCTCCAGGGCGTTGTTGGTAGCTCCAGTCCCCCCTGCTCAGGGAAAGTGAGCCTTGAATGCCTTCCCCATTCCCTGGGCTCCAGCACGGGGCACTGTGGCCTTTGGAGGTGCTTTTTGGGATTCTGGGAAAATGCTGGCGGCCAGGGCTGGGATTCTGCCTCTCAAGGTGAGCCCTGGCTGCCTGTGGGGATGGTGGGACAGGGCTGGAGCTCCACGGGGCTTTGCAGGAGCAAAGGTGGGACCAGGGGATGTTCCTGAGGTCTCCCTGCTCCTGGAGCCTGTCCAGCCTGGAAAAACGTGGCTTTCCCCCTCTCCATCCCCTCAGGAGTGGTTCTGGTGGGAGCTGGAGAGCTTCCAGAAGGTGCTGTGGGATGGGTTCTGCTCCTGAGGGCCAGTTTTTCCAGGCTGGACAGGCTCCAGGAGCAGGGAGACCTCAGGAACATCCCCTGGTCCCACCTGGGCTTGCAAAGCCCCGTGGAGCTCCAGCCCTGTCCCACCATCCCACAGGCAGGCAGGGAACACGGGGTGGGATGGGATGGAGCAGGGACACCTCGGTCACCTCATCCCTGGACACTCTGGGTGAAGTTTGGGATGGAATTCCCACTCCTGGACACTTGTGTTCCCAAGGGAATGAGGCAAGCAGGGAACATGTGCTGGGATGGAGCAGGGACACCTCGGTCACCTCATCCCTGGACACCTCCAGGTTGTGTCTATGAAGTTGGGGATGGAATTCCCATCCCTGGACACTTCTGTTGAATTCCCAAGGGAATGAGGCAAGCAGGGAACACGTGGTGGGATGGAGATGGAGCAGGGACAGCTCAGTCACCTCATCCCTGAACACCTGTGGCTGAAAGTTTGGGATGGAATTCCCACTCCTGGACACTTGTGTTCCCAAGGGAATGAGGCAAGCAGGGAACACTGTGCTGGGATGGAGCAGGGACACTCGGTCACCTCATCCCTGGACACCTCCAGGTTGTGTCTGTGATGTTTGGGATGGAATTCCTATCCCTGGACACTTGTGTTCCCAGGGGAATGAGGCAAGCAGGGAACACGGGGTTGGATGGAGATGGAGCAGGGACACCTCGGTCCCCTCATCCCTGGACATTCCAGGTTGTGTCCATGAAGTTTGGGATGGAATTTCCATCCCATGTGCTGGGATGGAGATGGAGCAGGGACACTTCAGTCACCTCATCCCTGGACACCTGTGGCCGAAGTTTGGGATGGAATTCCTGTTTCTGGACACTTCTGTGGAATTCCCAAGGGAATGGGGGTTGAGGGAGGGTCCAGAGCTCCCCAGTGCCTTCCCCAGCTCCTCCAAGACCACCCCCCTGTTATTGACTTGTCCTCCTGCAGCCCCTGGGCTGGATCCGGGAGCACAGCCGGTGTCCGTCTGTCCTTCCTCCTGCCCCGTTCCCCCGGGAGAGGCTCCCCAGTGATTCCTGCCCTGAGGAATCACAGCCCAGCTCTCTGTGCACCCACCTGGCAGGGGCTGCGCTCCCTGGGATTTCCAGCCCTGAGGAATTGCTCAGGCCTTGATCACAGGTTTGTGTAGGAGACACAAAATTTTGCCGATTTTGCCCTCCTGGGAGGTTTTTTTCCATCTTCTCCCCACGGCTGGGGCTGGGGGGTGAGCCCAGGCTGCTCCTGCAGGGACACAGGGTGGGCACTCAGGGACCTGGATTTGGGACAAAGGGAAGCAGCTGCTCACGTGGGCTCTGGAGTCGTTCAGTGTCTGGGTTTTGATGTGGAAAATGGAGTTTTTCTGTGAAATTTGTCAGCTGTGCGTCCCAGCTCAGCCTTGGATCATCCAGAGCAGGGATGGGGCTGGTGAGGAGCCCCACAGCTCCTTTTCCATCCTGGAATCAGCCTGAGCCTGCAGGAATCCCCTCTGGAGGTGCAGGAATCCCCTCTGGAGGTGCAGGGAATCCCCTCTGGAGGTGCAGGAATCTCCTTGGAACTGCAGGAATCCCTTTTTGCCTGATTTTCCTGGAGCAGGAGTGTGAGGAGCTGCTGTGGCCATGAGGGCTCAGCTTGGATCTCTGTGCTCCTGGTCAAGGAATTTGGGATTTCCTTTGGTCCTGATTCCCCACGGACTCCTCCTTGTTTGATTCTGAATCCCTCCTTTAGGAATTCCAGGTTTGTGCCCAGGAGCAGAGGGATTCCCAAAGCAGGGCTGGGATTTGGGCTCGTTCCCACGGGAGGTGCTCTGACCCCATTCCTGTGCTGGGAAAGAGGGATTTGGTCATCCCAACCCACCAGCTCCCATCCCCAGTGCTCACTCAGAGTGTGAGCAATCAGATTTCACCCGGAGTTTTCCCTTCCTTTGGGATTTCCTAGCAGGGAAGGGGCAGTGGGGAGGTTTGGGAAGGTTGGGAACTGTGCGTTATTCCTGTGGTGTGTGCACGCTCTGGGGCTCCAGGGGCAGGCTCCCACTTCCAGCATGCTCCCTGTGGCTTTCCCAGAGTTTTCCAAGGCTTTGACAGGCTGATCCAAGGCTTTAGCTCTTGGAAACCACTTCAGTGGGGCCTGGGAGCCACGGAGATGATCCAGGCTGGAGCAATCAATCCCTTGTGTCCTGAACCGCTGGAGATCCAGGGCTGAGCTTCCCCCGCCGACTCCTGGGGCTGAATCAACTCTTTTTGTGTAAAAACCAATTTTTAAATCATTCCTCCTTTCCAGTTCCGGGCAGAGCAGAGGGGGCTGGGACTGGGAGACCTCGAGTTGGAGGCAGACGGGGGCTTTGTGCTGGAGCCAGGGTTTGTTTTATTTTACACCATCCCATGGCCGCTCCTGAGGTGGTTTCTGCTTCCCTCCTGATGTCTGTGGGAATCCAGCTCCTTTTCTGCTGCTTTTCCAGTCTCATCCAGGAGCTTTGCTCTTCCCTTGGCTCCTGTCCCTCTGGATGTTGCCAATTGAGGGAGCAGCCGTGGAAGGAGAAAGGGAAGGGAAAAAGGGAAAGGAAAGAAAAGGGGAAAGAGGGAAAGGAAAGGAACTGATGGTGCTGCAATCCCACAAATTCTCATCCAGGTGGGAGAAGGGGAGTGCAGGTCCTGCTGGGGGCTCAGCCCTTCCAGGGAAGGAGCAAGGGAAGCAGGGAAGGCAGGATGTGTCCTGGGGGAACGCTCTGCTGCGGGGTGCAGGGGCTGTGGTGTCCCTCGTGCGGCCATCCCACGGGATTTGGCCACGTTTGGGTTCTTGGGAGGCTGAATCCCATGGGAACGGTGGGGAGGGGTTGGGTTGGAGCAGGAATTGCTCTGCTGGAAGAGAGGTGAAGCTCTGGAGCAGCTCCTCAGGGCTCCGTCCCTGGAAGTGTTCAGGGACAAGTGGAGGTGGCACTTTGGGATAGGGATTGAGCTGGGATGGGGAATTGGGACCAGACTTGGGCTTGGTGATCTCAGAGGGCTCTCCCAACCTCCCTGATTCTGTGGGAAGCCCAGGGGAGCCTTTGCAGAGCTGTGGCAGAAGGAAATGAATGCAATAAGTCACTTTTTATCTGCTGGGGAACTGTGGGGTGTCCAGGCCTGCCCTGCCGGGGCTCATCCTGCCAGGACACCAAAATCCAGGAGTCAGGAGCCTCCAATCCTTCAGAACCTCCCTCAGCAGCCCCAGTGGTCCCAAATCCCTCAATTATTTCCTCCCCATCCCCAGGAGCTGCCTTAGAGCCTGCCTGAGGTGTGAGGTTTCACATCCCTTCCCCATCCCTGGGATTCCCGAGGTGCAGCTCATCCTTTCCAGCTGTTTTTGGGGAAGAATGGAGCACGGCCACTTTCTCATTTAGATGAAAAAAAAAAAAAAAAAAAGAAAAGCTTTCCAGGGTTGTTTTTATACCAGAAGTCTCCAGTTGGGGCTGGTGATCAGTGAGGGGCAGCCTTTTGTAGTGCTGGTAAATCTGTTCCAGCGCCACGAGCAGACGGGTGTTTACATTAGCGTGTTAATTCCTTATATTTGGGGACTTCTGATCCATGGAAAAACAAAGTAATGAAAGGGGTTTTTTATTCTTTTTTTTTTTTTTTTCTCCCCCCTCTTTCTCTCTCTCTCTCCATAAATTAGAAACATTCACTTTTAGAGGGGGGGAAAAAAAAATTGTGAAGTTAAAGGCAAAATTATGGCATTTATTATCTTGAATTTCCATGACTGGTTAATTTTGCCTGTGTGTGGGTGGCTAAATAATCCTTCTGTTTCCGAAATCTTCCCGAGGAGTTCTTTGTTAGTGCAGCGAGACAGACGCCCTCTGAGGAGAGTTGAAATGGTCAAATCCCAAATCCCAAATCCTGGGGATGGGATCTGCAGAGGGGCTGAAGGGATCCCTCACTTCCACAGGAAATCCCTGTGCTGCTCACCTTTGGGAATTCCAGGTGGGGAAGGGGCAGGGATGGGATTGAGGCTTCTGCTCATGCAGAGATGGCTCTGGAGCATCTCCCTGGAGGGTTGGTGAGGGAACACCTGTGGGAATGCCAAGGAGCCTCCTGCCAATCCATGGAAGGGGCTTTGGGATGATGTCTGGGTTTCTGCAGCCCAAGTTATTCCCATTTCCCACCTCCACGCCTCTCTCCTGGTGTAGCTTTTTATTCTGAAGTCTTTCAGAGCCCTCATGGAATGTGGTCATGGAATCCTGGAATGGGTTGGGTGGGAAAGGACCCTACAGCCCAGCAAGTGTCACCTCATCCATGGGCAGGGACACCTCCCACTGTCCCAGGTGGATCCAAGCCCCAGTGTCCAACCTGGCCTTGGGCATTGCCAGGGATCCAGGGGCAGCCCCAGCAGCTCTGGGAATTCCAGCCCAGCCCCTGCCCACCCTCCCAGCCAGCAATTCCTTGCCCAGATCCCAGCCCAATCTCCCCTTTCCCAGTGGCAGCCATTCCCTGGCTCCTGTCCCTCTGTCCCTTGTCCCCAGTCCCTCTCCAGCTCTCCTGGAGCCCCTCCAGGCCCTGCCAGGGGCTCTGAGCTCTGCCTGGAGCCTTCCCTTCTCCAGGGGAACATTCCCAGCTCTCCCAGCCTGGCTCCAGAGCAGAGGGGCTCCAGCCCTGCAGCAGCTCCGGGGCCTCCTCTGGGCTCTCTCCAGCAGCTCCACGTCCTCCTGCTGTTGGCCCAGGGCTGGGGCAGCTCTGCAGGTGGGCTCTCACCTGAGGGAGGGCACAGGGACACAATTCCCACCTTTCCTTTGGGATCTGCCCAGGGCTGGAGCAGGGGGGTCTGGGCTGGGCCATTCCAGCCTCATCCACAGCATCCCAAATCCCTCTCCCAGGGATCCTGGTCCCTCTGGAGCAGCCCAGGAAGGACCAACATCCAGCGGGACACCCAGGCTCCCCCTGCCAGCCCTGAAGCTCAGCAGCCCCATTGAGAGGCACTTTGGAGCCATTTCATTTTCTAATCCTGAAATGAAGGAGCTTTGGGGGGGCACAAAAGCCATCCTTGGTTTGGGATTCCATCCTGGCCCTCAGCATCCCCCGGGAAGGGCTCGTCCCAGCGCCTCGCGCGCGGCCCTTTGGAAAGCCGAGGCTTTTAGGAGTCAAACGTTGTGAATACCTTGGGCTCAGTGGCATATGCAGAACAAATGTGAATCAAACACAGAAATAATTCCTTCAGGAATGTTATTTATTGATGTGGGAGCGCAATACTACGCTGTTTACAATAGAGAGTTAAGTGGGATTTGGGGTTTGCTGGGAAGTTGACAGCTTGCGGTCCCGAGCAAAATTTCTGCCTTTTGTGGGATGAAAGAAGAAAAGCTGTGCTCTTGAAATGGTTATTTAGAAATGATTGGGAAGTTTGTTCCCTTTCCAGGCGGGGGAGAGGCTGCCAGGCCTGCGGTCGCAGCAATGGTGAAATGTTGGATGTGAAAGAGCTCACAGAAGTCTGTTTGCATTAGAGTAACGAGATAAAGGAGCTGGCGGGGGGAGCCCGGCCCTGCCCTCCCTTTCTCACGGGTACGGCCTGGGATGGCTGAGCCTGGAGCAGGGAATCACCCAGGAGCAGAGCCCCTGCCTTGGGAAGGGGCTGGGAGATGGGGCAGGGCTGTGGGAATGGCCAGCCTCTGTCACCTCTGCCTGGCTCCGCTGGGTTTTGGTGCCAGCGGGGTTTTCGGGGCAGGTTTGTGTCCCGTCCCCTCCTCGATCCCCTGGGATGTTCCCGACCTGCAGCACCAGCACTGGGAGGCTGGCAAGGAATTCTGGGCCCAAGAGGAGGAAGGGAGCTCCTCACAAATTCCCTTTTTCCGTTCTTTCCAGAGGCTTTTGCCATAAAAGTGCAAATTTGGTGCTGACACGGCCGCTGGGCTCTGCTGGCTGCCCGCTCCTGGGATGAGGTGCAGGGAATGCTGTGCACTGGGGGCACTCTGGGAATGCTGTCCCACCCAGAGCAGGTCCCAGTGCCTGAGGTGTCCCTGTCCCTGCTCAGCCACAGCGAGCCCAGTCCTGCTCTTGTGTCGGTGACATCCAGCCCCTTCCTGCTGGTGGTGAAGTGGAGAAAGGCCTGGGACAGCTGGGATGAATTCCCTGGGAATGGCCTGGGATTGGAGGTGTTTCCATGGAGCAGAGGCTGAGGAAGGGGCTCCAGGGGCCATGAGTGAATTTCTGGAGGCAGAGTTGGCTTTGTCCAGTGGCTGAAGGACAATCCAGATGTTCACCCTGAGAGAGCCCAGCCCGGAGGAGAATTCCTTGGCTGGGCACAGACCTGTGCTGATCCTTCCAGGTGCTGTTTGGGATCCTGCTGGATCCTGCCATTCCTGCTGGGTGGGAACGTGGCAGAGATCCCCTGGGAGGAGCAGGACCCTGGAACCCTGGGCCAGTTCTGGCCAGAGCCCGGAGTTTGTGGCCAAGGAGGTTCTCCAGGTGCTTGGACTTGGCAGGAAGGCCGTGCTGGGGAGCAGCTGCCCTTGGAATTGGTTTTGTTACACCCTCAGCTCTTGGGGTGTCTGTGCAGGACCAGGAGTTGGACTGGGGGTCCCCGTGGGTCCTTCCAGCTCGGGGTATTCCATGGTTTTATATCTGCTCCTTGCTCCTCTGGTGCTCACTGCTGGCCCAGGAGGTGGCACTGGGATGGTGGCACTGGGATGGTGGCACTGGGACACGTCCCCATGGCTGAGGCTGGGCTGTGGGTGGTGTCACCTCTGCTCAGGGCTCAGAGCTGGGTCTGGTTTGGTGCTGCCCAGGGTTTGCAGGACACCAAAACCCTCTGAGGAAGGAAGTTTCCATCTCCAGTCCCTCCTGGCTCTTCAGCTGCTGTGGCTTTGCTGGAGGCTGTGTTTGTTTAGGCCTTGAGATTTTGTACAAAATACCCTGAAATGGGGAAAACCCCACAGGAGCAGAGGGGGAAGGGTTTGGGGTTGGGTTTGGGGTCTGGATGTGCCTGTGCAGGGAATGCTCTGGGGTTGGGTTTGGGGTCTGGATGTGCCTGTGCAGGGAATGCTCTGGGGTTGGGTTTGGGGTCTGGATGTGCCTGTGCAGGGAATGCTCTGGGGTTGGGTTTGGGGTCTGGATGTGCCTGTGCAGAGATTGCTCTGGGGTTGGGTTTGGGGTCTGGATGTGCCTGTGCAGGGAATGCTCTGGGGTTGGGGTTTGGATGTGCCTGTGCAGGGAATGCTGAGCTGCTCAGCAACTCCCTGGGATCACTCAGATCACCCAAATTTTGGGATCTTTGATCTCTCACTGTGGTGTTCCCCACCTGTGGCCTGGGCCCTGAGGTCTCCTGGGCATGGAGGGGCAGCGTGGGCATCTCCTGCCCTGCTCTGGTGTCCCCTGGGGCAGGCTGGTGTCCCCTGGAGTATGGTGACATCCCCTGGGCCAGGATGGTGTCCCCTGGAGTGTGGTGGCATCCTCTGGAGTGTGGTGACGTCCCCCGGGGCAGGCTGGTGTCCCCTGGAGTATGGTGACATCCCCTGGGCCAGGATGGTGTCCCCTGGAGTGTGGTGCCATCCCCTGGGGCAGGCTGGTGTCCCCTGGAGTATGGTGACATCCCCTGGGCCAGGATGGTGTCCCCTGGAGTGTGGTGGCATCCTCTGGAGTGTGGTGACATCCCCCGGGGCAGGATGGTGTCTCCTTGGGCAGGCTGGTGTCCCCTGGAGTATGGTGACATCCCCTGGGGCAGGCTGGTGTCCCCTGTAGCAGAGTGACATCCCCTGGGGCAGGCTGGTGTCCCCTGTCCCCTCTGGGCTCCCTGGCCCTGCACTCTGCAGCACCAGGAGCGCAGTGGCCGTGCTGGTGGCCGTCCCAGCAGGACCAGAAGGTGGCAATGGCCAGGCTGGGCACAGGGCCTGGAGGGGCTCAGAAGCTCCTGCTGGTGGCACATCCAGCAGCACGGGGCCTGGCTGTCCCCGGGGTGTCCCCGGGGTGTCCCCAGGGTGTCCCCGGGGTGTCCCCAGGGTGTCCCCGGTACCGCGGGGGCTCGGGGCGCCCGCCGAGCCGGGCAGGAGTGTGGGTGAGGTTGTGCAAGAGCTCTGCTCTCAGATGCCAACTATTTGTTTACTCCTTTCAAGATGCAGCCTAATGAGTTTGTTTACGAGGGCTGGAGCAGCAGGAACCCATTTGGTGATTTGGGGAAATCAGCTCTGCAGCTCTGCTTACACAACACCCTGACCTGAGCAGCTTCTGCACCCTGCTCCTGCTCCTGAAACACCCCTGAACCTCCGTCCTCCATCCCAAAGAATAGTTGGGATTGCTCCTCGTTTGGTGTCGATTCCCTGTGAAATTCCTGCGGGTTGGAATTCTCGGGGATCGTTTGGGGCAGGCTCCGTGTCCCTGTGTGGTCACTGGGGACACACAGGCTGTCACCCTGCAGGATGGGTCCCAGGAGAGTTTGGGGCAGGTTCAGGGGTGAGGCCAGCCCCGAGCAGAGCTCCTCGTGTGTCCTGTTAAATCCTGCAGAGCACAACTGGGCAAAAACCACTTTTCTCTGGAATTCTGTGTGATGTTTCTGGATAATGGGAATGTGGGGATAACCTGAGCTGCTCTGGCACAGAGTACTGAGTGCAGCTTTTATTTAGGGAGTGAGGGACACACCCGGGGAGGTGCTGCCTGCAGGGGTTGGGTCTGATCATTCCTGGCTGTGGCTTCTGCAGGAGCTGGAAAATCCATCCTGAAGTTAGGCTTGGGATACTCCAGGGAGCACTGGAGGGGTTCTGAGCCCTGCTGTTCTCCTGGCTCCTGCACTGTGGGATTCCCCTGGCAGCCACACCTTGCTGGGGTCTCTGGGGCTTCTTAGGCTTGGTTTTTTCCTTGATGGAAATATCCAGCTGGGATATCCATAATGGCACAGTTTTCCAGGGAAGCTGTGGCTGCCTCCGCGTCCCTGGAAGTGTCCAAGGCCAGCTTGGAACGCCCTGGGATAGGGGGAGGTGTCCCTGCCTATGGCTGGGGGGTGGAATGAGATGATCCTGAAGGTGCCTTCCCACCCAAACCATTCCATGATTCCGTGTCCCAAGGGATTGTCATGGCCTGGCAGCTGCTTGGTGGCACCTTCAGGTGACACTTGGGATCCTCCCGCCGTGTCCTCTCCTCATCCTGCTGCTCCCTGCAGGCTCTGAGCAGCTGACTCCTCCTCCAAGCCCTGCTGATCCCAGAATTTTGGGAATCCCAGGCTGATCCCAGAATTTTGGGAATCCCAGGCTGATCCCTGTTTTAAATCCCGAGCTCTGGCACACTGAAATCTCCTGCCATTGTTGTCTCGCCCTCGGCTCTTCCCCCTCCTGGGGCTTTTCCAAACCTCCTCATCCCACTGAATGACCTTTCTCCCTCGGCCTGGTCCTGTCTCAGCCCTCAAGGGAAGAAGCCACAAAGGCAATCCTGGAGTTTTATCCCATTCCTGCTCTGATTTTCATTGATTTCCCTGGTTTTTGGTGTTTGGTAACGTTTGCCTCCTGCAGGCGCCTCTGAAGGATGGAGATTCCTTTAATCCCTGGAACTCCTGCCTGGTGCAGGCTCCAGCTGCTCCATCCCCTTGTTCCAGGGAGGCTGGGCAGTGTCCTGGCAGTAGTGAGAGCCTGGAAAAGTGGGAATTACAGAGAGAGAATCCCCTGGGGTTTAGGAAACGAGAGCTTTCAGTGTTCCTTAGGCTGGGGGAGAGTGAGGTGGGTGAGTTCAGCACCGGCCCCTGAGCTGTTCCTGCCCTGAACTGGAAAGGTTTGAACCTCAGCAATGATTCCTAGAGCCTGGAAAAGCGTTGGAATATTGCAGGAGGCTTTGGGAGGAGCAGAGGTGACGTGGGAAGGTCCCTGTTGGAAGGGCAACTTTGGAAGTGCTTCCATGGGGAAGCAGGAGAGGCCCTGTCCCAGGGAATTGGGGTTGGTTCCAGACAAAGGGTGGGAATTCTGGGATGGAGAGGGAGGGAGCAGTGGAAATCATGGAGAGGGAATTGCCTGGTGTTTGGGAAACGAGAGCTCAGCTGGTGGGAGAACAGGGATGAGTTCAGCACCAGATCCTGAGCTGTTCCTGCCCTGGATTGGAAAGGTTTGAACCTCAGCAATGATTCCTAGAGCCTGGAAAAGCGTTGGAATATTGCAGGAGGGGTTGGGAAAAGGAGAGGTGGGGCTGTGGGAAGGTCCCTGTTGGAAGGGCACCTTGGAAGGTGCTTCCATGAGGAAGCAGGAGAGGCCCTGTCCCAGGGAATCGGGGTTGGTTCCAGGCAAAGGGTGGGAATTCTGGGATGGAGAGGGAGGGAGCAGCAAGGCTGAGCTGTGTGGACCCCGCTTGGCTGCTCCCAGTTCTTTTTTTGGGAGCTGGTGGCTGCTTCTGGTTTCAATCAGGGCTCCGATTGCATAACTGGGAATGTTTTCCTGTTTTGATGTCTATTAAAATCCCAAATTGCTGCGAGCGACCCCGTGCACGGAGCACGGAGCTCCTGCCAGGGGCACTTACGTAACAATCCCGCACTTAGAGGTGAACCAGCCCCGTCCTTCTGGGCTTCTGGGAGGGAGAAATCCCAGCAGGAATTGCCAGGCAAGGAGAGGTGGCGGAACGAGGAGTTGGGATTTAGGAAGGGCAAGGTGGAGGAGAGAGGCCAGAACAGAAGAAACCGCGGCGGAGCAGAGCAGAGCGGAGGGAGGGAGTGGGAAGGCTGCCGGGGGTTTTTAGGGAGCTGGGAGCTGTTCCCAAATCCCAGGGTCTGTGTCTGCCTTGGCTCCCACCAAGGTAAATGGGCTCTAAATGAAAACCATCGCCGCTGCCGTTGGGTTTCTCTTGGAAAAGGAAGGAATTCTCTGTCCAAGGAAGGTTGTTCCTGCACCTTGTCTGGCTCCCTGCTGCTTCTGATGACTTCTGGTAGCTCAGAGCTCTTAGCTGCAGCTTGGAAAGCAGCCCTGTCTCCTGCTTTCCTGGGAATTGTACCCATCCCCTTCCCTTCTCTCCCTGTCTTTGCACCATTTCCTCCGCGGATCTCAGACCTTTAAAAGTTCCTCTTGCGGTCCCGGAGTGAGAATTGAATTTCTTGGCGTGGAAATTTTAACTCAGCCTTTTCTTGGAGCTGGCCCAGGCAGCTGGGAAGGTTTGCTGCAGCCATCCCAGCAGCAGGAATTGCGTGCTGCAGGAATACCTGGAGCGTGCCCTGGCATTACCTGGGCACGGCTGCGGGGGAGCAGCAGCAGAACCGGGGCAGAACCTCCTGAGGGTTTGGACCAGGGGCTTGGAACTGGAGCTGCCTCAGCAGAGCAGGCTGAAATCCCGGGATAATGGTTGGACTGATGGTCTTGGAGGTCTTTTCCAGCTGGGATGATTCTGGGAAGGAGGTGAGGCCCCAGAGGGCATCGTGGAGGGTGGGATTTAGGGACATCCTCTGCCCTTTGCTTCCCAACCTGCAGCATCCACGGCCTCGTGCTCTCTCCAGGGAGATTTGTGGCCGGAGCCTTTTTTGGGAACCTGGTGTGTGGGTGATGACAGCTGCAGGGAATTTATTCTGGAGGGATGGGGAATTCTCCACCAGCCCTGACAAAAACCGTGTGGCCAGAGCAAAGGCCCCGGCGTCCTCCTGCAGCCTCAGCTCAGCCTCTCTTCCTCTGGAGGATTCCAGAAGGATAAAAAAAGAAGCTGCTCATTTAATTTCCTTCCTCGGGAGAGCCAAAACCAACAGTGTAAAACCAGACACATGGCAGGGGAAAAAAAGCCTTTCCAAGGCCTCTCCCCCCCGGAGAAGGCCGGGGCTGTTGACATTTTCCTCTGGGATCCTGCTGCTGACCCTGGTGATCCCGAGCAGGAGCCAAGTCAGCCATGCCCCCGGCCCTGTGGCACATCTGTCCATCCTTGGGGAGCACCAAGGCTCCTTCCAGAGCCAGGGAAGAGCAGCTCCTGCCTGGCATCGGGGAGGAGCTGTTGGGAACGCATGGGAAATCAGGCCCTGAGTGATCCCAGGGGTTCTCCAGCATTCCTGTTGTTGTCCCAGAATTCCGGAGCCTCCTGGGGGGATTCCTCAGCTCCTCCATGGATGTGGCAGCTCCTGGGAGTGTCCTGGGTGGGCAGGAGGTGGGTGTGCAGCCCCTGGGGTGGCTTTGGGAATGCTGCTGGAGCCGTGGTGGGGCTGAGGCTGGAAAAGCCCTCTGGGATCCTGGAGAACGTGGAGTCCCAGCACCCCCAGGGCCACCAGGGCCACCACTGCCCCTGTCCCCAGGTGCCACATCCACAGGGCTCGGAATCCCTCCAGGGATGGGGACTCCAGCCCTGCCCTGCCCACTGCCCTCCCCTGGAGGAGCTTTCCCTAATGTCCAACCCAACCTCGTGCTGTGCCACTGGGGGAAAACCAAATTAATTTGGGAATGAGGCTTTGGGAATGAGGCCTTGACCTTGCTCAGGTCCTTCAGGTGAAGCTGCCAGAAGGGAGCGGCCTCAGGCTGGGCCAGGGCAGGCTCAGGTTGGACACCAGCAGGAATTTCCTCATGGAAAGGGGGGTCAGGACTTGGAAGTGCCCAGGGAGGGTTGGAATCCCCATCCCTGGAGGTGTCCAGGGAATTCCTGGATGTGGCACTCAGTGCCAAGGTGGGGATGGGGCACAGCTTGGACTGGATGGCCCTGGAGGCTTTTCCAACCTCAGGGATTCTGGGATCTGAGCTGATCCTCAAGGACAACCTGAGCACCACCTCCCCAGGGATTGTGGTGAAATCTGGGAATGTCCTCCTGGAAATCTGCTCCTCCTCAAAGGCGTTCCTGCCCTTGGCTCCTCCTCTGGTGGTGCTGCCAGGTGATTTTGGGGGTTAAAACCAAGTCTTGGGGATTGATGAGGATTTTTGGGAGCAAAGAGCGACAGGGAATGTGGCAGAAGGTTTGGGAAGGGCAGAGGTGTGCAGAGAAGGGGCAGAGCTCAAGCTCTGGTGGTATCTGAGCTGCCTTTTCCTCTCTTTAGGTGTAAAAATGGCAGGGGAAGGGAAAAAATGTGTGAGGGTGGAATTAGAGACGGGAATAACTGGGCAGGAATAACTTTGGGAATGTGTGATGGTGATAAGGCTCAGCTTTGGCTCAGAACATTTTCTGGGATGTTTTAGGGGATGGAAATCGTGCCAGGGCCTTCTCCTTGCTCCAGGTGTGTCTGGAGTGTGGGGATGGAGCAGCAGCCCCACTCCTGCAGGGCTCAGGTTCCACTCTCAGGGAATCAATTCTGTGCAATCTCGGGGTTTGGAGGAGGAGTTGAGCTTAAAGGAGGATTTCAGGGTGGCTCTGGGAGAATTCCTGCTTGGCAACGTGGTGTGGGACTCGCAGATTCCCTCTGGTGAGGCTGATTTGCTCAGTACCCCAATAGTTTTATTTAAAACTTCCTAATTTGGGGGTTCCTGGTTTGTCCAGGAATCCAACCTGGATCCAGCCTGGCTGTGGGCGCTTCCAGGGATTGGAACTCCACAAACTAAAAAAAACCAAAGACTGAAAATGAATTTCGGGTCCATTCAGCCTTGGCAAAAAGGACTTTTCCAGGAGAAATCTCCATAAATCCCCTCTGATTTCTGACAAGGAGCTGCCATTGTCCAGAAATCCAACAAATGTCTGAATCAGAGGGGATAAAGTGGGAATAATTCAGCTGAGCAAATAATGCCCCTCCATAAAAGGGCCTGGAATAACACGCAGAGGGCTGGAAAAACACGGCAGTGACCAAGGAAAACACCAGCACATCCACATTAATTCTGCATTTTCGGTTCGGGGAGAAGCCCTGGGTCACTATTAAAGTGCATTTCCAGTTTTTGTGCTCTTTTTCATGCCCTGATGGAGCAGACCAGGCCTGTTGAGGAGAGGCCTTGGGCGTGCCCCAGTCACCTTCAGGGGAAGTCAAGCCCATGCCTGAGGCTGGGTTTGCTCCCCAGCTCCTTGCTGCTCCCAGCATCCCAAATTCCTGAGCCTTGCTGGGAAACCAAAGCTGAAATTTGGCCTTGGCTGGAAATTTTGTCATAGCAAAGAGCCAGAACAGAAGAAATATTTCCCCGGCGTTGTTAAAAGACGGAGGAATATTGTTTGAGGGAGAGCTTTTATTGCATTGTCTGCAGCCTGAGAAAGTCCAGAGCAGCAGAATCCGCCCGAAAGCCGTTTTGATGGAGCTGGAATTTTCTAATTCCTGGTGTCAGTGTGAGCGGGATATATGGAGTGCACGCAGTGGGATTTTCAAAACAAGGTCCCTGGCAGCTTTAAATAATTATTGGGAATCAAGAGGAGATTAAACAGCCTCCCTTCCACCTCCCATCCTCATCCCTGCTCCCTTCCCTGGGCGGGCAGCGGGAGCCTCAGGAAGCTCCCGCTCTGCTCTTGGCCAGGGCTGCAGGATTCCAATTTCCCTCCTGGGTTTTTCCCGCTTGGAAAACCCCCCTGGAATGGCTGCACTGGGGAGGTGTTTACAGGAGCCCAGCCGGGGCTGTCAGAGGATGGGAAGCGGCAGCAGCCGCTGGATTTGGGATCCTGGAGCTTCCCAAATTGAAGTGTTACAGAGCTGGGAGGGGAAGGGGGGAGGAGATGGATGTTTGGGAAGGGGAGTGTCATGGATGGGGTGGATGGATGGATTTTATTGTGCTGGCACCATGGGGGGCATCCAGCTCCTCGGGGTGCTGGCACTGAGTGGGAGGGGCTCCGGCTGCCTGGAATTCCCACTGGGATTCACCAGCCCTGTGTCTGCAGGGAGGGCTCAGCCCCTGGATTGGGAGCAGGGGTGGCGTTGCTGACAGGAGCCCTAACGGGATCCGGGGTCACCACTCCTGCCTTTTCCAAGGGGCTCATCCAGGGAATTCCATCATCCTGGGAATGGCCCCATCTGGTCCATGCAGAGCTTTTGGAGCAGTGTCAGGGCTCGGTGTTGCCTCTGCCTTTGGCCTGGGATGCTGAAGGAAAACATTCCGCAGGGAAAAGATCAAATCCAGGCTCGAGGGCGGCTCACGGGATCCATCCCGGCGGAGCAGCTGAAGCCACGGGGAGTCTCCTCATTCCGTGTGCCTTGGGAGCAGAATTCCCTGCAGGATCTCACTTCAAGGAGCATCCCTGGGTGTTTATGGTGCCACACACGGAGCCTCTTCCAGGCTGCAGCTGCCTTGGAAAAACAATTCCCTGTCTCTCCATCTTTGTTCTGTGGGAAGGCTCGAGCTGAGATGAGGAATTCATCCCTCCAGCCCCCAATTCCCGGGATCTGCTGCCCTTCCCACCGTCCCCCTGGCTCTGGCTGTGCAGGGAGAGGGCACCGAGGGGTTCTGCAGATTTTTGGCTCTCTGTGAATTTCCTGGCTGCCTTTTTTAGCCCGGAGGTTTGTGGGGTTTGAGTTCTCCCTGTTTTTCCCTCTTCCCCAGCTGCCGGTTCAGCCCAGGCTCACTCGGACGCTCCCGCTGCGTTTCCCATCGCTCCAGAATGTGGAGTTTGGGGTGATGGAAACCTCTCCTGCTCCTTATCCAGGGAGCAGTGGATGAGTCCCCGTGCTGGGAGATGAAGCATCTCTGGAATATGCTGGAGTTGCTGATTTTAGGGATCCTTTCCAGCCTCAGGACCCTGTGAATCTCAGCTCTGCTTTGCTCACGCGGGTGCTGCAGGGGAGCTCCTCCACTGAAGAATTCCCTGACCCCGGAGCTCTCTCCCTGAAATATTTTCTGTGTGCAGCAGTGGGAGCTTGGGCAGGGTGTCCTGAGTTGGACCCACAAGGGTCATGGAATTCTGGAGTGGTTTGGGGTGGGAGGAGCCTCAAAGATCATCTCATTCCAACCCTTGCCATGAGGAGAATCCATGAACAGGATCATCAGTCCAGCTCCTGATCCTGACCCCAGAATCCCACCCTGTCCCTCCTGGAGCTCTGGCAGCCTTGGGAATGTGCCCATTCCCTGGGGAGCCATTCCAGCTCCCACCAGACTTCCTTCCTGAAGAGTCCAGGAGAGCTTTGCAGGGCCTTTACCTCCAAACCTCCCTGGGGAGTCACTTGGGAAAAGCCTGGAGCTGTTTGGATGTGAGAGAGGTGCTGGGGTAGAGCAGGACACAGGGTAGAGAAGAGGGCTGGAATCTCCTGGAATCCTGTCCTGGTTTTGCAGCTCAGCTGTTGATTTCCAGCAGAGGTCCCTGAGCCCGGGGAGCTGCCGGGCTGGGAGCTCAGCTCGTGTTTTCCACAGGGCTCCGGAGCTGCTCTCACGTGAAGCCGCTCTGGGAAGGCAGAGATAAGAGAGCTGCACCCATCAGATTGCAATCAGCTTTTATTCCTCCTCCCACTTCTCACTTCTGAAGTTGGGAACAAACCCAACTTTGTATCAGCGATGTTCCTAAAGGAGACTTCGCCTCCCACTCTGCTATTTCTGGAGGGCCCTTTCCTCGGGCATATGGAGAGCAGCTTGGTTCCCCATCTCAGCAGCTCCTGTTTGATCTCTTGTGCATCTCCAGCGAAGGGGGATCAATAATTGATCCATTCGAGGCTGAACTGAGAGTTTAAATGGCTCAGAGCTGGGTTGGATGGGGCTTGGAGCTCCCTGGGACAGCGGGAGGTGTCCCTGTCCATGGCAGGTGTGGCACTGGATGGGCTCCAAGGTCCTTCCCACCCAAACCCTTGTGGGGTTCTCTGGTTGCCACAAGCACATCCACGAGGTGCTCAGCCAGGGCTTCTCCTCCTCCTCCTGCTCCTCCCAGCTCCCCTTCTCTCCCACTGGCACGCTCCAGTTCCAGGTTCTTGCCCTCCTTCACAAGCCCTGGCCCAGCCTCAGGAATACCTTGGTGCTTCTCCAGCCTCCCCCACTTTTCCTGATGTTCTGCTGCTAATCCTGCTCAGTCCAGTTAAGCCAGGATGAACTAATATTAAACATAAAATCAAGAGCTGATCAAGGGATCTGAGTGTGCAGGAACTCCCTGACATCACTGAAGTTCCTGCAGATGCCTGGTTGGGAGAGTCATTACTCCTCCAAGAGCCACCTGAACTAAAGATCACGAGGAATTATAACCAGGATTATCCCATTTACATTCCCACTTTTGTCCATGAACCACTGCAGCTCCCACTTGGTTTTTCAGCTCTCAGCAGTTTCTAACAGGTTTAGACCATGTCCCAAGCTGGGCTTAAAAGAATTCCAGGACATCTCAAGTGACGTTTGTTACTCTGTGAGTTGAGCAGCTCCATCTCCACGTTGTCCTTCTGGAAGAAAACGAGGAGTGTGCCAAGATCTTCCATCGGCTCCAAATCCTTTCCACATTTCCTTGGCTGCATCTCAGCCTGTTCTTCTGCTGCCCTCCAGGAGTGACCCAGTTTGGAAGAAGCTGAAGCGCCCAGAGAGGTTCTTGGGATGAGAGGGGGAAGGGATTGTGCCAACCTGGATCCCATTTCTGTGCTGGAATTCCATGGAGCTCCATCTCCACGTTGTGTTGAGAGAAAAGGAGCATGCTAAAACTTCCATTGGCCCCAAATCCTTTCCTTGGCTGCATCTCAGCCTGTTCTTCTGCTGCCCTCCAAGAGTGACCCAGTTTGGAAGAAGCTGAAGGACCCAGAGAGGTTCTTGGGATGAGAGGGGGAAGGGATTGTGCTGACCTGGATCCCATTTCTGTGCTGGAATTCCACGGAGCCAGCCTTCCACGAGATGACAGCTGCGACACCTCTGTCCCGAGCTCTGAGGTCTCTCCAAACCCTCCTGTCCTTGCCCTCGGTGAGTGCCGAGCTGGGGGGGTTGGGGCTGTGCTGGGATCAAAGCCGTGCTCGTGTTCCCTGCGCGTTTCCACACCCGCGGCCGCCCCGGCCAAGCCGGAGCTGTTCCCTTTCAACACCCGCAGCTCCTGCTCCTTCCAGGGGTGATTAGGCACGGAGCTCGAGCGCAGCCGGCGCTCAGGAACTCGTTTGAAGGCCTGGGACAGCCTTTTACACAATCATCAGGAGTTGCTTTAATTAGGCTCAGCAAAATGTTTCAATTTTGGAGCGAAACGTTCCATTTTTTACTGCCCCGCTCGGAGTCGCAGCTGAGACGTGGAGGAGCTGCGAGGACTCAAGGAATTCCAGAGGAGAACGAGGTCACGGCTTCAGGAGGACACATTCCCACATTCCCACCTCTGGAAGATCCCTCCAATCTCCAGGCACAGCGGCACCTCAGCCAAGCACAGCTCCCATCTCCCAGAATCCCAGGATGGTTTGGGTGGGAAGGGACCTTAAATCCCATCCCACCCTATCCCACCCCATCCGTGGCAGGGACACCTCCCACTGTCCCAGGTGGATCCAAGCCCCAGTGTCCAACCTGGCTTTGGGCACTGCCAGGGATCCAGGGGCAGCCACAGCTGCTCTGGGAATTCCAGCCCAGCCCCTGCCCACCCTCCCAGCCAGGAATTCCTTGCCAGTCTCCCATCTCTCCCCGCCCTCTGCCAGTGGGAAGCCGTTCTTCCCCTCTGATGTTTGAATTATTTTGAGGGGTTAAAGACTCATGCTGTGACTTGGCCTTCACAATTCTGAAATGAATATTCAGGATTTTAGCCTAAAATACGAATATTTAGATGCACATTCTTCAGGCACAGAGAGTTGGAAGGGGCCCAGGAGGATCATGGAATCCAGCTCTGATGGAGCTGGGTCTGATGGTCCCATCCATTCCAGGGAATCATCAGTGCAATCAGGGAATGATCCACGTGGACGCTCTGTGCAGCTGCAGGGAGGAACACTTAATTAATTCCGAGGCAATTGCCCTGACGAGCCGGTCCAGCTCCGAACAGGGACATTTTCCCACTTCTGTGTGGAGGCCAGATGGGAACACAGGCTGCTATTAGGGCTTGGCTTGCCCCTCCTGAGGTTCCTGGCAGGTAATCAGTCTCTTTTTCCCATTTGGAGGTTTGGATTTCGGTGTTCTGGGAATTCGGCCCACAGGGATGTCCAGGAGATGTTTCAGTGTGAATGGAAGGGTTTATTTTTTATTTTTTTTTTTTTTATATTCCCACTAGGAAATATTCCTTGCCTTTGCCAAATACCGGGATGCAAATAGAAATCTCTGGGCTCTGTTTGGCAGCAGATGGAAAGCTAAACCAGGCAGGAATTACTGTGGACTTTGGGATTTGGTAAAACCTGGTGTGGGTCACCTCACTGCTGCCCTCCAGCTCTGCTTCCCTTAGGATCACAAAGGCTGGAAAAGACCTCCAGGATCCCACAGAACCATGGAATTAACTAGGCTGGAAAAGACCTCAGAGGTGGCTGAGTCCAGCCAATGACCTCACAACCCCTTGCCACCCAGCCCATGGCACCAAGTGCCACACCATCAAGCCCTCCCTCTGAGGTGACCCTTGGGTCACCCCCGGCCAGCCCCAGCCCGGGAGTGAGGTTGTGGCCGTGGTGACCCCTGTGGATCCCCGAGGCTTTGTGCCACCAGCACCTGCACTGGCCAGCTGCAAACAGCCCTGGTGCTGTGCTCACACCCCTCACCCTCTGTGCTCTGCAGTTCATGGATCAGTTTGGGGATTTCCTGCTCTGGATGAGGGGTTTGCTCCTGCAGCCGGTGAGGAGTTGGCCATGGAGCTCATGGGGAGTTACCCCTGGGCCTAATGGAGGCTCTGGTCACCTGGAGCTGTGGGTGCTGGTTGGATTTGTTTGTGTCTTCCTAATTTCCCCCTTGGATATTTGCTGGGAACTGGCAGGATTTGGGATGAGGTGAGGCTGGAAACACCAGAACCTCAGAACTGCGGACGGTGAAGGTCGCTCTCACTGGGTTCAGGAATTTATTCTAAATCTGATATCAAAGTTGGTGACGATGTCATTGGAGAAATTCCATCTCAGGTTGCCTCCCTGAGATCCTAAAAATCAGGTTAAAATGGAAATTTATTGATTTTTAGGGAATTGGCTCCCATCTCCTGGTGACCTGTGGTGGCTCAGGTGTCCCCTGGGTCGGACCCTCTGCGGGGGTTACAGGCTGGGACCTGCTCTGTTCTCATCCCAACCTCTGCAGGTTTCCAGGGAAAGGTTTGGGATTCCTGGGAAGGAGAAGGAAGCCCTTGCAGAGGTGAAGCCCCTCCTCAGTCCCGTGCTTCCTGTAGGATTTCAGGGCTGTTCCCAAAGGTTTTATTTATTGGCTGTGAGGCTGCTGCTGGAGCAGCCCCGGGAGCAGGGAATGAGGATAATTACCAGGGAATGATTCCATGGCCTCCAGCAGGGCTGTGCTCCCTCTTTGGGTGCTGCAGTCTGGGAAGGGGAGCTCATCCCTGACCATCCCCAAGGAGGGATCAGGGATTTCCTGCATGGAGATCCCAGCTCTCCCTGTGCCCAGGAGCTGCCTGGCATGGATGTGGATCAGAGGCCCTTGGGATCTCCTGGATGTTGGGCTTTTCTTGTAGGAAACCAGGATCTATAACAAACACGGGGCACTCAGGGGTTGGTGTTCCCCTGAGACAGCTGCAAAGTACCTGATCCCAAAAAATGCAGTTTGATGGCTCTGGAGTGTCAGGAACGTGGAATATCCCTGGTTTGGGTGTGGCACAGTCTGTCAGCTGCAGAATTCCTGGGATTTGCACAATCCAGGGAATCACAGAGAGGTTTGGGTCAGAAGGGACATTAAGGATCATCTCATCCCATGGGCAGGACACCTCCCACTATCCCAGGTGGATCCAAGCCCCAGTGTCCAGCCTGGCCTTGGACACTGCAGGGATCCAGGGGCAGCCACAGCAAATCTGGGAAACCTCTGCCAGGATCCCTTGGAAACACCTCAGGGTACAAGAGTGTCTGGAGAGGAGGGAGTTAAATAAGTTTTGGTGTGAGATCAGTTCCACTGGGTTTAGGATGTCCAAAAGGAATGGATTTCCTTATGGCCAACCAAAATCCATACGTGAGCAGAGGGAGCTGCTTTCCTCCCTCTCCTTTGTTGGGAGTGGCATCTTCTAAATCAATTTTTTACTTGTTCTTTTGCCTTTTCCTCCTGATCTGCTGCACCTTTTGGGGTGAGGAATGGAGCAGTCCAGGGAAGGATTCCAGGGGAGCCACGTCCTGAGCAATCCCTCTGGGACCTTCTCGTGGCAGGTTAGGTTTGGATCCCCTGCAGAGCTTCACTCCAGGCCACAGAGCCTTCCCCTCTGAGCACTGGGGTTGTCCTCACCTCGCTGGAGCTGGACAAAGATGGGACAATTGGAATTTTACTGGCGATGGAAACAGGGTTTGTGGGGCTTGAGGGATTTATTTGATTTCCCAAAGAAGGGGGTTTTGGTTTGTGTGTAGAGAGCACTGATTGTAGCCTCTGTTTAAAGCAGGCAGCCAGGGGGTGAGGAGCTGAAGGTCAGAGCTGGGTCAGGGATTGGGAGTGGAGCAGGAACCTCCAGGGATGATCCATCCAGGCTCGTGGTGGCCGTTGCATCATCCCTGGAGAACCTCCGCAATCCCAGTGAGTCATTTTCTCTAAAACTCCGAGTTCCAACCACAGCCCCTGACCTGGAGGTGGCATTCACAGCGGGCAGCTCCTCTGCCTTGTCTGGGATCCAGGACTACCTGAGCTCCCTCAGACCCCACCTAGGAACAGTGGGCTCAACCTTGTTTTTCTTCTCGTGGCGAAGACCAAATTTCAAAAGCCGGGAGGAGCTGAAAGAGGAGGGAAGCTGAGCTCCAGCTGGGGCAGCCGGGGGTTTGGGAGCTGTGATTTGGGCTCTGATAACTCTGCCTGTGTGGCCCTGGGTGAGCTCTGCTAATCCAGGGGTGCCTCCCTGTGCCAAGCTGTCCCGCAGCTCCCGCTGGATCCCGGATCTTTACCAGCCCATTAAGGCAAACAGGGAATGACTGCCAGGTTTGTGGATGCTTTGTGCATGACCAGGGGTGGCTGCCTGCAGGGGAGGTGCCCCTTTTCCAGACCTCCTTCCTTTCCCTCCCGGGAGATGTTCCTGACTCTTGCAAAGAGGATTTTTCTTGACTGGCGGCCACGGCTGCGGTGCTCGGTGCCGCCAAGTTCAATGTTCTCCTGGATGGGATGGAGAGTGTTTATGGATTTCCATGGCACTTGGAAATCCTTGGAGCGCTGAACAGCTGCCTTACGGGAAAAGGAATCCAGCTCTGACTCATGGAGGAGCCTGACCCTGGGGGAGAGGGTGGCCTTGGGCACCAGGGCTTGGCTGAGTCAGAAAGGGTTTCTGGGCTGTCTCGGGCATGGATTTATTTTGGGAATGATCCCAGGGCTGGTATCAGCTGGGGCCATGAAGGATGAGACGTGGCCTCGGTGCCCCTCTCTGAATTTTCGCTCTTTGTTCCTCTGTATATTTACATTTTTTCCTCACCAAACCATTTCCAGGGTTAAGGGTTCTCTGTCTGTTCTCACTCCAGACCGAGGTGTTTGGGCAGCTTGAAAAGCACAAGACTTTTTACAGGAAAATTCGCTTTAAATGAGAAGATTTCAGTTCACAAAATCGGAGAGTTCAGCACGCTGAGCCCAGCCAGGGCCCAGCAGTGTCAGTTCTGTGCTCTGGGATTGTTCCAGGTGCAGAAACAGCTCAAGGTGTAACAGAGATTATTTTCTCATCTCCAGCCCTGGAAACTCTGGCATTTCATGGAATCCTGGAATGGGTTGGGATGGAAGGGCGGGGACACCTCCCACTGTCCCAGGTGGATCCAACCTGGCCTTGGGCACTGCCAGGGATCCAGGGGCAGCCCCAGCTGCTCTGGGAATTCCAGCCCAGCCCCTGCCCACCCTCCCAGACAGCAATTCCTTGCCCAGATCCCAGCCCAATCTCCCCTTTCCCAGTGGCAGCCATTCCCTGGCTCCTGTCCCTCTGTCCCTTGTCCCCAGTCCCTCTCCAGCTCTCCTGGAGCCCCTCCAGGCCCTGCCAGGGGCTCTGAGCTCTGCCTGGAGCCTTCCCTTCTCCAGGGGAACATTCCCAGCTCTCCCAGCCTGGCTCCAGAGCAGAGGGGCTCCAGCCCTGCAGCAGCTCCGGGGCCTCCTCTGGGCTCTCTCCAGCAGCTCCACGTCCTCCTGCTGTTGGCCCAGGGCTGGGGCAGCTCTGCAGGTGGGCTCTCACCTGAGGGAGGGCACAGGGACACAATTCCCACCTTTCCTTTGGGATCTGCCCAGGGCTGGGGCAGCTCTGCAGGTGGGCTCTCACCTGAGGGAGGGCACAGGGACACAATTCCCACCTTTCCTTTGGGATCTGCCCAGGGCTGGAGCAGGGGGGTCTGGGCTGGGCCATTCCAGCCTCATCCACAACATCCCAAATCCCTCATCTCATCTCAATCCCTTCTCCTCCCAGCCTGGATGTGTTGCCCTGACCCATTGCAGGACTCTGTCCTTGTCCCTCAGCCCAGCCCTGCCAGGTGTAGCAGGTCTGGGTTCCATTCTCCTTTTCCTGCTGCCTTCAGTTGTACAAAGTCCTTGATCCCAGGTTTTTGTCAGCTCTCTGCCCTCTTTGCTTCTTCCCCTTTTCAGGGATTTTCCTTGCCTGTCTGCTCTCTTTCATTCATGTTTATTCCCTTCATTCCCTAAAGGATTGCAGATTCAATCAGTGGAAAATAATTGCCAGGATATTCTTCACTCTCCTGCTCTCTCCAAATGTTCAGGTACTTTGCACTGGTCACTAATTCCCTCTCCTGGAGAATAACCTGGACCTAATTCCCAATTTTTTGGCTTTCTTTGGCCTCCTGGGGTTGATTTTGTAGCACTAAACTGCAAATCTGAGGACTTACACCTCACTAACCTTTGCTGTGCTTACAAACCAGCTTTTCCAATGGAAAAACTCCCAGTTTTCCATTCTGGGCATCTGCTGGGGTTTGAAATGAGAGGTTTTTCACCAAACCTCTGGAATTTGGATGTCAGAACCGAGCCAGTTCCTTCAGGTGGAGTCACACCAACATTTCTGTGGTTGTACCCCTGGCCTGGACAAGCTGCTCACCCAGAATGTGTTTTACTGCCCCTGGGCTGCAGTCCAGAGGGATCTGGGGTCTCCATGGCTGTGATTCCATGACCTCTCTCAGCTGTTCACAAAACTGACACTTTTTTTTTCCCAGTTCTTCAGAACTTATGGAATCCCTGAGTGGTTTGGGTTGGAAGGGACCATAAATCCATAAATCCCATCTCATTCCACCCCTTGCCGTGGGCAGGGACACCTCTGCTCTCCCAGAGTTCTCCATCCAGCCTGGCCCTTGAGCACACCCAAAAATTCCCCTTTTAGAGGAAGAATCCATTGGATTCTTTGAAAGTTCCCAAGAAAAGAAACGAGGGAGGAACTTTCCCAGCCCGTTCTTCCTCCGTGCATCTCCTGCTTCCCATATCATCCCCGGCACATCCCAACACCAGATTTCCCTTTGTCAGCCCGAGCTTTTCCCTTCCTTCCATTTGTCATGTCCCCTTTTTCTTTCCCCCCTGTTTTTTTATGGCCTCTTTAAGTCCCATCTGTGCCAGGTTTGCCTTTCAACCAGCGCTGCCGCCCCGCTCAGTTGTGGGATTGTGGCTTCTGGAGCATCTCGTTAAAATGTTCTTAAACAATTTTCAATTAGGCTTCATATTTTTCTGATTACGTTCTTTCTCCCCACTGATTTGCCTCCTAATTATTTTCAGCTTGATGGAACTGGTCCCCTTGAAGAGGCTGTGTTTGTGTGGACTGTTGGTGGTGCTGGTTCATTCCTCATTTTTATGCATTTTCTGTATTTTTGCACAGTTGTGATCCAGTCGTGGCTGTTTGAGTTTCTGCTGTCAAAAAAAAAAAAAAAAAGTGTGGAGGAAAAGTGGCTGCTGGTTGTAAAACTGAGTTTTTCCAAGTGGGCCCTGGCCCAGGGGGTGCTGATTTTGGGGTTTGTGGCGTTTAGGGGACGGTGGTTCTGGAATGGGGGGGGTGAGCTCTCCAACCCTTTGATGGCAGGACAGCCTCAGCTCCTGCTGAACTCGCTGTGGTTTGTTTGATCAGATAATTATGGGATGGTCTGGTGCAGAGGGACCTTAAAGGTCATCTGGTTCCATGGGCAGGGACACCCTCCACCATCCCAGGTGGATCCAAGCCCCAGTGTCCAACCTGGCCTTGGGATCCAGGGACAGCCCCAGCTGCTCTGGGAATTTGTGCCAGAGGGAAGAATTTCCCCTTAAATGCCCATCTTAACAGAATCCCAGAATCCTGGGATCACTGGGGTTGGAAAAGCCCTCCAGGACCATCCAGTCCAAGCTGTGCCCCATCCCCACCTTGGCACTGGGTGCCACATCCAGGAATTCCTTTGGGCACCTCCAGGGATGGGGATTCCAACCCTCCCTGGGCACTCCCAGGGCCTGAGCACCCTTTCCATGAGGAATCTTCCCGGGTGTCCTGGGTTCCTGTGAGGGATCTGGAGAAGGGGAGGAAAGCCCCAGTCCTGTGGAAGGTGAGGGCAGCACCACCTGAGGCTGGGCTGTGTCCCACCAGGGTCACCTGGGGTCCTCTCCTGTGACCTCAGGGAGCCAAACTGGGGTGGAACGAGCAGGGAAGGGCCCTGTGGGAGCACCACCCACGGGAGAATGGATTTGTAGAATTCTCAGAGCCTGGCAGAGAGCTCACCCAGGTTTGTACCTCTGTGTGCAGCTCACCTCAGGTGTGCTGGTTTAGGAAGGCCGTGGAGTGGGGATGACGATGTGGAGAGAGAGGTTGAACTGGAAATAAGTTTTAACCAGTTTCAAAAGATGAGGTATTTTGGAGAATTAGGACTGTGAAAGATGCATTGGAGCAGGACCAGGTGGGGTAAAAATCTCGGTGGTTGTTGTTGGAAGTGTTGGCAGCGCCGTGTGGCAGAGCCAGCAAATGAAAAGCATTTATAGGGTGCTGTGAGCAGGAAATGGGCTGGCTTCTGATCGAAGGGTGAGGAGGTTTTCATCTCCTCCACTCTTCATCGAGACTGATCATGGAACAAAATCTTCTGAAACACCTCTCAGTCGCCCCATCTCTGGAAAATCTGGGAAAACCAACACACCCCCAGGAGGGACACCAGGACCCGAACGTCTCCTGTGTCCCACCCCAGCGAGGTGTCCTGCCCCTCTCCCTGGGACTGTGCTCCCAGACACCTCCAGGCTGAGCTCTCCCAGCCCTCAGGGCTGTGCTGGGGCACTGGGAGGGGTGGGATGATCCCAGTTACCCCCGGGATGACCTCTCCCCACAGCGGGATGGATCCCATCAGCGCCGACGTCGCATCTGCAGCTGCTTAGTGACCCCTTCACACAATGCTCTGCTCGGGGTCATCTGGTTCCAGTTTCACCAGAAACAGAAGGAAATGTTGGGAACATTACTTCCCTACATCCAGTTTCACTTGTTGTGGATGCCTGGAATACTTTGGAACCCACATCTTTGGGGTTTCCAGGAGGGGGTTTGGCCGGCGAGCCCCGGCGACCATTTGAGATTTTGGGGTTTTTTTTTTTTTTTTGATTCCAGAAGTGCCCTGGAGGTTGCATTGTAGGGCCTTTTCCTTATGCAAAACATAAAAGTGCTGCTTTTTTTTCAAATTATAACCATATTTTTCATTAAAATCAGTTGGAGTCCCAATAAACAATCGACTCTGAAAAATTTTCCAAATGTTCTCTGCAGCACCGTTTCTATTTTTAATTATTTTTTAAAAAACTGTTTTTTTTTTTTTTTTTTTTCCCCTTAAAAACAAAACCCCAAAAAACACAGCTTGGCTTAGAATTTAAAGAAGCCATCTAGTAAATCATGAAAAAGGCACATCTATAGCTCCTTATTGCAATATAATTAAAACCTAGTGCAGATGGAGTGTCAGAATCCCTCTGTCGCCGTGTCCGATGGCTTCTCCCGTTTGCCTTATCGTGGGAACTCCTCCTTTCTGCTCCCAGCGCCTCCCAAGCCTCTCCCAGCCTGTTTGTACATTTGTTTTATATAAATTGAGTGCTCTGATCCTATGGAGAGGGATGTGAAAAACTCTTCAAAGCGGGAGCCGCAGAAATTCCTTTTTTTCTGGGCAGGGTTTCCATCCCCATCGCTCCTTGGGGTTGTCATGTCTGGATTTTATTGGGAATTTCATTGTTTTAACCTTACCTGGTGCCATCTTTGTTTGCTGTCCCAAAAACCCAACCCACAGCTAAGCACAAAACCTCAGAGTTTTGCATCCAAAGCTGTAATTTTTGGTTTATAAAAAGCAAGTAAAGGTGCCTCGGTTAAATATTTAAAGTTTTTTGTTGTGAGCTGGAGGTTGAGGAATATTTCGGGATATTCCTGCAGAGCAGCCAGGTGTCCATGGAAAATCATTCCATAGGGAAAGAACCAGGTGCTGGGCCAAGTGGTGGTGATGGGGAGCCTGCTCCTGGTGCAAAGAACGACTGGGGGAGAGGAGAAAATGTGGAGTTTGTCCATTTATCCATTTTTGTCTGCTTTCATCTTTTCCTTGGATCACTGCGGTGTCTGCTCAGCTCGGGATGAGCCAGGGAATGAGTTTGACTGATCTGACCCTGGGCAGGGGGATGGAAGGTGAGATGTCCAGGTTTGGGCTGCACAGTGGGAAAAACCAGATTTAGATGGGAATTGGCAAGGAATTGCTGTCTGGGAGGGTGGGCAGGGGCTGGGCTGGAATTCCCAGAGCAGCTGGGGCTGCCCCTGGATCCCTGGCAGTGCCCAAGGCCAGGTTGGATCCACCTGGGGCAGTGGGAGGTGTCCCTGCCATGGCAGGGGTGGCACTGGGTGGGATTTAGGGTCCCTTCCCACCCAACCCATTCCAGGATTCCCTTGCTGGAATGGGAAAGATGGGAGGATTTCCTTGCTGGGCCTGTGTCAGAGGCAGATCTGAGCTGGTGGAGTTGGAATTTTGTCCTGCCTGGACCCTCGCAGAGCCTGGAGCAGCTGCTGCTGTGGGGGCAGAGCTTTGTCCCACCCCATCCCCACTGGTTCAGGGTTGTCCCCTCTGCCAGCAGAGCCATTCCAGCTCTCCTGGGGTTGGCCTGGCCAGGCAGAGCGTGCCCAAACCAAGGAATTCCTGGAGCTGGTGGCCAGCACTGGAGTCTCAGGGACATCCTCGCCACGGGAATCCCTGCCTGCTTCCAAAGGGTGAGGGCAGAAAGGGAAATCGCCGGAGTCAGAGCTTGTTCTGCTCCCAGTGACCCATCCCAGCTGGGGATGGGATAAATCCATGGAATTATTTTTCAGGTGCTCCAGGGCACTGGGACAGGTGTGAAAACCTTTGGAAAAGTCCCAGGTTGTGGGACAGGTGTGAAAACCTTTGGAAAAGTCCCAGGTTGTGGGACAGGTGTGAAAACCTTTAGAAAAGTCTGTTTTCCATGGGTGTTAGGGCTGGGCAGTTAAGGGTGGGAAGTTCCTGCTGGATTTTAACAAGGATTCGTTTTTCCCGAGGGACAGGGAATGGCAAAGTGGGAATCTTGGGCTGAGCCCTCAGGAGGACACGACCTATTCCAGTGGAGACCAGAAACTTGGGTTTGTGTCTCCTTGGTTAGAAATTGAGGCTTTAATCAGCTCATTAAGCACCTGTAATTATCAACAAATGCTAATTGTGACTCGTGAGGGTCCAGCTCAATCCGTCCTGGTTCTGCTGAGGCCAAACCCCCTTTGCTCCGGGAGAGTTTTGGGGCTGGCTCTGAACCCTCGGCAGAGCCTCTCATCCCTCTGAGCCCCCTGCAGGGATTTCCCCTCTGTTCCCGGATCTCCCCCTGTCTCCTGGAGGCTGTTTGGAATTGGGGTGCCACCTGCAGCTGGGAGGAACCGTGCTGGCTCCCCCGCGGCGATCCCAGCGCTCGGCGTTATCTTCCCGTGGCTCTGTAAATCCTGGGAGTGTGACAGGACCTCCCACCAGGATGGCAGCAGTTCCAGAGCCCTTGCTGGTGGCTCCCTCCGAAGATGAATGGTTTTCTGAAGTTTGCCTGAGCAACAGCTCAGTGCCTTGTTAGGCTCCCAAGCGCCTTCACTCCGCTCCCTTTTTCCTTTCATTGTTTCCCTCCGGAGTTCCCCCTTTGCAGCGGGCAGATCTTGCCAAACTCGGGATGGAGTCTCTGCTGAAAGCCCCCCAGAAGAGCAAAGCCCCGCTCTGCTGAGCTGGGAGGAACCTGGGATGACTTTTCTGGTGAGGTTGGGATCTCTTTCAGCACATCCTCACTCCTCGAGCCCAGCCCTTAATCGTGCCTGGCTGGGGAGCCTGAGGAATTTGGTAGGAACATCGTGGATGCTCTGAACCCTTTCACATTTTTACTGTTGACTTCTGTAGGGAACGAGCATCCATCAAGGGGACAAGGATTTGTCATTGTTCCCCGAAAAAAGGGCAGTGGCATTGTTAGAGCCCAATGGGAACCCTTTGGAACGAGGAGCCTCCAGGGAGAAATGCAAATTTATATTGAGTTTTAGGACAGACATTGCCCAGAAGTCCCTTTTAAATCAGAAGATGGAAAGATTGTTTTATCTTTGGTAACTCTTTCCAGAGGACCTACAGAGCCGAGGCCACGAGGCACAGCTCTTGGGGTGAGGAGCTGCAGGCCCTTGTTTGCCGGGACTTCGTGGTGGGGCTGGGAGTTGATCCCAAGGCGTGGGCACGGGGCCCCTTTGGTCAGTGGGATTGGCCATTTGGAGGGGCAGTTGCCACCTTTTTCTGGAGGGGAGAAGGGATGAAAGGAGTTTTATGTGGCTATTGAGGAGGTTTATTGATCCCAGATATGGTGGCTCCAGGATTGTGGGAAAACAGGCTCCCTTTATGGCAGGAGTAAATTGTGGGGGATTGCTTCACCGGTCAGCCCATGGAGGAAGGGCTGGCTTGGGGCATGGGAATGGTTTTGGTCATGGATCAGATCAAATCCCCCCTGCTGGGCCCCTTCTCCTGCTCCCAGATCTGTTCTCAATCCAGACCACAGGAGTTGTTTACCAGAGTCTGCCGTGGCTTGTGCTAAACTGCCCCGTGGGGTCCCGGTACCCATCCAGCCCCATCCCAGTTTGCCCACAGGCAGGCAAACTCCAGCCATGAGACTTCCCAGTCAGGAGATGGGGAGCAGGGATTGCTGCATCCTCACAAACGGGGGCAGATTTTATGGCAGGGCCTGTCGTGAGGGACAGCAGGGGCTGAGGGACAGCAGGAAAGTCACTTGAATGAGATGTGAAATGGAACTTCCTCAGGATGAGGGTGGGAAATCCCTGGCACAGCTGCCCAGAGAGGGGGGGGATGCCCCATCCCCGGGAACATTCCGGGCCAGGTGGGACAGGATGGGATTCAGTGGGAGATGTCCCTGCCCTCGACCTTTGTAGGTCCCTGCCAGCCCAGCCCAGTTTGGGATTCTAGGAAATAAGGAATTTTTTCCAAGTTTCCTCAAGGCCATCTTCTCCAGAGCAAGATATTCCAACATCTATTGGGACCTGCTGACCATGTTTTTTGGAGCTCCTGCATTCCTGGGATAAGCACGGTGTTTGACCGTTCCTCCTGGAGCTGTTGTGTGTGGGATGTGGATGGATCCCATCTCTCCCTCCTCTGGAATTCACACACCTGTTGAGATATTTCTTCTACGCAGCATTTTGGGTCTTTCCCAATTTTTACTCACCTCCCAGTCCCCAAATTCCCCTGTCTCCAGAGAGGATGTCCCCATCCTCAGCGTGGCTTTTCCCTCCCTCCTGATGATTGCCCTGATCTTTCCTCTCCTTCCAGGGCTTCCCCTGGTGGCCTCTTTGTCCTCCTGAGCTCCAGCCCCCATTCCTGGCTGTCCCCACGACCTCCCAGGCCCTGCTGCTGCCTCAGGTGTGGATTCACTTTTGCACCATTCCACATTCCCACTTTTCCCCCTCTCCAGGTCTCTCCATTCCCTTAGGCCAGGCCTAAGCCCTGCTCAGGGAGTTGCTCCTTAAGCCAGGCTGGTTTTTTCCAGGAACATTCCTTGATCCCTTCCCTCAGCAGCCCCTGCTGAGCACCAGGACCCTCAGTTTTCCTTCTCTTCCACATTTCCCACTCTGGAATTTGAATTTCCCCCCACTGTGAGGAGAGCAGCCAACTTCCCTCCAATTTAAAAACAATCCCAGGGTGTTTTTAAACCTGGATTTACTCCAGCTCGTGGCTCCAGGCTGGGCAGGGCAGGAGCTGCCATGGAGGGGCAGGAATCCTGCCTGGTGTCCCGAGGGATGCTTGGAAGATGGCTTAGGAACAGCCTTCCATGTCCCCTGGGAGTGGTGAGGGGACTGTGTCCTTCCACAGGCTCTTCTGAATCTTGGGAATCTTCTGAATCTTTGGAATCTTCTTTGGAATCTTCTTCTTGGGAATTGTGTTCTTGTTCTTCTTCTTCGCAATCTTCTTCTTCTTCTGAGTCTTCTTTGGAATCTTATTGGGAATCTTCTTCTTGGGAATCATCATCTTCTTCTTCTTGGGAATCATCTTCTTCTCTTCTTGGGAATCATCATCTTCTTCTTCTTGGGAATCTTCTTCTTCTGGGAATCTTCTTGGGAAATCTTCTTCTTGGGAATAATCTTCTTCTTGGGAATCTTCTTGGGAGTCATCTTCTTGGGAATCATCTTCTTCTTGGGAATCATCATCTTCTTCTTCTTGGGAATCATCTTCTTCTTCTTGGGAATCATCATCTTCTTCTTCTTGGGAATCATCATCTTCTTCTTCTTGGGAATCATCTTCTTCTTGGGAATCATCATCTTCTTCTTCTTGGGAATCATCTTCTTTTTGGGAATCATCATCTTCTTCTTCTTGGGAATCATCTTCTTCTTCTTGGGAATCATCTTCTTTTTGGGAATCATCATTTTCTTCTTCTTGGGAATCATCTTCTTCTTCTTGGGAATCTTCTTCTTGGGAATAATCTTTTTCTTGGGAATAATCTTCTTCTTGGGAATCTTCTTGGGAGTCATCTTCTTGGGAATCATCTTCTTCTTCTTGGGAATCATCTTCTTCTTTGGAGCCTTCTTTTTCTCCTTGGAATTGTCTTTTTCTTCTTTGAAATCTTCTATTTTGGAATCTTCTTCCTTTTCTTCTGCTGCTTCTACCTCATAGGAATTTTCTTCTTTCCGATCTTGACTTTCCCAGTTCCAAATGAATTCTCCCGTGGTTTTTTTTTCCAGGACAGGGAGTTGCAGGAGTTTTTTTGGTGGGACCTGTGTAAGGATCCCATCCCTCTCTGGTGTTTCTCCTGAGTGTTTTTGGTGGGATCTCTGTAGGATCCCATCCCTCTCTGGTGTTTCTCCTGAGTGTTTTTGGTGGGATCTCTGTAGGATCCCATCCCTCTCTGGTGTTTCTCCTGAGAGTTTTTGGTGGGATCTCTGTAGGATCCCATCCCTCTCTGGTGTTTCTCCTGAGTGTTTTTGGTGGGATCTCTGTAGGATCCCATCCCTCTCTGGTGTTTCTCCTTTCGGCTCACAGCACAAACATTTTGGGATCCTCCTGCAGTGAGGGTGAGCTGCGAACCTCTCCCTGCAAAGGGAGCTATCCATGAAATCCTGGGGGGAAATCCTGACTCCGGGGAGTGGTTGCCTTGAACACCAGAAAGAACCACGGGCAGAGGAGTTTCCTCTCACATCCCTGGGGTGAAGGTCTCTCTGTAAAGATTTTGAGGAAGCTTTTCCTCCCGGACACGAAACTCTTGGGAATAGACTGAGGGGGGTTCCTGAAATCAGGGAAGGGATCCATGGGAATGGCAGACATGGAATGGCTGGAGGATTCATTGTCAGGGCTAAAGGCACAAGGGAGTGAGGGAAGATCCTGGGCTGTGGAGTGCTGAGGAGAACTGTTTTAGTCTTTGGAAAAATATGGGATCCACTTAGAGGAGCAGGGATTGGTTTCTTCTCTCCATCACAGGGAACAATTCCTCATTCCCAAGATCCCATCCATCCCTCCCCTCTGGCAGTGGCAGCCATTCCCTGGCTCCTGTCCCTCTGTCCCTTGTCCCCAGTCCCTCTCCAGCTCTCCTGGAGCCCCTTCAGGGACTCTGAGGATTCCCTGGATTTTTCCCTTCTCCAGGGGAACATTCCCAGCTCTCCCATCCTGGCTCCAGAGCAGAGGGGCTCCAGAATCCTGGAATGGTTTGGGTGGGAAGGGACCTCAGATCCCATCCCATTCCACCCCATCCACGTTCAGGGACACCTCCCACTATCCCAGGGTGCTCCAAGGTCTGTCCAGGCCTTGATAAAGTCCCTGAAATCTCCTACAGAATTCCACGAGCTCCTCTTTTCCCACTCTCCCAGTCTTTAACTGGGCCCATCCTTGCTCCTCCTTTCCCGGAGCTGTGACAAGCACCAGAGCCTGCTTTCCCTTGGAAAGTCCATCATTCCCCACATCCCCTGGGTTTTCCCTAAATCCAGGTATCCAAAACGCTCCCCAAGCTTTTCCATCTCACCTTCGGGAAGAGAGAGCCGGCCGAGATCCCCCTGGATCATTCCTGGCCGGCTCCTGGGGCTCGGTGGGGTTTTATAAAGTGTTTTTTAAAGGTTGGCTGGAGAAGGGAAAGCTCCCAGACGTTTTCCTGCCGCTCCCGCGGCGTTCCAGGCCGAGCAGGACCTCAATTAGCGGGGCAGTAACGAGGCAGCGTCTGCGTCCTTCGGCCCCGGCCGCAGCCTCGCACTTCATCACTCCTAACTCCTTGCAGTAGCTCCACAAAGTCCTCACAAATCTTTGGAGCTGAGCAAGAAATTGGGAGCACATTTGTGGTGTTTGCTCTCATGGCAGCTGGGCTGGGAGCTCCTTATTTCTCATTAGCGTCAGACTCGGCAGCTCCGGGAGCTCTCCGGCTCCGGGCTCGGGACAGGGACAGCACCCACGGCCAGATTTCCCTGAATGTCCCTCTGGGGCTGTGGAAAACCTGGGCTTCCACTCACAAAGCAGGGAAAAAGGGATTTACAAACCCCGCAGGATAAAGCTCTGGAGGTTCCCAACCTTTGGAAGCAGCCACCCGCCCGTCACCTTAAAGCAGGAGGGATTTGGGAGCAGGGAACGAGGCTGGAATGTGGAGCCAGCCCTGAAATGAGCTCCGAGGCTTTGGGATGAAATCCTGGTTAATATTTCTTCAGTGCTTTCTCTTGAAGCATCTCCAAGGCGTTTGAAGAACATTATTAAGACTTTGGGAGAAGGGAGGATCTCTCTGTTCCACTCCACTTGGAAAGGGAAGAAAAAGGCAGCTCGGAATTTATTTGGAGGATGAGGAGGCTCCAGGTCCTTGAAGATTTTTCTGATTATTTGCAGAAGCGAATCTTTGGGGGTGTTGTGGCAGGGGCTCTCCCTGTCACTGTGCTGGGGGAAAAGAAAGGACATTTTTGGGTGGGATTCTTCCCTGCATCCATTCCTGGGAGCTCTGGGCAGTTCCAGCAGTGCTGGAAGGTGTTTTTGGGGCTGCCTGCAGTTTTCTTCTGCCATTTTCCTACTCAGCTGTCACCTGATTGCCTAAAATAATCCAAATTCTGAGGTGAACAGGGAACAAATTTCCTGGTGAATCCTCAGGAGCTGGGGGAGCTCTTCCCTTTCTCAATAAGGGATGAAATTTAGGATGCTGAACGCAGGAATTGTGGAGCTCAGGTTTTTGGTTCCCTTTGATCCCAGCGGGGACCAAAGCCTTGGGGATGTCCCTGCCCTTGGGAGCCCTGGGAGGAGCTCACACGTTGGCAGGTGAATGTTGGGTTTTCCCTTTTTCCCCCTTTTTTCCCCTTTCTTGCTGTCAGTGCCATCTCTGCCCCCTGCCCCATCCCACAGGGTTCCTCTGTCCCTGCTGCAGACCAGCTTGTCCTGCAGTGAGGAGCAATTCCCAGGAGGAATTTGGGACATCCACGATGTCCAGGTCAGCCAGGATGGAGCTGCTCCAAACACATCCCTGCTCCTGCAGTGGGGCAGCAAAGGCAGCTGGGATTTCACTGGAAAGAATTCCTCTGAAACTGATGGAAAAGTGTCAGGGTTGGGTGTGGAGACTTTGTCTGACCTTGTTCTTTATCTCATGTGTTCCTGGGGATCCAGAGATATCCCAGAATTCCAGAATGGATTGGGATGGAAGGGACCTTAAAGCTCCTCCAGCCCACCCCATCCATGGCAGGGACACCTCCCACTGTCCCAGGTGGATCCAACCTGGCCTTGGGCACTGCCAGGGATCCAGGGGCAGCCCCAGCAAATCTGGGAATTCCAGCCCAGCCCCTGCCCACCCTCCCAGCCAGCAATTCCTTGCCCAGATCCCAGCCCAATCTCCCCTTTCCCAGTGGCAGCCATTCCCTGGCTCCTGTCCCTCTGTCCCTTGTCCCCAGTCCCTCTCCAGCTCTCCTGGAGCCCCTCCAGGGGCTCTGAGGATTCCCTGGATTTTTCCCTTCTCCAGGGGAACATTCCCAATTCCCTCTCCCAGGGCTGCTCTCCATCCTTTCCCCTCCCAGCCTGGCTTGTGCTGGGATTTCCCTGTCCCAGCCCCTGCCCTGGCTGCACCTCGTGGCCTTTTGCTCGCCCACCTCTGAGGGTTTCACGTTCTGCTCCCAAACCTTTTCCCACCTGGATTTATCTCCCCGCCGTTCCCTCGGATCAAGGCAGCTCTGGAGCCTCTGAGCTCTTTGGGGGGTCACGTTCACACCTTGTGAAAAGCAGGTGCAGCCCCACGAACTCCAGATGGAGGCAGAGCACTCCAAACCCTTTGGAATTCTGTCCTTCAGCTCCCCTTCCCAGCCCCATCCCGTGGGGGGAGGAGAATTCCCTGTAAAAATGGGATTTTTTTATTTAATCCTGTTCCAGCAGCAGGTGGAGTTGGACACCTGGAGGAGGGGACCAGCACAAAGCCACTCATGGCTGGGATGCCACACGTGTGGCACCGGTGGGGACTCCAGGAGGACCTCCCAGCTCCACTGCTCCCTGTTAAAGGCCCATAAATGAAAATTGGAAAGGGCTGCAGGGGAGGTGTGAGATTTTTCCGGGTTTTTTTTTTTTTTTATTTGCAGGGTTACGTTTTTTTATCCTTAATAGATTTATTCCACGCAGCTCCCTTGATTTGTTCCCATAAAATTAACCAGTAAAATTCCAATGGAAAAAAAGCCCCTAATAGGAACCACCTTGGCCAAGGCTGGAACGTTGCTGTGCTCAGGGAAGGGGGACCAGGGCATTTTCCCCTCTGCCAGGTTTTCTCCTGGAGTGCCACATGTTGGAGGGATATAAAACTTTTACTAACGAGAACTTGGAGGAATTCTGACTTTCTAATTGCCCTTTTTCAATTTTTTTTTTTTTTTTTTTTTTCTTTTCCTGGTACAAGCTGCTGTTTATTTTGGGCTCTTAAAAACTGGGGCTGTAATTTGGAAGTCTGGGAGTTTCAGACCTGGGGCAAGGAGGGGTGGGAGGGATCCAGACTGGTGGCCAGGGAAGGGCTGGGGGTGGCTCTGCTGATTCCTCTTGGAATTTGCATCCTGTGAGCCCTGGCCTTGGCAGTGGGCTTGGCATCGTTTGGATTTTATTCTTTTTAATATTTTTAGAGTTGTTTTAGAGCCAGGATTTCATTGTGGTGTCCCCAGAATAAGGCCAGGCTGTTCCTGCTGGGAGTGTCCCTGGCGGGTTGGGATGAAGGATTTTGGTCACAGCTGGGACTGGGGGGGGGGGTCTTGGGAGGACTTTTCCAACTTTATTGATTATGGAATTCTGGGATCTGCCTAAATCCCAGGTTATTGCTGGTTGGGATGTTCATGGAATGGTTTGGGTGGGAAGGGACCCTAAATCCCATCCAGTGCCAGCCCTCCCACCATCCCAGGTGGATCCATCCTGGCCTTGGGCACTGCCAGGGATCCAGGGATTCTCTGGGAATCCCAGCCCAGCCCCTGCCCACCCTCCCAGCCAGCAATTCCTTGCCCAGATCCCAGCCCAATCTCCCTTTTCCCAGTGGGAGCCATTCCCTGGCTCCTGTCCCTCTGTCCCTTGTCCCCAGTCCCTCTCCAGCTCTCCTGGAACCCCTCCAGGGATTTTAAATATTCCCTGGATTTTTTTCCTTCTCCAGGGGAACAGTTTGTGCTGGAAGGGACCTCAGATCCAATCCCATCCCAATCCCAACACCTCCCACTGTCCCAGGGTGCTCCAAACCCCATCCAGCCTTTCCTTGGACTCTCCCAGGGTAGCCCAGGTGGGAATTGTTGGGATCCAGGGCAGCCCAGGTGGGAATGTTGATCCGGCAGATTGGGTCCAGGCAGCCAGGGGATTGTGGGATCCAGGGCAGCCCAGGGGAATTGGTCAGGACAGTGTTGGGATCCAGGGCAGCCCAGGTGGGAATGTGGGATCGGGACAATTGTTGGGATCCAGGGCAGCCCAGGTGGGAATTGTTGGGATCCAGGGCAGCCCAGGTGGGAATTGTTGGGATCCAGGGCAGCCCAGGTGGGAATTGTTGGGATCCAGGGCAGCCCAGGTGGGAATTGTTGGGATCCAGGGAGCCCCAAAGGAATTGTTGGGGATCCAGGGCAGCCCAGGTGGGAATTGTTGGGGATCCAGGGCAGCCCAGGTGGGAATTGTTGGGATCCAGGGTAGCCCAGGTGGGAATTGTTGGGATCCAGGGCAGCCCAAACAGGAAATTTTGGGGATCCAGGGCAGCCCAGGTGGGAATTGTTGGGATCCAGGGCAGCCCAGGTGGGAATTGTTGGGATCCAGGGCAGCCCAGGTGGGAATTGTTGGGATCCAGGGCAGCCCAGGTGGGAATTGTTGGGGATCCAGGGCAGCCCAGGTGGGAATTGTTGGGATCCAGAGCAGCCCAGGTGGGAATTGTTGGGATCCAGGGCAGCCCAGGTGGGAATTGTTGGGCTCCTGCTGCCAGGGCAGGCCCCTTGTCCTGCCCAGGGAATGCAGAGCTGTGGGATCCATGGAATTAGGCCTGGATTAAACCCTGCTGTGCCCGGTGCTCATCCCTCAGTGTCCAGAGGGAGCTCCAGGCTCTGTCCTCTGGAGTTTGGAGATTGAGGATGGTCCTGGCTGGGCTGAGCTCAGGTCCAGCCTGGTTAAGCCGAGCCTGGGCCCCTCCTGTGTGGCTGGGACAGAGGGAGAAGCCAGAGAGGGAAAGAAAAGGAAAATCCAACCCATCCAGGGGTTTTTTTAAGGCTCACAGAGCTCTCTGTAGTTTCCCCAGACGCCTTTAGAGGGCAGATCACGCCCAGGGAATGAAAAACGGGTTTGGGAGGCGCTCCATGCTCCTGGGGTGGAGTCTGAGGCTGGAGCACTCAGAGCATGGAGAGATTTTTTATTTTATTTTTTTTTTTAAAGCATAATTTGAATTCTGCAATAACTCGTGGTGCTTTCAAGGGTGACCATGAAGTGAATTTACAGCAGCGAGATGAGATCAGGTTTTGATTTATGGCCTTGAAACCTTTTTAGGCTCAGTCCTAAAAATTGTGGTGTGAGTGAAATATTAGTGAGGGATGCAGGGAGAAAAAATCCTGGGAACATACTGTGGGAGAGGAGAATTATGTAATGTGTTGACTAAGTTCATTTTTATGTTAAAAAAGACCACAAAAAGTGGTTTCAGTTGGGAGAGTTGGTTTTGGAGAGCAGCGCTGAGTGCTGAATGTATAATTTCATTTTTCTCTGCTGTAATCTCTTCTCTAAATCCCCAACCCTCACGCCCCAGTGCTTAGGAAATAAAAAATGTATTTATCGACAGAATATTTCACATTATCAGAGGGATCTTTGTGAAGGGGAGGCAGGAAAATGAAATTGAAGCTCTTCTGTAAAGTTGAAACTTTTCATATTGGGATTAAATATTCCTTACAGTCACCGTGCTGGGGGAGGCAGGGCCTGGCTAATTCTGTGATTAATTAAAACCAGCACTAACCAAATAATGTTCTGCTTTCTTCTGCTGCTCCCCGAAGCTCAGGGATCTTGGGGAAGATGATTATTCCTGAAAAAGCCATTTTGTTCTCCCCCAGCTGAGCTGCTCTTTGTGGCTCAGCCCCGTTGGCAGCTGCTTTGTGGGTTTCTCATCAAAAAAACCAGAGGGGTTATTCCCAAACAGAATGAAAAGGGCTTTGTTCCAACAAGGATTTATCCTTTTTTTTTTTGTTTTTAAATCTCCTGAAGAAGGTGGAGGTGCTGCTGCTCCTGGGATGAGCAGGGTGCCTGGGGGCTCTTTGGGATTTAGGGCTCAGCCTTTGCCTGTGATCCTCTCCCAGGCTGCTCCTAAAGGTTTGGTGGAAAAGGGAAAAGGGACTGGCAGGATCCATCAGGGCTGTGCTCAGCGTTTGGCTCTGTCCCACACAGCACCCCTGGCTGCAGGATGGACAGACAGACAGGGACAGACGGACACTGGGGTGAGGGATGGGCTGGGGGTCACTGCCAGAGAGCTGGGACAGAACCTCAGCAAGTCCAGCAGGGCTGGGGCTGCACCGGGGGCAGGGAAATTCCAGCACAATCCAGGCTGGGAGGAGAAGGAAGGGAAAGGATGGAGAGCAGCCCCGGGAGAGGGATTTGGGATGTTGTGGATGAGGCTGGAATGGCCCAGCCCAGACCCCCCTGCCCAGCCCTGGGCAGATCCCAAAGGAAAGGTGGGAATTGTGTCCCTGTGCCCTCCCTCAGGTGAGAGCCCACCTGCAGAGCTGCCCCAGCCCTGGGCCAACAGCAGGAGGACGTGGAGCTGCTGGAGAGAGCCCAGAGGAGGCCCCGGAGCTGCTGCAGGGCTGGAGCCCCTCTGCTCTGGAGCCAGGCTGGGAGAGCTGGGAATGTTCCCCTGGAGAAGGGAAGGCTCCAGGCAGAGCTCAGAGCCCCTGGCAGGGCCTGGAGGGGCTCCAGGAGAGCTGGAGAGGGACTGGGGACAAGGGACAGAGGGACAGGAGCCAGGGAATGGCTGCCACTGGGAAAGGGGAGATTGGGCTGGGATCTTGGCAAGGAATTGCTGGCTGGGAGGGTGGGCAGGGGCTGGGCTGGAATTCCCAGATTTGCTGGGGCTGCCCCTGGATCCCTGGCAGTGCCCAAGGCCAGGTTGGATCCACCTGGGACAAGGTAGAACAAGGTGGTTTTCAGGGTTCCATGAGGATTTCACTTTGTCCATAGCTCTGGAGCACGTGGCACTTCAGGGCAGCAGCCGTGGCCAATCCCTGGAAGAACATTCCTGTGCCATGGCAAACAGGAGCTTGGGGATGTCAGGGCAGCCTTGGTCAGGCAGGTCCTTCCCAGCCTCAGTGAACATTCCAGATCCCATCTCTGTCCCTCAGTCACTGAACGTGTCCCCTTGGGATCCCCCTGTCCCAGGTTTCTGTGGGAATGGCTGAGGAGATCCTGCCTGCAGGTCTGGGATCTGAGGTAGAGCCAAAGGATCTCTGCAGCTCTTCCCAGATCTCCCTCAAAGACTTTCAGGCTGTCCTGTGGGAAAGCCAAAATCCCGTTTTGTCCAGGACTGCCCAGGCTGGGCTTTTCCTGGGATTTACTGAGTGCTGTTGTTGTGGGAGCGTCAGGACCATCCCAGGGAGGTGCTCTGACCACGGCCAGTCCCTCAGAGTCCTTCAGAATCCCAGCCCAGGCTGATAAAAGGGAACAAAAGCAGCATCTTGAAAGGAGCCTTATCTCCGAGTGCCAGAGCCCAGGGAGGGGGTGTGGAGCAGCACTCTGGGAACTCCCACGGACACCGGGATCCAAGGATTCCATCCCAGGCCAGGCTGACTCCCTGGGGAGCTTTGTGAGGTCAAGGAAAAGTGGGGCATCCATGAGTGATAATTCCTGTCTGCTCCGGGGCTGAGGGAGCAGCTCCTGCTGCAGTTCCTGCCATGGAAAACAGGGATAACAGGCAGGCTGTTCCTCAGGGAAGCAGCAGCTTCCCAGCTGGTGGGAAGGGAAAATGGGAGGGAAACCCCTGGGAAATGTTGGAATCAGGCTGCTCAAACTCGTGGCTGGAGTGAGGGCCCTGTGTGGTGTCAGGGTTTGGGCAGGGGCAGCTCCAAGCTGAGCACACATGGATGGTTGTTCCAGAATTCCTCCTGGATCAAACCCTGGAAAGTCCAGCCCAAAACCTCCCCCTTTCAGTGAGATCTAATCCATGGCTGCTTTTATCCTGAATTTCCAGAGGGATGAGGGTCCCACCTTCCCTGGCAAGAACAGAGGTGGGAGCACCACCTGGAGAGGCCCCCGGGGTTTTGGGGAGCTCCTGGAGCTGGGATTATTCCCCTGCTGGGGGCTGGAATTTCACTGGGTGCCTTGGATTGAGGAGGAGCTCTCCTGGTGCTCCAGGCTCTCTCCAAGCCCCGGAGCTGCACTGGGGGAGCCCAAGGAAGGGCAGGGAGAGGCTTGGAGCACCCTGGGATAGGGGAAGGTGTCCCTGCCCATGGAAGGGCTGGAATGGGATGAGCTTTTCCAACCCAAACTGCTCCGTGATTCCATGAACTGCCCAGTTTTGTAACTCTGCAGTTCTCTGGGAGAACATCCTTAAGTCAGAGCCTGAATTTGTCCCTTTAGCTCCCCACTCTCCTCTCCAGCTTCATTCCCTTCTCCTCTGTTTCTTTCTGCTGAGGAAACAAAGGGTCAGGGTTCTTTTTTTGCCTGGATTTCTCCTTTTTAACACTTTCACCAAAAAAAGCCAACCCCAAGCCCCAAACCCTGTTCCCTGTGCCATGCCTTGCTTGTCAGGGAGCGTGTTGGAACAAAGCCTGGCTTGGAAAACAATCCCAGTTCCCTGGGAGAGCTCCCAAAGCAGGCCCTGCACGCTCGGGTGCTCCTGAGTGGTTCCAGACCCTCTCACCTGTGACCAGCTTGGGCTGTGATTGCTCTGCTGCTCCCTCTCTCACTCAGGGCTCTGGTTGGGTCCCAAAAAGTGAGGAAAGCTTAAAGGGACGTGTGGGAGTTCCCAGTGGAGCTTGGAGTCGTGGCTGTGCCTCCTTGGGCAGAGTGGAACCAGCCCGGGGTCCCAGCAGCTCCCAGGGTGGGGGGGGGTTCATCCAGGGGTGCTCCCGGCTGGAAAGGGAATTTGAAATGCTTGGTGGAAGGGAATCAAAGAGTCCTGGTTCTGTCTCAGTTCAGATAAATTGTAAACCATTCTGTGCCCCAGAGCTCGGGCTGCTGGAGCAGAGCCCCGAGCTGTGGAGTTGTCAGGCCAAGGGCTTTCATGTGTTTGAAATTCCCTGTGGAACACCCACCCTCCTCCTCCTCCTCCTCCTCCTCCTGCTGCTGCTGCTGCTGCCCTCTCACTCCCGGCTCCAGCGCTGCCGTGTAAATGTGATAAATAAACTCTGTGATCGCCCCACTGAGCTCCCTTTGAAGCTGCCCGCAGATCTGGATCCCACAGAAGTGTAAATCAACACTTGGGCCATAAAGGGCTCCTTAAAAAGTGGCTTTTTTTGTGCAGCTGACCCGGAGGCTGTGGTTGCCCAAGGCTTTTTATCAATCCTGGTGTGATAAATTTCTCCTTGGAAGGGAGGGTTTGGATCATTCCCTTCTCCCGGTGCTGGGCTGGGCAGCCTCCCCCAGAACAGCTGAGCTTTAATGGGTTTTGTGTGAAAAACTGAATTAACTCAGTGACTGAATGAGCTCCAAGGAGGTAAATATGGCCGAGGGTTTAATCCCATCCATGGGCAGGGACACCTCCCACTGTCCCAGGTGGATCCAAGCCCCAGTGTCCAACCTGGCCTTGGGCACTGCCAGGGATCCAGGGGCAGCCACAGCAAATCTGGGAATTCCAGCCCAGCCCCTGCCCACCCTCCCAGCCAGCAATTCCTTGCCCAGATCCCAGCCCAATCTCCCCTTTCCCAGTGGCAGCCATTCCCTGGCTCCTGTCCCTCTGTCCCTTGTCCCCAGTCCCTCTCCAGCTCTCCTGGAGCCCCTTCAGGGATTTTAAATATTCCCTGGATTTTTTCCTTCTCCAGGGGAACATTCCCAGCTCTCCCAGATCTGAGGGGCTCCAGAATCCTGGAATGGTTTGTGTTGGGAGGGACCTCAAATCCCATCTCATTCCAACCCCAATGCCTTCCCCTGTCCCAGGGTGCTGCCATCCCAGTGCCCAGCCTGGCCTTGGGCACTTCCAGGGATCCAGGGCAGCACAAACAGGAATTTTTGGGTATCCAGTGGGGTCCTGCTGCCACAGCAGTGCCCTTGTTCTGGCCAGGGAATATTGAACTGTAAAATCCGTGGAATTAGGCCTGGATTAAATCCAGGTTGGGAAAAGGAGCAGGGGATGGGGGTAAATCACGGGGTGAGAGCAAAGCAAAGGGGGAATTGCACTTTCCTCCTCACACACTCGATGCCAAAAACTCGTATTTGAGGAAAATTGATGTTTAGGAATATCAGACCCAGGGTGGATTTCAGCTCTGGATGGGCTGAGGTGGAAGAGCCTTTTTAGGGAATGAGGAGTGGGGTTTGAGGCTGAGTCTGTGCACAGGGGAGAGCAAACCCATCCAGCGCTGCATTTCCCAACTCCTTTTATTTAATGACCTGGAATGGAGTTCAAAAAAAAAAAAACAAAAAACCCTCCCATTGTTGGGCCTCGTTTCCTGAGCCCAGGGAGAACTTTGTCAGCCAAACCTCCAACAAATTGTCTGCTCTGATAACAAGTTAGCACCGGGAGCGGGAGAGCCGAGCCCCTCCGGTCCCGGCTCCGCGGGCAAACTCAAAGCAGGAGCTGCGGCCGAGTGTGGAGTTTACACCTTGCAGTAATAATCCCTGCTTTTATCTGATCCCAGGGGGATTTTATAACTTTGGAATGGCTCTCTGGCAGGCCTCCAGCCCTACTGTCATTTTTTATTAATGTTCTTTTTTTTCCCTACCCCCGTAGCCAGTCGGCTTTGCTGCTGCTTTTTTTTTTTTTTCCCCTTTCTTTTTCCCCTTAAGATTCCTTAAGGAATATGCATCCCATTCCTGGGGATACTGGGAACTGATATTTGAAAATTCAGTGTCTCAGCCCATTGGAGGGGTCTGTAAAACCATCACAGCAGGAACTAATCAAAACTACCAAAGCCAGCCTTTAAATCATGGCTCCCTTTCAGTCACCGGCCCCTTCTCCCGGGCTTTATCTCGTGTCCCATCAGGAAAATCCTGATCAGGTCCTGCTCAAAAGTAAAAATTGGTGCCTGGAGGTGAGGGCAGGTGAGACTCAGGTGTGTGCCGAGGGCTGCAGAAAACAAGGGGAGGTTACAAAAATGACCACGTTGGAGTTTTAGAGGAGCTCCTTCCTCCTGGAGGTGCTGGAACAAACTTTTCCTGAGGGTGGCTCTGGAGGCAGAGCCTGGAGGAGTCCCTGGCCTGCTCTGGGAATGACTCCATGGCGTTGGGAGTGATCCCTTGGCATTGGGAATGACTCCATGGCATTGGGAATGACCCATGGCAATGGGAATGACCCCATGGCAATGGGAATGACTCCATGGCATTGGGAATGACTCCATGGCATTGGGAATGACTCCATGGCATTGGGAATGACTCCATGGCGTTGGGAATGACCCCATGGCAATGGGAATGATCCCATGGCACTGGGAATTTCTCCATGGCTGTTGGGTGCAGGTTTGGAGCCGGGGTCACTCCATCTCGAGGAACTGAGTTGCTTTGAAAAACCCAACCCTGAAAAATTCAGCTACAAAAAAAAGTTCAGCTCCGGCTTGGTTGGGCTGGGTTGGTTTGGTTGTGAGGGGTGGGAAGGTGGAGTTGCTGTTCTCAAGCTTTTTGGGATGGATCCTGGAATGCTGAGGGATGTCCTTCCCAGGATGGTTTGGGTTGGAAGGGACCTTAAAAATCATCCCAGCCCTGCCTAGGAAAGGACACCCTCCACTATCCCAGCTTGCTCCAAGCCCTGTCCAGCCTGGTCTTGGACACTTCCAGGGATGGGGAATCCACATTTCTGTGGGAATTTGAGGGTTTGAGGAGGAACCCCCAAAGCTGTGTCCTGCAGGGTTGAGCCCTCGGTGAAGGGACGTGCAGGAGACAGGATTTACATCATCAGATAATCCCAGGGTGGTTTAGGCGGGAAGGGATCTTAAATCCCATCCCATTCCACCCCGTGCCGTGGGCAGGGACACCTCCTGCTGTCCCAGGTCCCCTGAAAGTCTCCTGGCCTGCCTGGTGACAGCCTCAGTGCACAGAGGGGGTCACTGACCCGGGCCTGGCCCTGCAGGTGACAGGTGCCCCTGCCTGTCCTGCCACCAGTCTGGATAGAGGATTCCCTCCAGGAGCTGGGAATTCTGCCCTGATGGAGGGATGGGGGTGCTCCTGATCTCCCAGGCTGCTGTGGATGAGGGACGTGGCCGTGCTTGGAGGGAACTTCACCTCCAGGATCCCAGCACTTTGTGTTTGATTCCCAAAAGTGACATCAGCTGTGACCAGGGCTCGGCTCTCCTGCCTTTTTCATGTTCCCACGGAGCAGAGCGAGCCAGGATTGCTGGTCCTGGGGTTATCCTGAGGCAATCCCACAGGATAACCCCAAACTGGCCTCGCTTTCCTGAAAACCACACCAAAAGGTGAGGGGATTTTGGGTTGGGTTTGTCACCCCCTGAGGGCTTTAGGGCTCCCCCAGCCCCATTTCCGTGGGTTTTCCGAGGGCACCCCGGGTGTCACCCGGCCTTTGATGTGGGAACAGATCCCCAGACCCCCCAGTGCTCCTCTGCAGGTCGGGTTTGATCCTTCCTGCGCCCCAGCAAATCCATGGAAGGGTTGTTCTGCTGCACCCCAGCCTGGAGAGGTGCTGGGAATGAGCTGGGGAGTTCCTCTGGATAATCCCGGATTTCTCCAGAGCTGCTTCCTCTGGGCCTCCCCCCAGCCCTGCCTTTCCCTGCAGTGAAACCCAAACCTCGCTGACTTCGAGAACTCGATATTTCTCACTTGGAGGTCACCTCAGCCCAGAGCGTTTCCTGCCGGGAGCGGGGGCTGGGAATGCCCTGGTGGGGATGGAAAAGCCATTCCCGTTCCTGCTGGGCTGTGCAGGGCCTGGCTCCTGGATCACTCCTTCATGCTGGGCTCAGGGCATTCCTGCTCCTGCTGCAGTGGGAATGTGCCCATCTCCGGTCGGGATTTGGCTCCGGTGTTCCCAGAGAGGGAAGGGGACAAACCTCCACTGAGTGGATGTCAGGCCATTCAGGCAGAAATCCCTGGAAAATCTTGTCCCATTTAAAAATTCTGAAAGGTGAAGATTCCTCAAATTCCCCCCACAAAAATCCTGGAAGGTGACGATTCCTCAAGGTCCCAGTTGCTCCTGGTGGGCTGGAAACCTTGTGTGCCTTCGGGAGCATCCTCTGGCTGGTTTTTGGGATATCTGGGAGTTGGGACATACAAATTTTTCCCTTTTTTTTCCATTCAGAGAGTGGGCAGGCCCTGGCACAGGGTGCCCAGATTTGCTGTGGCTGCCCCTGGATCCCTGGGAGTGTCCAAGGCCAGGTTGGACTCTGGGGCTTGGAGCGCCCTGGGATAGGGGAAGGTGTCCCTGGGGTTGGAATGGGGTGGGATTTGTGGTCCCTTCTAACCCAAACCATTCCCGGATTCTGTGATTTTCTCAGCTGGTGCTTGGACTTCAATCCAGGTCAAAACTCTTCTCTTGATAAATCAATTTATTTGCATTAAAAGTGCCAAATGAAAGTCTGGGGGGTAAATTCCCTGTGGGGCTCCTTGTCCTGGAGCGATGCCGGAGGGACAGATTTCCTTGATTTCTAAATAACTGGAATTTATGAGGTCTTACCAACACTTGGTTTGGATCTTACCAGTATTGACACCTGGTCCTGCTGTGCTCCCACGCGGGGAAGATTAATCCCTGCTGGAAAACAGAGGTGGCACCGAGGTTGGTGATCCTTAGAGAGCACTTCCACGGACCCTTGGTGACACCAGCTCCGTGTCCAGGCTGCAATCCCGTGTGTTCCCCTCCGAGGGCTGGGGCAGGGGAGTCCAGGGCTGGCAGCAGCATCCTGCAGCTGGTTATCCCAGATTTCCCTCTCCCATGACCGCCTGTGCGCTCCGCCCTGCTTAACGAGCCGTGTCCAGCTCAGGGCTCCGTCCAGAGCTGCGCCTTTTCCCACCCTCTGATCCTCCCCTCTGCAGAAGGAGAGGGATTACATAAGCTGGAGGGTTTAATGAGTGCGCTGGGCTTGCTTTTGGGGGAATTTCCAGTGGATTCAGGGTTATAACTTCATTAGGCCTGGTTGGGAAACCGATGGCGGCGCTGGGCGGGCCCAAGCCCCGACCCTTTGTTGTGTTCTCTTCTGAAGGACCGAGGGCTCCCGCCCCTTTTTGAAGTCCTAATTCCCTTTATGGGATGTTGCAAGGCCTTTCTATAGAGTGCTGCCTCTGAAGTCCGAAAACCCCGGTGCCAAAAATGCCCCTTTCCCCTTCGGCCCCGCGTCCTGACGTCGGGAGCAAAACTTTGTCCTGGGCATGTCCACCCAGACCTTCTCCTCTGGGGCTGTGTTGCAAAAATTCCCATTGTTGGGATTCATCCCTGAAGAGGTTTTTTTTTTTAAAGGGATGGGGCTGGGAGTCCCCTGGCTCAGCTGGGAGGAGCACTCGGAGTAAATAAACTCCAGGGCTACTCCTGCTTTCCAACCACTAGAGGTCAAGGTTGTGCTGTGGGATAACGCATCCCACAAGGATTCACATCCCCATCCAAGGATTTGCTCCTGTTCCCGCTGCAGCCGCCTCCAGGGGCAGCTTTGTGCATGGAATTTTGGTATGGATTGCCCAGCTCGTTGATTAGTTCAGAGCTGATTGTGTGTGCTCGGGGTGAGGAGCACTTTGAGCTGGGTTTTCCAAGGAATGGGGTGTCCATGCCTGGATCTTCCAAGGAATGGGGTCTTCATGCCGTGCTTGGGTTTAAATATTCCTCAGGTGTAGGAATTACTCCAGTGCTCGGTCCCTGGTGGGGTTTTGCTTCCCAAGGGGAGATTCCAAAGGGATTTCCAGGCTGGCAAAAATCAAAGCTGCTCCTGAATTATTTTTGGTGGGACGTTAAAACGTCCAGGTGTTGAAAAGGAAATAATCTGGGAGGTTTGCACGCAGATCAGGCCCACTCTGTGCTCTCTGCAGTTCAGGGAGCAGAGGTAATTAATAATTAGAGATTTTTAATAGTCATTGGTAATGTTTTAATTCCCCCTTGGTGTTGCTGACAGCTGGATCTCCAACAGGTTTAATGGATTTCCTGCTTCCTTCTAAATCCAGGCTGCCACATTCCCGTAGGGAAGGGGATGGGCCCCTTCTGCCACCTCAGAGAGTCCTGGAATTCCAGGATGTCCAGGAACTGCCTGGGCTTGTGGAAAGTGTCCTTGCCCATGGAACGAGAGGATCCTGAAGATCCTGTCCATGATTCCACGATTCCCACACACCTTTCTCCTGATAGATAAAAAATCCACAGCATAATTCGGGGAGGAATCCTCTAAATCTGGGTCTAAATCCGTATAAATTCCAGGTTTTCCTGGTGTTTATTTTCCAGTTACACCGGCACACAAACCCAGGTGTCCAGCAGGGCCACATCCATGGGATTGGCCTTGTCCCCCTGGTTTTGGCTGGGATTTGGCCCTGGAGACCCCCTGTGTGTTCGTGCTGTTCCCATTCCCTGCCCTTCGGTCTGAACTCGATCAGCCCCTGAACAAGTGGGGCTGAACCGCTTTTCCTGCCCTTATTGTGCTCCATATCAAAGGAGAAACAATGGAGTTTTTGCAGGAGGGCACAGTGTGACCTCAGCTGCCAGACAACCCCAGAACCCCTGGAATAACTCGGCGTGTTCCCAGCCCCTCCATCCCGCCGCTTCCAGCACGTTTTCCTGGAGCACCTTTTACGGCTCGTTCCGCACATCGACAATGCGCAATTAAACCCTCCTGGGCTCCCACAAAAATGCTTTCAGGAACCTCTGGGGCCCAGATGTGGAATGTTTTGTGCCGCCACAGCTGGAAAAGAGGAACGAGCCCAGCGGTTCAGGAGGTCCCCGAGCGCGGCCGGTGACAGTCACCACATGGCCCGCGGGCCAATATTGCTGCAGCTGGGCCGTAAACGGATCAATGTGGCAGCACGGGGGCCGGGGCCTTGGGATTTGGAAAGAGTCAGGAGCGTGTTTGGGATCTTGCATAATCCCCGGCCTGCTTTGCAAATGGATCTGGGAGTATCTGGGCCGGGGGAAAGGCGACGTGTCGGAATTCCGCCTTTGTCCCCTGGCGGGGCTGGCTGCGCCTCGTGCCTGGAAGCCAAATGAAATCCCAGGTGGAATCTGTGTTTGCTCCTAGGCACAGCAGCAGAGAAACCTGGACAACATCGTGTCCCAGCAGCCCAGGATTAGCGGGGGGAAGAAATCCAAGAAGGAGTTCAGCGCCAGCTCCGAGCTGGAGGTGAAGAACACCAGCCCCATGTCGGAGCAGGATTCGGGGATCCTGGATGTGGAGGATGAGGATGAGGAGGAAGAGGTAAACTCTAACTGGGTGCTGTGGGGTGCCTCTGGTGTCTCAAGGGTTTGCTCCTTGCTCATGGGGAGGTCCTGAAGGTGCAGGAGAGGCTGGACAACGTGGGATGTGTCTCCAGATTTGGTTATTTTGGGGTTTTATCCCTATTTCCATAACTGGGCTCAGCAGAGAGGCCAAGGATTGGGAACTGCTCAGCCCAGTCTGTCCCAGCGCCTTGGTGCTGCTGGAGAACATCCATCCCTCATGGAAACATTGCTCCATAACCCGATTTTTGGCCTTTTCCTTTGGTTTGTCTGGATGAGGGCTTGTGTCAGGATGGGAGGTGGAAATCGGAATTCCTTCATGTGCTCCCTTCTTCCCTTCCTGCTGCAGCTCCCTGGGACCTGGCAGAGGGTTTTGGGAGCCACATAACCTGGGGATGGCGTTGGTTTTTCCTTCCTCTAGTGCTGGTTCACCTGGGATTTGGGATGTTTCCCATGGAACTGAGCCCCGTGTCTCAGGAAAGGCAGCTCTGAGATCCAGAGCTGCAGGGCTGGGGAGGTTGAGCCTTTGGATGTGTCCATCATTCCTTGGGGTGCTATGGGGTTGGGCTGTCCATCTCTGCTCCCACACACCCTTAGGATGGTTCTGGCACGCTGGGCCTCAAAAGATGAGTCTGGACTCCAGGGTTTTCCGGTCTTCAGGATTGTTTATTGTTTCTTATCTACAAAGTCCCTTCTCTGCCCGACCTGGATCTGAGCAGCAGGGCAGCCAAAGGCACTCTGACCACCCCCAAGGCGGGCACATCTTTTATAACAAAAACTACCGATATCAGATTTACCTTTTATCCCCAATACCTGTCACCCTCGTCACCCAGTGCACCCTCACCCCAGACCAATCCCCAAGTGCCAACACCACACCAGGAGATGGACGACAAGAATAAGAAAGAAGAGCCCTTTGACATGCCCTGACTCCTCCATCTTGTCTCCATAACCCCCCTGTACCAAACCCCAAAATCTGGGATTTACCCTATAATTGTGTCTTCCCTTCACCATTCCCACCCCAGTGATTCCCACAGGTTCCATCTCCTCACACACCGCTGGCACATCCCTGATGGATCAAAATCCATCCACCAAGTGCTTCTGGCAACATTCCAAGGCTCCCGAGCCCCCCAAGGGCTCTCTCGGTAGCTCTGGACATCAGGAGGGATGGGCTGAGTTCCCACAGGGTGCAGCCATGTCCTGGACCTTTTGGGAAGTTCTGTCTGGATGGGAAGAACTCTGGGAGGTTCTGCCCCTCTGGATGGTTTTTCTCCCTTGCTGAAGCCTCTTTGGTCAGGAAAATGATGTTTTCAGCTACAGCCATCCCTGGGCTGGGGGTGTGTGTCACCCTGACCGTGACAGCCCCTGGGCAGACAGGGAGGGGACCGAGGACAGGCTGGAAATTTGAAGTTGGGATTGTTCCAGTGGTTCTGGGCTTTCTGTTCTCCCTCTGCAAATCCATCCCCTCCTTTCCACAGCTGGTGTGCATCCAGAGCAGAGCGAGGCCACACTTTGTTCCGTGGGGATGGAATTGTGGGGTCAGCCCTGAGCCCTCCTGGAGCCTGCTCTGGGACCCTCGGGGTGGGATCCACATTCCTACAGGAGCATGGAATGAGGCCCTGGAGCTGCTGAGGGCTGGAGCCAGGCTGGGAGAGCTGGGAATGTTCCCCTGGAGAAGGGAAGGCTCCAGGCAGAGCTCAGAGCCCCTGGCAGGGCCTGGAGGGGCTCCAGGAGAGCTGGAGAGGGACTGGGGACAAGGGACAGAGGGACAGGAGCCAGGGAATGGCTGCCACTGGGAAAGGGGAGATTGGGCTGGGATCTGGGCAAGGAATTGCTGTCTGGGAGGGTGGGCAGGGGCTGGGCTGGAATTCCCAGATTTGCTGTGGCTGCCCCTGGATCCCTGGCAGTGCCCAAGGCCAGGTTGGATCCACCTGGGACAGTGGGAGGTGTCCCTGCCCATGGATGGGGTGGGAATGGGATTTAAGGTCCCTTCCAACCTGAGCCCTTCCATGATTCCATGGTCCTGGCCGGCCTCAGGCAGGTGAATCCCATCTCTGGGTGTGGTGGCACTTTGGGGACCTCACAGGGGGTGACCCTGCAGTGGGGGATGGGCAGGAGGAGCTGTCCCCATCCCAGTCCCTGTGCCAGGGTGGGCAGTGGCCGCTGTCCGTGGTGATGAAGAGCAGTGGGGGAGGGGCAGCAGCCACGGGACCCCCGGGTGCACCTGGCCAGGTGTCCTGGAGGAGATGCCATGGAGGAGATGCCATGGAGGAGATGCCATGGGGAATATCCCATGGAGGAGATGCCATAGAGGAGATGCCATGGAGCAGATGCCATGGAGGAGATGTCATGGTGGAACACCCATGGAGGAGATGCCATGGAGGAACACCCATGGAGAAGATGCCATGGAGGAGATGCCATGGAGGAGATGCCATGGAGGAGATGCCATGGGGAATATCCCATGGAGCAGATGCCATGGAGGAGATGCCATGGGGAATATCCCATGGAGGAGATGCCATGGAGGAGATCCCATGGTGGAACACCCATGGAGGAGATGCCATGGAGGAGATCCCATGGAGAAGATGCCATGGGGATTATCCCATGGAGCAGATGCCATGGAGGAGATGCCATGGGGAATATCCCATGGAGGAGATGCCATGGAGGAGATCCCATGGTGGAACACCCATGGAGGAGATGCCATGGAGGAGATCCCATGGAGAAGATGCCATGGAGGAGATGCCATGGGGAATAGCCCATGGAGGAGATCCCATGGAGAAGATCCCATGGTGGAACACCCATGGAGGAGATGCCATGGAGGAGATGCCATGGAGGAAATCCCATGTAGGAACACCCAGGGAGAAAATGCCATGGAGGAGATGCCATGGAGGAGATCCCATGAGGAATATCCCATGGAGGAGTCCCATGGAGGAGATCCCTTGGAGGAGATCCCTTGGAGGAGATCCCTTGGGGGAGATCCCTTGGGAGAGCCCCCATGGAGGAGCCCCATGGAGGAGATTCCATGGAGAAGATCCCATGTGGGAGAGAAAAGCGAGCAGTTTGTTCCTGATCAGCTTAGAGTTCCCCGTGTTCCCTCTTAATATAATCAGGGAATCTCCTGGACAGAAGGAGATCCACAGGGATCATCCATCCAACGCCAGGCCCTGCCCAGACCCCCAGAATCCCTGGAGCAGCTCATGTTCCACATCAGTGGGAATTTACAGAGGGTTGTGGCCCTGGGAGAAGCCTTGGAGGTTCCCACTCCCAGGTGAACCATGGAATGGTTTGGGTTGGATCTCAAATTCCATCCAATTTCCCCCCATCCATGGGCAGGGACACCTCCCACTGTCCCAGGTGGATCCAAGCCCCAGTGTCCAACCTGGCCTTGGGCACTGCCAGGGATCCAGGGGCAGCCCCAGCTGCTCTGGGAATTCCAGCCCAGCCCCTGCCCACCCTCCCAGCCAGCAATTCCTTGCTCAGATCCCAGCCCAATCTCCCCTTTCCCAGTGGCAGCCATTCCCTGGCTCCTGTCCCTCTGTCCCTTGTCCCCAGTCCCTCTCCAGCTCTCCTGGAGCCCCTCCAGGGACTCTGAGGATTCCCTGGATTTTTCCCTTCTCCAGGGAACATTCCCAGCTCTCCCAGCCTGGCTCCAGCCCCCTGATGTCCCCTGGGCTCTCTCCAGCAGCTCCAGATCCTTTTCCTGAGGACTCCAGAGCGGGATTGGAGCGGAGCCATGGCTGGGGGCAGCAGTGGAGTCTTAGGGACAATTCCAGTTTGTGTCACCTGCAGTGGCCCCCTGCTCCGTGCCCTGTCCTGGGGTGGAGCCCCTGTGGGCTCTGTGTCCTGTCCCGTGTCCCTGTGCCACAGCTCATCCATGGGCTCCCATCCCTGGAACTCCGGGATGGTTCTGGAATTCCTGGTGTTCCAGTCTGGAGGGTTCTCACCCTCACCGAGGGACAGAACCTGTGCTCGTGTCCTGCTTTGACCCCTAAACCCACCCAGGGTCCAAGGTCCAAACCCTCCGATCCCAAATTAACCCTCAGATCCCAAATTAACCCTTGCATTCCCAATTAACCCTCAGATCCCAAATTAACCCTTGCATTCCCAATTAACCCTCAGATCCCAAATTAACCCTTGCATTCCAAAATAACCCCCCTATCCCAAATTAACCCTCAGATCCCAAATTAACCCTTGCATTCCAAATAACCCCCCTATCCCAAATTAACCCTCAGATCCCAAATTAACCCTTGCATTCCCAATTAACCCTTGCATCCCACATTAACCCTCCTATCCTGAATTAACTCTCGTATCCCAAATTAACACTTATATCCCAGATTAGCACTCCTATCCCAAAGTAACTCTCATATCCCAAATTTACTCTCATAGCCCGAATTAACCCTTGCATCTCACGTTAACCCTCCAATCCCAAATTAACTTTCATATCCCAAATTAACCTTCATATCCCAAATTAACCCTTGCATCCCACATTAGCCCTCCTATCCTGAATTAACTCTCGTATCCCAAATTAACCTTCATATCCCAAATTAACCCTTGCATCCCACATTAACCCTCCTATCCCGAATTAACTCTCGTATCCCAAATTAACCCTTATATCCCAGATTAGCACTCCTATCCCAAATTAACTCTCATATCCCAAATTAACCCTTCCATCCCAAATTAACCCTCAGATCCCAAATTAACCCTTGTGTCTCAACCCTCAGATCCCAAATAAACTTTCATATCCCAGATTAACCCTCGTATCCAAAATTAACCCTTCCATCCCAAATTAACCCTCCTATCCCAATTTAACCCTCCCATCCCAAATTATCCCAACCCAGAGCAGAGGTTCCCTGACCCCTGAGCCCTCCCTGTGCTGGTGGCAGCCAGGGCTGCAGTTTCCATGGCAGGCTGACCTGGCAGGAGTTAAATGTGCTGCAGGGACAGCTTAACCCCACTTCCAGGAGGGATTTGGGGGTTTCCAGAGCCCTGCCCCACTCCCAGCTCTGGGAACGTGCCTGCTGCAGGATTTGGGAATGAGATTGGGAGGCTGATGTTGTGTAGACTGGGAAGTTTTTTGGGATAAGATGAATAAATGCTTTGTTCTGGAAGTGGAGAGGAATAAAAGCCAGGATTGGGTTGGAGGGGGTGTCAGGGGAGCCGTCAGTCCTGGCCTGCTCCCGTGGCATCGGCACGTCCCAAAACCCAGGGATTTATGGATTGTTGGGAGCGCTGGCAGGGCAGCTCTGGCTCAGGAAACGCAGGCACTTCTTCAGTGCTAAATTCAGGGAATTGTTGGATGTGTCTGAATGTTGAAATAGCAGATAAACACCTGAATTTGTGGGTGGGAGACAGGGTCGTTGTGTGCTGTGTCAGTCCAGGCAGAGGGAGAATTTCATGGGATCGTGGAATGGCTTGGGATGGAAGGGACCTTAAAAATCATCAATTCCACCCCTGCCGTGGGCAGGGACACCTCTCGCTGTCCCAGGTGGATCCAACCTGGCCTTGGGCACTGCCAGGGATCCAGGGGCAGCCCCAGCAAATCTGGGAATTCCAGCCCAGCCCCTGCCCACCCTCCCAGCCAGCAATTCCTTGCCAAGAAGGAATTCCCAAGAAGGAATTCTTTCACTCCAGTTCTGCGTCAGAGAGGAGTTTATCCCATGAAATCCCATCCCACTGCAGCCCTGCCATGGCCAGGGACTCTTCCACCATCCCAGGCTGCTCCAAGAGCAGCTCCAGAGGCAGTGCCTGAGGATGCAGATGTGGGAATTCCACTCTGGATCACCTCAGGGTGCCCCCATTAGGATCCCTGCCATCCCAAACCAGTCTGGGATCCTGGGATCCCCCATTTCAGCTCCAGCCAGGACTGGTTTTCTTCACACCCTGTGATTCTTTACCAGCTCCAGTTCCACCTCTCAGAGGAGTTTGTCCCATAAAATCCTGAGGGTGCAGATGTGGGAATCCAACCCTGGATCCCTTCAGGATGGGCTTTAATGTCCCTCCCATCCCAAACCAGTCTGGGATCCTGGGATCTCCCATTTCAGCTCCATCCAGGACTGGTTTCCCTCTCCCCCTGCCATCCCTTACCAGCTCCAGTCCCACCCCATGGAGGAGTTTATCCCAATCCCAGTTTTCCCTGCCCATCCCTGCGGAGGAGCCTCCAGGGCCCTGCCTGGAGCACTCTGGGGTTGGGAATGCTCCCTGGGCCCCGAGCTGCCCTTTCCTCAGTTCAGCTCCTCTCTCTCCGGTCCAAATTCCCGCCACCCCCAGACAGGTGCAAAGTCTCTGTCTCCTGAGTTGGAGTTCCTAATTTCTCCGTCTCAGAGTTGTTTTTTGTACCTTATCTATAAAAATTTTCCTCCTGCCCAGCCGAGGTCCCTCCAGCAGGGCAGTTCCAGGCACTCTGCCTGCCCCCGGGGCGCTGGTGTCTCTTTGTACCAAAAACACCTGTGCAATGTTTACAGTTACTGCCAAATACCTGTCACCTGTGCTGGGCAGTGAGTTTCTACCCTAAACCAACCCCAAAGTGCCAACACACAGCAGAAGGGGGCGAGGAGAGGAGAAGGAGAAGGAGAAGGGAAGGAGAAGGAGAAGGAGAAGGAGAAGGAGAAGGAGAAGGAGAGAAGGAGGAGAAGGAGGAGAAGGAGAGAAGAAGAAGAAGAAGAAGAAGAACGGAAGCAGAAGAAGAAGAAAGAGAAAAGAGAGAAGACGAAGAAGAAGAAGAAGAAGTGAAGAAGAAGGAGAAGAAGAAGAGAATGAAGAAGAAGAAGAAGAAGAAGAAGAAGAAGAAGAAGAAGAAGAGAAGAAGTGAAGAAGAAGAAGGAAAGCAAGAAAAAAAAAGAAATACAAAGAGAAAGAAGAGAAAGAAGAAGAAGAAGAAGAAAGAAAGAAGGAAAGAAATGTGAAGAATTGAAGAAGCAGAAGAAGAACATGAAGAAGAAGACAGATGAAAGAAGAAGAAGAAACAGAAAGACAAGAAGAAGAAGAAAGAAAGAAAGAAAGAAGAAGAAAGAAAGAGAAGAAGAAGAAGAGAAGAAGACGAAAGAAAGAAAGACGAAAGAAGAAAGGAAAGAAGAAGAAGAAGAAGAAGAAGAAGACATGAAGAAGAAGAAGAAGAAAGAGAAGAAACGAAAGAAGAATGAATGAAGAAGAAAGAAGAAGAAGATGAAAGAAAGAAGAAGAGAGAAGAAAGAAGAAGAGACGAAGAAGAAGGAGAAGAAAGAAAGAAGAAAGAAGAAAGAAAGAAAGAAGAAGAAGGAAGAAGAAGAAAGAGAAGAAGAAAGAAGAAAGAAGAACGAAGAAGAAAGAAACAAAGAAAGAACGAAGAAGCGAAGAAGAACGAAGAAGAAGAAAGAGAAAGAAGACGAAGAAAGAAGAAGAAGAAGAGAAGAAAGAAGAAGAAGAAGAAGAAGAGAAAAGAAATAGAAAGAAGAAAGAAGAAAAGAAAGACATGAAGAAGAAGAAAGGAAGAAGAAGAAGAAGAAAGAAGAAGAAGAAGAAGAAGAAAGTGAAGAAGAACGTGAAGAAGAAGAAGAAGAAGAAGAAGAGAAGAAGGACGAAGAAGAAGAATGAGAAGAAGAAGGAAGAAGAAGAAGATGTGAAGAAGAAGAGAAGAAGAAGGAAGTGAAGAAGAAGAAGAACGTGAAGAAGAAGAAGATGAAGAAGAAGATGATGAAGAGAAGAAGATGATGATGAAGAAGAAGAAGAAACATGAAGAAGAAGAAGAACGTGAAGAAGAAGAAGATGATGAAGAAGAAGAACATGAAGAAGAAGAACATGAGGAGAAGAAGAAGAAGAAGAAGAAAAAGAAAGAAGAAGAAGAAGAAGAAGGAGAACAAGAACAAGAACAAGAAGAACAAGAAGAAGAAAGGCTGGACACGCCCAAGTCCCTCCATCTTGCCCCCAAAACCTCCATCCTAGAAACCCCAAAACTCTATTTTTTCACCCGGTGACAATTTCATTCTCACACTGTTTGAACTGCTGAGCCCTGCAGGTCCTCACACAAGGCTGGTGATTTGCTCCCCGGCTCAGAACCGAACCCACAGAAGTTCTGGGCTCCGTGCCAGCATCTCGGAGCCCCCGGCAGGGCTCCTGGAAATCTGGGACTGCCAGAGGGATCTCCTGGGTTCCGACAGCTCTCCAGCCCCATCGAACCCAAACCCACCCCACTGCCAGGGCTGCCCTCCCATCCCTGCCCCTTTCCCACCCCCTTTTCCTGGGATTTGGACTGCGAGGGAGCACCGAGGGAACATCCCAAAGGACACAGAGAGGGAAGATCCCAAAGGACACAGAGAGAGAAGATCCCAAAGGATACAGAGAGAGAACATCCCAATGGACACAGAGAGGGAACATCCCAAAGGACACAGAGAGGGAAGATCCCAAAGGACACAGAGAGGGAACATCCCAAAGGACACAGAGAGGGAACATCCCAAAGGACACCAAGGGAACATCCCAAAGGACACAGAGAGGGAACATCCCAAAGGACACAGAGGGGGAAGATCCCAAAGGACACAGAGAGGGAACATCCCAAAGGACACAAAGGGAACATCCCAAAGGACACCAAGGGGGAACATCCCAAAGGACACAGAGAGGGAACATCCCAAAGGACACAAAGGGAACATCCCAAAGGACACAGAGAGGGAAGATCCCAAAGGACACAGAGAGGGAACATCCCAAAGGACACAGAGAGGGAAGATCCCAAAGGACACCGAGAGGGGACATCCCAAAGGACACAAAGGGAACATCCCAAAGGACACAGAGAGGGAACGTCCCAAAGGACACAGAGAGGGAACGTCCCAAAGGACACCGAGAGGGAACGTCCCAAAGGACACAGAGAGGGAAGATCCCAAAGGACACCGAGAGGGGACATCCCAAAGGACACCAAACACAAATTCCCCCCCTGATCCCACCCAGCCCCAATTCCCTCCCCGGTGCCTCTTCCCCAGGGAAACCCAAACCCAGCCGCGGATTCCAGACGGATCCATGGGGAATCCCAAGGCTGTCCTGGCTTTTCCCGGTTTTTGCCTTTCCCAGTTTCTGCTGTGGGAGCGGTTCCAGGGTCCCTGGGTTCCGTGCCTGGCGCCATTCCCGGCGTTCCGGGGGGGTTCCAGTGCAGCAAAGCCAACACCCAGGGCCGTTCTGCTGCTCCCAAGGCCTGGAAATTCCCAGTATTCGGGGAGTCCCAGGCATTCCATGGAATTTTCCATCCCTGGAATCCTGGCTTCGCCCTGGACCCGCTGCTGGTGGAGCTGCTCTCGCCTGGAAATGAGAGTTTGGAGTGATAAACTTGTTTAAATGGGAATTTCTTAGAGTTAAATTCAACTAAAACTGATTTTTTTAGAGTGGACTTTAGTTCTATTTTAATTTGTTTTGAGTTATATTCACTTGAAAGTGATTTTTTGAGAGTGGAATTTATTAAATTTAAATTTTTTAGAATTATATTCACCTAAAAGTGATTTTTTAGAGTGAAATTTATTTATATGGGCATTGTTTCGAGTTATATTCACCTGAAAGTGATTTTTGAGAGTGGAATTTAGTTCTGTTTGAATTTTTTCTAATTACATTCACTTAAAAGTGATTTTTTTTTTAGAGTGGAATTTATTTAAATTTGAATTTTTTAGAATTATATTCACCTAAAAGTGATTTTTTTTGGAGCTACACTTCTATAGATGGGATTTTTTTTATAGTTTCATTGCCTAAATGTGATTTTTGAGAGTGGAATTAATTTAAATTTAATTTTTTTATAGTTGCACTCCCCTAAAAGAGATTTTTTAAATTACATTTTTATAGATGGGGTTTTTTTACAGTTTCATTTGCCTAAATTGATTTTTGAGAGTGGAATTTAATTTGAATTGATATTAATAAAATAATAATATTAATATTTATACTTGAATTTTTTGAGCACTCATGTGGAAGGAATTTTTTTAGAGTGGAATTTATTTAAATTTGAATTTTTTAGAATTATATTCACCTAAAAGTGATTTTTTTTGGAGTTACACTCTATAGATGGGATTTTTTATAGTTTCATTTGCCTAAATGTGATTTTTGAGAGTGGAATTTATTTATATTTGACTTTTTAGAGTTATATTCACCTAAAATTGATTTTTTAGACTGGAATTTATTTAAATTTGAATTTTTTTTGAGTTATATTCACCTAAAAGTGATATTTTTTTTTGGATTACACTTCTATAGATGGGATTTTTTTATAGTATCATTTGCCTAAATTGATTTTTAGAGTGGAATTTAATTAGAATAAATATAAATTAAATATTAATATTATTATTATTTATACCTGAATCTTTGGAGCACTCAGGTAGAAGGGATTTTTGGGAGTGGAATTTATTTCAATTTGAATTTTTTAGAATTATATTCACCTAAAAGTGATTTTTTTTGGAGTTACACTTCTATAGATGGGATTTTTTTATAGTTTCCTTTGCCTAAATGTGATTTTTTAGACTGGAATTTATTTAAATCAGAATTTTTTAGATCTACACTCCCCCAAATTGATTTTTTTGGAGTTCCACTGATTTAGATGTGATTTTTTAGTGTTTCCTTTCCCTAAATGTGATTTTTTTTTTAGCCTGGGATTTCTTGAAATTTGAAATTTTTAGAGTTGCACCCCCTAAAATTGGAATTTTGGAGTGACATCAGCACACAGTTCTTGATAAAACATTTGATAAATTGTGTTTTTACATAATTTACGATAAAGGAAATTTGAGTTATACTTTTTTTTTTAACTTTCATTTACCCAAATGTGATTTTTCTGGAGTGACTTTCATTTATATTTGTTTTTTAGGGTTTCACTTTAAGAATTCCACATACCCACATTTAATTTTTTTGCAGTTCTATTTATTTATAAATGAAATTTTTGTGACTTCTGCTCACCTGGATGGGATTTTTAGTGACTCTTATTTAAATTTAATTTTTTTTATAGTTTCATTCACCTAAATGAGATTTTTTTGAGCAAAAAACTTCTTTAAATGTAATTTTTTTTAGGGTTTCAGTTTTCTCTCTGTGATATTTTAGAATTCCACGTGCCCACATTTAATTTTTTTACCGTTCTGCTTATTTATAAATGAAATTTTTGTGACTTGCACTCACCTGGATGGGATTTTTTGCAGTGGAACTTATTTAAATTTAATTTTTTAACATTTTCATTTCCCTAAATGTGATTTTTGGAGTGCCAGACCTGTTTAAATGTGATTTTCCAGCAGGATTTCAGGGGTCTATGTGTGATATTTCAGAATTCCATGTGCCAACATTTAAATTTTTTGCCATTCTAATTATTTATAAATGAAATTTTTGTCACTTGCACTCACCTGGATGGGATTTTTTTAGTGACTCTTATTTAAATTTAATTTTTTTATAGTTTCCTTCACCTAAATGAGATTTTTTGGAGTGACAAATTCATTTAAATGTAATTTTTTTTAGGGTTTCGCTTGTCTCTCTGTGATATTTTAGAATTCCACGTGCCCATATTTAACTTTTTTACAGTTCTGCTTATTTATAAATGGAATTTTTGTGAGCTGCACTCACCTGGATGGGATTTTTTAGTGACTCTTATTTAAATTTGATTTTTTTATCGTTTCATTCACCTAAATGAGATTTTTTTGAGCAACAAACTTCTTTAAATGGGATTTTTTTAGGATTTCAGTTGTGTGTCTGTGATATTTTAGAATTCCACCAGCCCACATTTAAATTTTTTGTCATTCTGATTATTTATAAATGGAATTTTCGTGAGTTGCTCTCACCTGGATGGGATTTTTTGCAGTGGAACTTATTTAAATTTGATTTTTTTTAACACTTTCATTCCCCTAAATGTGATTTTTGGAGTGCCAGACCTGTTTGGATGTGGTTTTCCAGCCGGATTCCGGGTGTCTGTGGGTGATCTTTCCCTGCTCCACTTCTCCCCCCTGTCATTCCCGTTGGTTTTCCTTGCCCAGCCGTGCGTTTCGGGTGGGTTTCCCGGGATTTTCATGGAATTCTCTCCCCGTTCCAGGTGCCTGGAGCCCAGGATTTGGTGGATTTCTCCCCGGTCTATCGCTGCCTCCACATCTACTCCGTCCTGGTGAGTGATCCCGGCCTTTTCCTGCCCTGGGGAATTCCGGCATCCCTGAGGGAGGGAGGGAGGGGTCCGGGGAAATCCTTGGAATTCCTTCAGGAGGGCACGGGAATGCCAGGGGAATGCCAAGGGAATGCCAGGGAATGCCAAGGGAATTCCAAGGGAATGCCAAGGGAATGCCAAGGGAATTCCAAGGGAATGCCAAGGGAATGCCAGGGGAATGCCAGGGGAATTCCAAGGGAATTCCAAGGGAATGCCAAGGGAATGCCAAGGGAATTCCAAGGGAATGCCAAGGGAATGCCGAGGGAATTCCAAGGGAATGCCAAGGGAATTCCAAGGGAATGCCAAGGGAATGCCAAGGAATGCCAGGGGAATGCCAAGGGAATGCCAGGGGAATGCCAAGGGAATGCCAAGGAATGCCAAGGGAATGCCAAGGGAATTCCAAGGGAATGCCAAGGGAATGCCAAGGGAATGCCAGGGGAATGCCAGGGGAATGCCAAGGGAATGCCAAGGGAATGCCAAGGGAATTCCAGGGAATTCCAAGGGAATGCCAAGGAAATGCCAAGGGAATGCCAAGGGAATGCCGAGGGAATTCCAAGGGAATGCCAAGGGAATGCCAAGGGAATTCCAAGGGAATGCCAAGGGAATGCCAAGGGAATGCCAAGGGAATGCCAAGGGAATGCCAAGGGAATGCCAAGGGAATTCCCTCTGCCATCCCAAATCCGGGATTTTTCCTGTGTTCGTGTTTGTTGGTTGTTGGATTTGCCTCCAAGGATTCCTCTTTGGATCCAGTAATTCCATGATTCCATGGGAATGGGAGAACTTTGGGCTGGGATTGGTTGGATTCTCTGATTCCATTATCTCCAAGAATTCTTTGCATTTAGGAACTTTGTTATTCCATGGAAATGGGAGGGTTTGGGGCAGGGATTGGTTGGATTCTGATGCTGTTTCCTCCAAGAATTCCTTTGGATGCAGGAATTCTGTGGAAATTGAGCAGTTTTGGCAGGGATTGGGAGAATTTGGGCTGGGTTGGTTGGATTCTCGATTCCATTTTCTCCAAGAATCTTTGGATTCATTGACTTTGTATTCCGTGGAAATGGGAGAGTTGGGGCAGGGATTGGTTGGATTCTGACACTGTTTCCTCCAAGAATTCCTCTTTGGATGCAGCAATTTTGTTATTCCGTGGGAATTGGGTAATTTTGGGCAGGGATTGGTTGGATTCTGATGTTGTTTTTCCAAGGAAAATGAATTATTCCATGGGAATGGGAGAACTTTGGGCTGGGATTGGTTGGATTCTTGATTCCATTATCCCCAAGAATTCTTTGGATTCATTGACTTTGTTATTCCATGGAAATGGGAGGGTTTGGGGCAGGGATTGGTTGGATTCTGACACTGTTTCATCCAACAATTCCTATTTGGATGCAGGAATTTCGTTATTCTGTGGAAATTGAGAAGTTTTGGGCAGGGATTGGTTGGATTCTGATGTTGTTTTTCCAAGGAAAATGAATTATTCCATGGGAATGGGAGAATTTTGGGCAGGGATTGGTTGGATTCTCTGATTCCATTATCTCCAAGAATTCTTTGCATTTAGGTACTTTGTTATTCCATGGAAATGGGAGGGTTTGGGGCTGGAATTGTTGGGATTCTGATGCTGTTTTCTCCAAGAATTCCCGGGATTCATGAACTTCATTATTCCATTGAAATGGGAGAAATTTGGGCAGGGATTGGTTGGATTCTGATGCTGTTTCCTCCAAGAATTCCTCTTTGGATGCAGGAATTTCTGTGGAAATTGAGCAGTTTTGGTCAGGGATTGGGAGAATTTTGGGCTGGGGTTGGTTGGATTCTCCGATTCCATTTTCTCCAAGAATTCTTTGGATTCATTGACTTTGTTATTCCATGGAAATGGGAGGGTTTGGGCAGGGATTGGTTGGATTCTGACGCTGTTTCCTCCAAGAATTCCTCTTTGGATGCAGGAATTTCATTATTCCATGGGAATTGAGCAGTTTGGGGCAGGGATTGGTTGGATTCTGATGCTGTTTGCTCCAAGGAAAATGAATTATTCCATGGGAATGGGAGAATTTTGGGCAGGAATTGATTGGATTCTTGATTCCATTATCTCCAAGAATTCTTTGCATTTAGGTACTTTGTTATTCCATGAAAATGGGAGAGTTTGGGCAGGGATTGGTTGGATTCTGATGTCATTTCCTCCAAGAATTCCTCTTTGGATGCAGCAATTTTGTTATTCCGTGGGAATTGGGGAATTTTGGGCAGGGATTGGTTGGATTCCCTGGTACCATTTTCTCCAAGGATCCTTTGCATTCAGTAACTTTGTCATTCCATACAAATGGAGGAGTTTTGGGGGGGGGGGGGGAATTGTTGGGATTCCGATCCTGTTTTCCCCAGGGATACCTTTATTGGATGCAGCAATTTTTGTTATTCCCTGAAAAATGGGAGAGTTTTGGGCAGGAACTGGTCGGATTCCAGTGCTCTTTGCTCCAAGGATTCTTCTTTGGCCACAGTAATTCCACAATTCCAAAGAAAAGGAGGAGTTTGGGCAGGAATTCCTAACCCTTGCCTGGATCACTCGGAGATCCCTGAGGGAAAAAATTCCACAGATTGTGCCAGGAGTTCGTTTTTTTGACTGGAAATGGTTCCTTGGAGGTGTCCCAGAGAGCTCCTGTTCCCACAGGATGGCTCCTGGGAATTCCGAGTACGTGGATTTTTTAAAAATACGAATTGATAAGGAAGGCAAATAAGGAACCTTTGGAGCTCATCCTCCAACTTTGAATTGGGAAGTTCTGGGATGCTTCCAGCAGCATCCAAGCCTTGGATCTCCTGATCCAAGGAACCTGTGGAGCCTCACCCCTCTTTAGGGACATTTGGAGCTCTCCCTCCAAATTTGAATTCCGAGGATGTTTCCAGGAGTATCCAGGCCCTGGATCTGCCATTCCAAGGAACCTGTGGAGTCTCTTCCCTTTTCCCGGGGTTTGGAGCTCTCTCTCCAACCTTCAATTTCAGGGATGCTTCCAGACTTTGACTGTGACATTCCAAGGAACCTGTGGAGTCTCTTCCCTTTTCCTGGGCCTTTGGATCTCACTCTCCAACTCTGAATTTCAGGGATGCATCTGAGCCTTGGATCTCCTGATCCAAGGAACCTGTGGATCCTCATCCCTCTTTAGGGACATTTGGAGCTCTCCATCCAACCCTGAATTTTTGGGATGTTTCCAGGAGCATCCATGCCCTGAATCTGCTATTCCAAGGAACCTGTGGAGTCTCATCCCTTTTCCAGGGCCTCTGGAGCTCACCCTCCAAATTTTAATTTTGGGGATGAATCCAAGCTTTCAGTATCCCATTCCAAGGAGTCTCTTCCCTTTTCCCAGGGTTTGGAGCTCTCCCTCCACCTTCAATTTCAGGGATGCTTCCAAACATTGACTGTGACATTCCAAGGAACCTGTGGAGCCTCATCCCTTTCTAGGGACATTTGGAACTCCTGCTCCAACTCTGGCTTTCAGGGATGCTTCCAGCAGCATCCAGGCCTTGATTTTGCCATTCCAAGGAACCTGCATCCCTTTTCCAGGGCCTTGGGAGCTCACCCTCCAAACTTTAATTTTGGGGATACATCTGAGCCTTGAATCTCCTGATCCAAGGAACCTGTGGAGCCTCATCCCTTTTTAGGGGAATTTGGAGCTCTCCCTCCAACCCTGAATTTTTGGGATGTTTCCAGGAGCATCCATGCCCTGAATCTGCTATTCCAAGGAACCTGTGGAGTCTCTTCCCTTTTCCTGGGGTTTGGAGCTCTCTCTCCAACCTTCAATTTCAGGGATGCTTCCAGACTTTGACTGTGACATTCCAAGGAACCTGTGGAGCCTCATCCCTTTCTAGGGACATTTGGAGCTCTCCATCCAAATTTGAATTCCGAGGATGTTTCCAGGAACATCCATGCCCTGAATCTGCCATTCCAAGGAACCTGTGGAGTCTCATCCCTTTTCCAGGGCCTCTGGAGCTCACCCTCCAAATTTTAATTTTGGGGATGCATCTGAACCGTGAATTTCATGATCCAAGGAACCCGTGGAGCTCTCCCTCCAACTTTCCATTTTTGGGATGCTTCCAGCAGCATCCAAGTCCTGAACCTGCCATTCCAAGGATCCCGCATCCCTTTTCCAGGGCCGTGGGAGCCCAGGAGCTGTCAGGGGCTCTTCCCCTGTGGCTGGGCGTCCCAGATCCCAGGCAGGAGATGAAAGGAGCTCTGTGTGGCCAGCTCTCCTCCCTTCCCAGCCTGGAGAGGGAATTGTGTCCCAGCGATCCACGCGGGTTTGCTGAAGGAAAAGCACTGTCAGGAGCCCGGCTCCTGCGCCTATAAAACATCTTTTTGTGCCCTCATCTGTTCATAATTAGGTCATTTGGCCACGTTGCCGTGAGATTTTCTTGGAATGGGAAGTTCCCCTCCCCAGAATGTGTGGCTGTGTTTGTCTTGGAGGAATGTCCCAGCGCTCCAGGCGGAGCTGGGAGCTGGAGCAGGAGTTTGTTAATTGGGAATCAGGAGGGAGCTGAAAGGATGGGGGGGGGCTGGAGGTGCCACTTTATCTGGGGAGGAATGGGGATCATGGAGATGGGGTTGGGAATCCCACTGGAGGGGCTGCCAGGCCTCGGTTTGACACGAGGGTGTGGGATTGGTGTGGATCCGATATGGGTTTGATATGGGTTTATTGTGGATTTAATATGGACTAAATCTGGATTTAATTTGGATTTAATTCGGATTTATGACGGATTTGCTGGTGGGATTGTCCACAATGGTGTCCTGAGAAGGGTCAGCAGCTCCTGCTGCTGGATGGGGCAGTTTTGAACATTCCAAATGGTTGCATTCCGTGGATTTCAAGGCCAAGAGGTGGAATTGCTTTGCTTCCCATAACAGAAAAGGGTTTGTCTCTGCATTGGGGATTTTTGGGTTTGTTCTAATCAGAAAAGGGGATTGATCCTCAGAAATGTGGGGGGGGAAGCAGCAGATCCATGGGATGGGTCTGGGTGGGATTGGCTCCTTCTGCAGTGGGAATGGCGCAGGGGAGGGGTGGTGGTGTCCCTACAAGGGACAGGGGGGATGGGAGGGAGCAGCCAGAGGAGGTTTAGGTGGATATTGGGAAAATTCCTGCATGGAAAGGGTTTTCCAGAGTCCCAGTCCCTGCAGGGATGTGGCCCTTGTGATGCCTTGGGGAGGCTGAGCTGGAGCAGAGGCTGGGCAGAGTTCCAGAATAAAGCAGGGATTTATTCAAGGATCTCCTCCATGGATCCACCTGGGGCAGCACCAGAGCCCAGCCAGGGCTGCAGCCAAGGTGACCCAAAATGGTCCCAAAATGAACCCAGGATGGACCAAGATGGTCCCAAAATGAACCCAGGATGGACCAAGATGGTCCCAAAATGAACCCAAGGTGAACCAAAATGGTCCCAAAATGAACCCAAGGTGAACCAAAATGGTCCCAAAATGAAAAGAGATGGACCCAAATGGTCCCAAAATGAAACGAAGATGGACCCAAAATGGCCCCAAAATGAACCCAAGATGAACCAAAATGGTCCCACTCCTGTCTCTGCTCCCATCCCAGTCCCTGCTCCCATTCCTGTCCCTGCTTCCATTCCAGTCCCTGCTCCCATTCCAGTCCCTGCTCCCATTCCTGTCCCTGCTCCCACTCCAGTCCCTGCTCCCATTCCTGTCCCTGCTCCCATTCCAGTCCCTGCTCCCATTCCTGTCCCTGCTCCCACTCCTGTCCCTGCTCCCACTCCTGTCCCTGCTCCCACTCCTGTCCCTGCTCCCATTCCTGTCCCTGCTCCCATTCCCGTCCCAGCTCCCACTCCTGTCCCTGCTCCCATTCCTGTCCCTGCTCCCACTCCTGTCCCTCTTCCCATTCCTCCTGTTTGTCCCCAGCCCAGGCCCTACAAACAGGAACGAGACCGAACAGGGAGCAGAAATCCGAGCTCGGCTCTAGGGAAGGTGTTTTAGGGAGCCAGGAGCAGGAGTAAAATCCCCTGAGCAGCAAATTGCCCTTTTGCTGACCTGAGCCTGGATCCTGGCCGGGCTTTCTAGGCCCAGCTCGGGTGGAGCAAAGTCAGAGATCCTGCCCAGCACCGAGGGACCGGCCCGGCCGTGTCAGACGGAAGGATCATAATGCAATAGTTCCCCAAAACTCCCAATATTTGTCATTTACAATGGCGTTATCTCGGAGCTTGGCCTGCAGTTAAAAAGGCCCACGTTGAATAAACATTGAGATATTTATTATTTTTAGTGAAATCGACCTTCCAGTCACCTCGGTTTTATGGCTGCGCTGCTTATAAATTCCCAAAGGATTATTTGCAAACTCCTGCTCCTATCTGGCAGCCTTATCAGCAGGGCAGGAGTTCACATATTGTACCGGGGGGTCAGCCCGCGGTCATGGGCTTCCAGAGGGGGCCAGGCACCTGTAAATCCTGCAGATCCTTCCCTCGGCAACCAAGGCGAAGGACAACATCCAACAGGCACGGAGACTTTTCCAGGAAACGCTGAACTTTGGCAGGAAGGGCAGAGCAGGGGGAAAGAAAGTGAAGGAAGGTCAGGCGGGGGTTAATTGAGAGCTGGACCTTGGCGTGGACGGGCTCTCCTGGGATGTTTGATGGGATTGTTCATCCCAGTCCCTTTCCTGGGGAGGAAGGGGCTGCCCCAGGGAGAGATGGGTTTGGGAAGGGTTTGGATCTTTGCAGCGCTGGGAGAAAATGTCCCAAAACTTTTAGGGTGCCTCCCTTCCTAACCAATCTGGGAATCTGCGAGTGATTTGAGGAGAGGGACTGGCAGCAAGTCTAAGATGGAAATTTTAGGATCAGGGGCTGAGTCTGGCCTGGTTTGAGCTGTCCCTGAGCCCTGAGCCCAGCCCAGGCTCTGTTCAGGCACTTCAGGCTCTCCTGGGATGTTTGATGGGATTGTTCATCCCAGTCCCTTTTCTGGGGAGGAAGGGGCTGCCCGAGGGAGAGATGAGCTTGGGAAGGGTTTGGATTTCTGCAGGGCTGGGAGAAAATGTCCCAACATCTTCACTGTGCCTCCATCCCAAACCTGTGAAAAGTTTAGGAAAGGGAACTGGCAGCTAATCCAGGGATTTTAGGATCTGTTGGCTGTGTCTGGCCTGGTTTGAGCTGTCCCTGAGCCCTGAGCCCAGCCCAGGCTCTGTTCAGGCACTTCAGGCTCTCCTGGGATGTTTGATGGGATTGTTCATCCCAGTCCCTTTTCTGGGGAGGAAGGGGCTGCCCGAGGGAGAGATGGGAGTGAGGAGGGTTTGCATTTCTGCAGACACCAAACAAAACATCCCAACTTCTTTGGGGTGCCTCCATCCCAAACCAGTGAAAGGTTTGGGAGGGGCCCTGGCAGCAAATCCAGGGATTTTAGGATCAGTTGGCCAAGGCCTGGCCTAGTTTGAGTTGATCCTGAGCCCTGAGCCCAGCCCAGGCTCTGTTCAGGCATTCCAGGCTGTCCTGGGATGTTTTATTGGACTGTTCATCCCAAATCCTTTCCTGGGGAGGAAGGGGCTGCCTGAGGGAGAGATGACCTTGGGAAGGGTTTGGATTTCTGCAGACACCAAACAAACATCCCAACATCTTCAGGTGCCTCCATCCCAAACCATCTGGGATCTGTGAGTGATTTAAGGAGGGCACTGGCAGCAAGTGTAAGCATGAGATTGGGGTCAGTTGGAAGCCTGGTCTGGTTTGAGCTGTCCCTGAGCCCTAAGCCCAGCCCAGGCTCTGTTCAGCCACTTCAGGCTCTCCTGGGATGTTTGATGGGATTGCTCATCCCAGTCCCTTTCCTGGGGAGGAAGGGGCTGCCTGAGGGAGAGATGGGTTTGGGAAGGGTTTGGATTTCTGCAGGGCTGGGAGAAAATGTCCCAAAATCTTCAGGGTGCCTGCATCCAAAACCTGTGAAAAGTTTAAGGAAAGGGACAGCAAATCCAAGAATTTTAGGATCAGGTGGCTCAGTCTGGCCTGGTTTGAGCTGACCCTGAGCCCTGAGCCCAGCCCAGGCTCTGTTCAGCCATTCCAGGCTGTCCTGGGATGTTTGATGGGACTGTTCATCCCAAATCCTTTCCTGGGGAGGAAGGGGCTGCCCGAGGGAGAGATGAGCTTGGGAAGGGTTTGGATTTCTGCAGACACCAAACAAAACATCCCAACATCTTCAGGGTGCCTCCATCCCAAACCAGTCTGGGAATCTGTGAGTGATTTAAGGAGAAGGACTGGCAGCAAGTGTAAGGCATGAGAATTTTGGGATCATTTGGGAAGGTCTGGCCTGGTTTGAGCTGACCCTGAGCCCTGAGCCCAGCCCAGGCTCTGTTCAGGCACTTCAGGCTCTCCTGGGATGTTTGATGGGATTGTTCATCCCAGTCCCTTTCCTGGGGAGGAAGGGGCTGCCCGAGGGAGAGATGGGAGTGAGGAGGGTTTGCATTTCTGCAGACACCAAACAAAACATCCCAACTTCTTTGGGGTGCCTCCATCCCAAACCAGATTAAGGAGGGGCACTGTCAGCAAATCCAGGGATTTTAGGATCAGTTGGCTGAGTCTGGCCTGGTTTGAGCTGCCCCTGAGCCCTAAGCCCAGCCCAGGCTGAGCTGACCCATCCCAGCCGTTCACCTGCAGCCTGGGCTGGTGCCACCAGCTCCATCCCCTCCCGGCTGAGGAGGAGCTGTGGAAAACAGCAATAAATAAATAAATAAAAACCTAAATAAAAAAATCGTGCTCTAAAGAGCAAACCCAGGACGCGATTTCACCACTGATGGGGTCGATCTTTCATGTTGGCTCTGACCAAAGGCTGCGCAGGGCTGGGGCTGCTTTGATCGATTTCCAAAAGGAGGGAGGAGAGGTGAGCCCTGGGCCAGCTGGTTTATCTGCAGGAGCATCTCAGCAGCTGCTGGGTGCCCTGGGTTTCCAGGCCAAGGCACGGGGTGGCTTCGCTTTACACAACACAAAATGAAAAGCAGTCTCGTGTTTCATGTTTCCCCGAAGCTGCAGCGAGGCAGAAAGCAAAGAGTGAACCCAAAGCAGAGAGGAATGAAATTAAAAAAAAAAAAAAAATAAAAAAATAAAAAAAGCCAAAAAAACTGGAGGCAGAGTGGGCTGCGCTGGAGGTGCTCCCAAAAAAGTTGTCAGGAGGCAGCTGAGGGTGATTGAAGTCCCTTAAGCTCTTCCCTGAGCCCTGTTAGTGCTCATCTAGGCTCTGCCTCGGCGGGGTGGGTTTTTTTAGCTCGGTGCTAATTGCTTCCCAATTACTTTGAGGTTCTTCCCATGTTCCTGAAGACACTGGGATTGACACTCCCAGCTCTTTGATCCCAGCTACAAAGGGGTCATTTTAGGGGAAAGAACAAGTGTCCAAAAACACAGGCAACAAGGCAGAAAGAAAAAGGGAGCGGATTCTGAGGTAAAAACAGCCTTGAAAGCTGGAGCTGCTGAAGGATTTCTGGAGAATCCAGAGCTGGATAATTTAGATAAATGGGAGCTGACAGGGATTTGCTATAAATTTGTCCTATCTCAGCACTGACATTTTTATCTGTGCTGCCTCTCCCCCGACCCTCGAGCTGCTTTGATGCACAAAGTGCATTAAAAAGGTTAAAAAAAAAAGAAAAATACAGTTAATAATAACCCCCCTATTTTACTGCAAACAGTCCAGGGAGGAATATCTGGTCAGGGTGGATAGTCTGTATCCTTTGGGAACAGCTCTCCTCGGGAATTTTGGGGAAGGACAAGTTTTGTATCTCTTCGTGCCCAGCCAGCACAGCCTTGGGAGAAGAAACAAGTTTTTCTTTTGGGATTATCCCTGGGAATCCCAAGGTTTTGCTGCAGGAGCTGCTCAGGGGTCCCTGGGCTCAAGGTGAGCCCGTGGAATTCCCACCTGGGATGGCCACATGGAGCAGATTCCATTGGAAACAGGGGGGTCCTGTGGGTCCTGGTTCTCCTGCCAGCCCTGCCCTTAAATCCCTTTAATTCCTCTCCCAGGTGTGCTGCTGCTGCTGCTGCCTGCCCCAATCCTCCTTTTCCTGCTTTTTTTTGGGATGGGGTTGGGCGGGGGGCCCAGCTCATCCATGGGGCTCCCACTCCCTCCCCACCCTCTCAGGGGCTCAGCATCCCCACCAAAACTGTTTGTGCTGTGAGAGGGGGCAGAACAATGGCAGTTCTCCTTCCGAGGGGCGAGGGAGGCTCTTTGGGAACCACAGCTCCAGCAGCCAGAGCCACCCTGAGATGAAACCAAACCTTTTTTCTCTTTGTGGCACCGCTTGTTCCTTTTATTCCACACTGCAGCACAAACCCCACCATGGAAACTCTGTGGTTCTTCTGTTTCAGGGCTCGGGCTTGTCGAGTTTTTCCTTGGGAACTCGAAAACTCCATTGCTTGATTTATTTTATTTTTATTTTTTGGGGGGAAAGGAGCAGGGGCGCGCAGTGGAAAAAAAAAATCCCCTCCCTCTCTGGTGGCTCCTTGTTCATCTCAGGCACTTTGCAGGCTGTCCCATGGCCGTGTCCTGGCATTTCTCAGCGTCTGCTGCCTGGGCTGGTGCCTGGTGCGGGGAGATAGCTGTAAACAGAGCTCTGAGATCATAGGGGAAGGCTGGGGGAGCCACTTTGTGCACGGCATTGATAAGGCCACAGGAAAAGCCATTAGAGCTGGCCGGTGTCAGTGACCTGTGATAACCACCCTGTCCTACGTGCTAATGGAGCCTGGCCCGAGCCCGGCCCTGCCGGCAGCCCCGGGACACTTTGGGAATTGTCACCCAGCTCCCTTCACCCCGTGACCTCCTTTGCTTCCCCATCAAAGCGGGCCTGACGGGATCACAGGGCTCGGAACGTTCCCCCTGGAAAACAGGCCTGGAAAAGGGAGGGGAAAATGAAAAAAAAAAACCACCCCGAGCCAGGGAGCTTTTCCTGCAATGGCCCCCATGCAGATCCTTGTCAGCTGAGGGGAGGGGGAGCAGCAGAGCTTTCCCAGGACTGGGAATATCCTGGGGGTCTGGATTAGGGCTGGGATATCCTGGGGTCTGGATTTAGGGCTGGGAATAGCCTGGGGGTCTGGATTTAGGGCTGGGAATATCCTAGGTGTCTGGATTTAGGGCTGGGAATAGCCTGGGGGTCTGGATTTAGGGCTGGGAATATCCTGGGGTCTGGATTTAGGGCTGGGAATAGCCTGGGGTCTGGATTTAGGGCTGGGAATAGCCTGGGGGTCTGGATGTGGGACTGGGAATATCCTGGGGGTCTGGATGTAGGGCTGGGAATATCCTGGGGGTCTGGATGTAGGGCTGGGAATATCCTGGGGGTCTGGATGTGGGACTGGGAATATCCTGGGGGTCTGGATTTAGGGCTGGGGATATCCTGGGGTCTGGATTTAGGGCTGGGAATAGCCTGGGGTCTGGATTTAGGGCTGGGAATATCCTGGGGGTTTGGATTTAGGGCTGGGAATAGCCTGGGGGTCTGGATTTAGGGCTGGGAATATCCTGGGGGTCTGGATTTAGGGCTGGGAATATCCTGGGGTCTGGATTTAGGGCTGGGAATAGCCTGGGGTCTGGATGTAGGGCTGGGAATATCCTGGGGGTCTGGATGTGGGACTGGGAATATCCTGGGGGTTTGGATTTAGGGCTGGAATTGAATTCCCAGATTTGCTGTGGCTGCCCCTGGATCCCTGGCAGTGCCCAAGGCCAGGTTGGACACTGGGGCTTGGATCCACCTGGGACAGTGGGAGGTGTCCCTGCCATGGATGGGGCTGGATGAGCTCTCAGGTCCCTTCCCACCCAAACCGTTCCATGATTCCATGGAAGCAGCTCTGAGATCAGCCCAGGCCGTTCAGGGCTTTATCCCAGCTTGTGCTGAAAACCTCCAGGACTCCAGAACCTTTCTGAGAACTTGTCCTGCCCTGTGCTGGCACTGCTGGGGCAGCTCTGGAGAGCCCTGGAGGGGCTGGAGAATGGCCAGGGCAGGAACAGAGCTGGGACAGGGCTGGAGAATCCCTGAGGGAGCTGGGCAGGGGCTGGAGAATCCCTGAGGGAGCTGGGCAGGGGCTGGAGAATCCCTGAGGAGCTGGGCAGGGACTGGAGAATCCGAGACTGGCAGGCGGAATCCTGAGGAGCTGGGCAGGGGCTGGAGAATCCCTGAGGAGCTGGGCAGGGGCTGGAGAATCCCTGAGGAGCTGGGCAGGGGCTGGGGCTGGAGAATCCCTGAGGAGCTGGGCAGGGGCTGGAGAATCCCTGAGGGAGCTGGGCAGGGGCTGGAGAATCCCTGAGGGAGCTGGGCAGGGGCTGGAGAATCCCTGAGGGAGCTGGGCAGGGGCTGGAGAATCCCTGAGGAGCTGGGCAGGGGCTCAGCCTGGAGCAGAGGAGGCTCAGGGGGCCCTTGTGGCTCTGCACAGCTCCTGCCAGGAGGGGACAGCCGGGGGGTCGGGCTGTGCTCCAGGGAACAGGGACAGGAGCAGAGGGAACGGCCCCAGGGGAGCTCAGGTTGGATATTGGGGAAATTCCTTCCTGGAAAGGCCTTGGAAGTGCCCAGGGAGGTTTGGAGTGCCCATCTCTGGGGGATTGCAGAGCCCTGTGGCTGTGACACTCAGGGACAGGGGCAGTGGTGGCCCTGGCAGTGCTGGGAGTATTCCCTCCCAATGATCTTAAAGACCTTTTCCAGCCTTTCCCAACCATTCCATGACCCTGTGACTTTCCCCCTGGGCTGGAGTCACTGAGCAGCTCCTGGCAGTTGCTCTGTGGCCCCTCCAGGTCTCTGCCACCAGAGCCGAGCTGGACGTGTCCCAGGACAGGCCCCACCCTGGTCCCCTCTTGTCACCAGCTCCATTTGGGGCGACTCCCTGAGCTCCTTGATCCCAACCCTCTGGAAGTGACCACCCCACCAATTATTTATTTATCCCTCATCCCTACAGGGACATCCACCTTTAGGTTCAGGAATATCGTGGAAAAGCAGATTAAATCCTGGCTAAAATCAGGGATCCTGCTTTCCCAGGATCCCCAAATCCGGCTGTGCCAGCACATCATTGGCATAACTCCTGCTCAGATATGTCCTGGTTCTCCCCACTGCCCTTCTCCTCCATTCTCCTGGAATTCTGGCCCAGGAGGACTCAGCTGAAAGTTCTGGAATTCCTCCCATCATTTTTGCAGCCTTTCCTGCACCATTCACCTTTCCCCACTCCTTTCCAAGGTCTTCCTGAAGGAATTTTAGCCACTCTGGAGCTGCTGGGTGCAGGGAGCTCCGAGGCCACGGGGAATTTGTTGGGAATGTTCACCTTGTTCTGAGCCCCCCTGAGTTCCAGCCCCGCTCCTCCAGCGTGCAGGCGTGGGAAGGCTCTTCCCAAGATTTGCTGTTTCCGGGCTCTGGGGCTCAGGAGGGTCCCAGGAATGTTTGGAAAGCACCTCAGCTGCCCCACAGGACTCTGTGGTGGGGTCCAGAAGGGAGATATCTCAAAAATAACAAGTGATAGGGGCGGAAGTGAAGTGATCTGGAAGGAATTTCCCTGGAGAGCGTTGGTGTTCCGAGGTAAAACTGGGTTTAGCACAGAGGGAAGTGGTGAATTCCCACTCTTTCCTCGTCCTCTGGTTGTGCATTCAATCCATAATGGAATGGGTTGGGTTGGAAGGGACCTTAAATCCCATCTAATCCCAGTGGCAGGGGCAGGCGAGTTCAGACTGGAACAGCTCCTGGAAAACTTGGTCCAAGTCTGAATTTGCTGCATTTGAAGTAAAACCAGGAATCTCAGAGCCTTTTCCATGTAAATTTTGAGGATCTCCAGGGCTGGAGGCTGCCCAGCCTCTCTGCTCCAACATTTGACCACCCTCTGGGGAATTTTTTCCCTCCCATTTCCTTAATTTTAATTCCTCCTTTTGTAATTTGCCCCTTGCCTCTGTTTTTCCGAGTGTTTCCAAGAGGATCCTGGATCCATCTGTTCTGGAATCCAGGGCTGGATGTGCTTCCTCAGCCTTCTCCCTCCTCTCCTTCCCCGGCTGTCCCAGCCCTGCTGGGCTGATGCTGATATTCCACATTTAGGGATTATTTTGGCTCCCAAAAAGGAACCAAAGTCTCTCTCTGTGCCACTTCTTGGGGACATCTAAAGACCCAAATCCAGCCCTGGTCAGCGGCTCCAGTTCTTCCTGATTATCCCTCAAATTTGAGGTCTGGTGTTGGCTCCAGCTGTGGGAACCATGGGAAAATGACAGGAATGGGACATGGATGGGATGGCAGGAATGGGACATGGATGGGATGGCAGGAATGGGACATGGATGGGATGACAGGAATGGGACATGGATGGGATGCAGGAATGGGACATGGATGGGATGGCAGGAATGGGACATGGATGGGATGGCAGGAATGGGACATGGATGGGATGGCAGGAATGGGACATGGATGGGATGGCAGGAATGGGACATGGATGGGATGGCAGGAATGGGACCTGGCTGGAATGGCAAGAATGGGACATGGATGGGATGGCAGGAATGGGACATGGATGGGATGGCAGGAATGGGACATGGATGGGATGCAGGAGTGGGACCTGGATGGGATGACAGGAATGGGACATGGATGGGATGACAGGAATGGGACATGGATGGGATGGCAGGAATGGGACTGATGGATGGCAGGAATGGGACATGGATGGGATGCAGGAGTGGGACCTGGATGGGATGACAGGAATGGGACATGGATGGGATGCAGGAATGGGACATGGATGGGATGACAGGAATGGGACATGGATGGGATGGCAGGAATGGGACATGGCTGGAATGACAGGAATGGGACCTGGCTGGAATGGCAGGAATGGGCCATGGATGGGATGCAGGAGTGGGACATGGATGAGATGGCAGGAATGGGACCTGGCTGGATTGGCAGGAATGGGACCTGGATGGGATGACAGGAATGGGACATGGATGGGATGACAGGAATGGGACATGGATGGGATGGCAGGAATGGGACATGGATGGATGGCAGGAATGGGACATGGATGGGATGCTAGGAATGGGACATGGCTGGAATGACAGGAATGGGACATGGATGGGATGCAGGAATGGGACATGGATGGGATGACAGGAATGGGACACGGATGGGATGGCAGGAATGGGACATGGATGGGATGACAGGAATGGGACATGGATGGGATGACAGGAATGGGACATGGATGGGATGACAGGAAGACATGGGAGCAGGAATGGGACTGGCTGGATGGCAGGAATGGGACATGGATGGGATGCAGGAATGGGACAGGATGGGATGCAGGAATGGGACATGGATGGGATGCAGGAATGGGACATGGATGGATGGCAGGAATGGGACCTGGTGGATGGCAGGAATGGGACATGGATGGGATGCGGAATGGGACCTGGATGGGATGACAGGAATGGGACATGGATGGGATGCAGGAATGGGACATGGATGGGATGACAGGAATGGGACTGGTGGGATGGCAGGAATGGGACCTGGATGGGATGGCAGGAATGGGACATGGATGGATGACAGGAATGGGACATGGATGGGATGCAGGAATGGGACATGGATGGGATGGCAGGAATGGGACATGGTGGATGCAGGAATGGGACATGGATGGGATGGCAGGAATGGGACAGTGGACATGGGATGGCAGGAATGGGACATGGATGGGATGCAGGAATGGGACATGGATGGGATGACAGGAATGGGACATGGATGGGATGACAGGAATGGGACCTGGATGGGATGACAGGAATGGGACATGGATGGGATGACAGGAATGGGACATGGATGGAATGGCAGGAATGGGACCTGGATGGATGACAGGAATGGGACATGGATGGGATGGCAGGAATGGTGACATGGATGGATGGCAGGAATGGGACATGGATGGAATGGCAGGAATGGGACACGGATGGATGGCAGGAATGGGACATGGATGGGATGGCAGGAAGGGACACTGGATGGGATGCAGGAATGGGACATGGATGGGATGGCAGGAATGGGACATGGCTGGATTGGCAGGAATGGGACCTGGATGGGATGACAGGAATGGGACATGGATGGGATGACAGGAATGGGACATGGATGGGATGACAGGAATGGGACATGGATGGGATGACAGGAATGGAAGCAAAGCTGGGAGGGTTTTGTCCCTCTGGGTGGAAAATGAGGATGTGTCAGAGAGGAACTTTGAGATTGCAAGGAGAGGCTTTGGATCATAAAATCATGGAATTGCTGAGGTTGGAAAAGCCCTCTGAGGTCACCCAGCCCTGCCAGGGCCACCTCTGTCCCACGTCCCCAGGTGCCACATCCACAGGGCTTTGAGATCCCTGCCAGGGCTGCCCAGCCCTTTCTTTCCATGAGGAATTTCCCCAAATTTCCAACCTAGACCTCCCCTGGCCCAGCTTGAGGCCATTTCCATTCTGCTGTTGTTCCCTGGGAGCAGATCCTGACCCTCCCCAGCTGTCCCCTCCTGCCAGGGAATTGTGCAGAGCCACAAGGTTCCCCCTGAACATCATTTCTCCAGGCTGAGCACTCCTGGAACTCCTTGGGCTCAGCTCAGCTGAGCTCAGCCTATCCCTGAACCTCCATCCATAAACAAACCCCGGGGGATTCTCCTGTGCAGCCCAGAAACTCCAGACTTTATTTCATTTTTTGGGAGGGGGTTTGTGGGGGGCTCTGGAGCTGTGAATCCGCACTGCCCCTGTTCCATCTCTCTCCAGCAGGGCTCAGAGCCCAGCTGCAGCCGCTCTTTTCCTGCTCTTTATGTTTCTCATCCTAAAGCCCCATAAGCACCGGGAGCTGGGAAATGATTCCCATCCTGTTTGCAATAAATCCCTGGTTTTATGAAGGGTCCCCAAGCCGGCTGGACACGAATTCTCCACGTGTTTACAAATATTTGTGCAGGAAAAAAAGGGTGAGCAACGTCCAGGACGGGCTTGTGACGCATATTCCCCCCTGTTTCAGTCCTTTGTTCAGGAAAACCTGGAAGCCAGGCTGGATGTGCACAATGAACAAACGCTGCCGAGCATTCCGGGGGCGGCCGGAGCGGCAGGAATGGGAGAAACCCCCACCAAAAGAGGGGTTTGGGGGTCGTGCTGGGTGGAAAGGGGTGGGAGAGCTCCAAAATCGCTGCAGGCACAAGTTTGGGGATGTTCCCAAGGGCGGCGTTGCCCTGGGAGAGGGTTTTCCCTGGATCCTTTGGAATCCACGGGGTTTGGCTGCGGAGAAAAGCAGCTCTTTTATGGTTTGGGGGTGGGAGCTGGAGGTCTGGGGGACTTGTGATCTTCGGGTTTCACCTTTTTGTGGGGGCTGAATCATCTGCTGGCAGCCCACGGGGGCTGTGTGGGGAGCAGGGGTTTGGCTCTTCCCTTAAATCCCCTCTCCTGACTCCGGCTTGCCCCGGCCGTGGCTGTGGTGTGGCATTGAAACCCCGCGGAATCCTTCAGGATACGAACTTGTTGGGAAAACCAGAGGCTTGAAAAGCTGCTCCTGTTGCATCTTGTCATGGTTTCAGGTATTAACCGAAGGACAAGGGCGGATCTGTGTAAAAACTCTTTATTGGGATGCTCCAGGACGTGTTTTCCACAGGTGTTGGGTGGGAAGGTTCATCCTGCTTTTGTTTCTAGACCCTGGAAGCGCTCACAGCCAGGTTAGACAGGGCTTGGAGAAATTTGGGGAATGGAAGGTGTCCCTGCCCGTGGCAGGGGGTGGAACTGGCTGGTCTTCAAGGATCCTTCCAGCCCAAGCCATTCCATGGTCCCTGGAGCACATCCAGAAGCTCCATAGGGAAGGTGTCCCCATCCTCACAGCATCACGGAGGAAGGTTAGAGGGAGGTCACTGTCCAGCTCTGGAGGTCACTGTCCATCTCTGGAGGTCACTGTCCATCTCTGGAGATCCCTGTCCATCTCTGGAGGTCACTGCCCATCTCTGGAGATCCCTGTCCATCTCTGGAAATCCCTGTCCAGCTCTGGAGGTCACTGCCCATCTCTGGAGATCCCTGTCCATCTCTGGAAATCCCTGTCCAGCTCTGGAGGTCACTGTCCATCTCTGGAAATCCCTGTCCATCTCTGGAGATCCCTGTCCAGCTCTGGAGATCCCTGTCCAGTTCTGGAGATCCGTGTCCATCTCTGGAGGTCACTGTCCATCTCTGGAGGTCACTGTCCAGTTCTGGAGATCCCTGTCCAGCTCTGGAGGTCACTGTCCATCTCTGGAGATCCCTGTCCATTCTGGAGATCCGTGTCCATCTCTGGAGGTCACTGTCCATCTTTGGAGGTCACTGTCCATCTCTGGAGATCCCTGTCCATCTCTGGAAATCCCTGTCCAGCTCTGGAGATCCGTGTCCATCTCTGGAGGTCACTGTCCAGTTCTGGAGATCCGTGTCCATCTCTGGAGGTCACTGTCCATCTCTGGAGATCCCTGTCCAGCTCTGGAGATCCCTGTCCGGCTCCCCATGGAGCCACAGGGGGTTCTCAGGTCCGTGTCCTGTTGGGATGGAGCTCCACAGTTTCTCTGGGCAGCCTGTCCCAGTGGTGGCTCATCCTCCAGGGAAAAGGGCTTTTCCTGGCAATTCCCCTGGGAATTCCTGTGTTTCAGCTTGTCCCGAGCAGGGTCTGGCTCTGCCTCCTCAGCCTCCCCCTTTGGTGCCTGTCCTGTCGGTGGCAGGAAGGTCCCTCGGAGTGGTGGAGGTGTCCCAGGAGGGGCCGGACGTGGCCCCGGGGGCCGTGCTGGAGTTCGCTCCCGTCGCACTCGGTCACCTCAGGGCCCTTTTCCACCCTAACTGCTCCCATGTTCCTGGAACTCCCAGAATCCATCCAGCTCCTCCTGCAGCTCGGCCACCACCTCGGCTCTGCTGGTGAAGATGCTGTCCAGCCACTCCAGGGTGCGCTGGTACCTGGAGATGCCCCCGAGCTGCCTGAGCCCGGCCTCGGTCAGCCGTGCCACCCGCACCCTGTGCTGGCCGGGCTCCGCGCCCTCCCCGGGCTCCTCCGCCCGGCCCTGCGCGGTCCCTGTGCCCGTGCCCGGGCTGTCCTGCCCGCTGGGCACACGCGGGCGGTGCCCGGGAGCCCTGCTCCGCCCGGGGACAGCCAGCGGCGGTGCCAGCGCCGGGGGCAGGGGCCGGCGGCCGCTGCCGGGGTCACGGGTGGGACGGGCGGGAGGTGTCACCTCCTGGGCCACCTGCAGGGCACAGAGGGCGAGTCAGGGAGCACCCACCACCCTCCCCTGGCTGCTGGGCAAGGTGGCGGGTGCCATCTCCAGGGCTCTCCCAAGGGCTCCGTGGTGGCTCCGAGTGTCCCCCACGGGCTCTCTGGGCCGGGTGGCCCTGCCAGCCTCATCCCGTGGGCTGCCCTGTGTCCCACTGCCCCTGTGTGTCACCCTCAGCTGCCAGCCCCGCTGTCCCACCTGCGCCTTGTTCCCCGTGTCACAGCTCTGCCTATCTCTGTCGTGTGGTTTGTCCCCTGTGTCCCACCTGTGGGTGTTTCCCTGTGTCCTGCCTGTGCCTGTGTCTCACCTGTACCTGCCAGTGTCCCACCTGCCATTCCCTGTGTCCCATCTCTGGTTTTTTCCCTGTGTCCCACCTGCCATTCCCTGTGTCCTACCTCTGGTTGTTCCCTGAGTCCCACCTGCCATTCCCTGTGTCCCACCTGCCATTCCCTGTGTCCCATCTCTGGTTGTTCCCTGTGTCCCACCTGCCATTCCCTGTGTCCCACCTTCTGTTTTGTTCCCTGTGTCCCACCTGTACCTGTGTCTCACCTGTACCTGCCAGTGTCCCACCTGCCATTTCCTGTATCCCAACTCCGGTTGTTCCCTGTGTCCCACCTGTGCCTGTGTCTCACCTTTACCTCTCTGTGTCCCACCTCTGGCTGTTCCCTTGTGTCCCATCTCTGTCCACCCGTGTCCCACTTGTTATTCCCCATATCCCACCTGCAGTTCCCTGTATCCCACCTTTGTTCTTTGTGTCCCACCTGTGGCTCTCTCTGTCCCACTTGAAATTCCCTATGTGCCCACCTGATATTCCCTGTGTCCCAACCATGATGTCCCCACGTCCCACCTGTGATTCCCCATGTCCCACCCATGAGTCCCTGTGTCCCATCCACAGGCAGGAGGAGCCATGGGAAGCAGTCCTTGGCCCACCTTATCCCATCCCATCCCATCCCATCCCATCCCATCCACACATCACCATCACCATCCCATCCCAGCATCCCATCCCATGCCCATCACCATCCCATCCCATCCCATCCCATCCCATCCCATCCCATCCCATCCCATCCCATCCCATCCCATCCCATCCCATCCCATCCCATCCCATCCCTGTGTCCCCTCCTGTCCCCTCCCTCACCTGGCCCCTTCTCTGGGGGCTCGCCTGCCCCTTCCTGGGCTGGGATTTGGGATTTGCCTTCTCTGCCATCTCGGTGATCCCGAGCCTCAGAGGGGTTGGGGGATCCTCTGGGGGATCCTGGGAAGTGCAGCCTCCCAAGGGAGGGGCGTTCCTGGCGCTGTCCCCAGGTCACAGAGGGCTCAGGGCACGGCACAGCCCCGTGTCACAAAGGGCCCTGGGACACCCTGACAACCAGGGCACGGTCTGGGTCCCCCTGGAACTGGATGGAAATGGCTGGAATTGGTTGGAACTCATTGGAATTGATTTGATCTGGGTGGAATTGGTTGGAATTGGTTGGAAATTGTTGGAAATTGTTGGAACTAGCCCAACAATTCTAGTTGGGAGCAGCCACAGCTCCACAGGGCACCCTGTGCCAGGGCCTGCCCACCCTCCCAGGGAACAATTCCTAATTCCCAGTATCCCTAACCCTGCCCTTTCCCAGTGGCAGCCATTCCCTGGCTCCTGTCCCTCTGTCCCTTGTCCCCAGTCCCTCTCCAGCTCTCCTGGAGCCCCTCCAGGCCCTGCCAGGGGCTCTGAGCTCTGCCTGGAGCCTTCCCTTCTCCAGGGGAACATTCCCAGCTCTCCCAGCCTGGCTCCAGAGCAGAGGGGCTCCAGCCCTGCAGCAGCTCCGGGGCCTCCTCTGGGCTCTCTCCAGCAGCTCCACGTCCTCCTGCTGTTGGCCCAGGGCTGGGGCAGCTCTGCAGGTGGGCTCTCACCTGAGGGAGGGCACAGGGACACAATTCCCACCTTTCCTTTGGGATCTGCCCAGGGCTGGGGCAGCTCTGCAGGTGGGCTCTCACCTGAGGGAGGGCACAGGGACACAATTCCCACCTTTCCTTTGGGATCTGCCCAGGGCTGGGCAGGGGGGTCTGGGCTGGGCCATTCCAGCCTCATCCACAACATCCTAAATCCCTCTCCCAGGGCTGCTCCCAGTCCATCCCTTCCTTCTCCTCCCAGCCTGGGTTTGTGCTGGAATTTCCCTGACCCCGGTCCCAGTGGGTGTTTTGACCTCCCTGAGGTTCTCACTGTCCCAACTCTCTGGGTCTGTCTGGGTGTCCCATCCCTTCCAGAGTCCTTCTGTGGCCATTCCCCTCCCAACACCCAGGATGTGCTTTCCACTCCTCAGAGTGTGGCAGCATCCCTTTAGCTGGAATTTTCTGTTTGGATCAGTTTTTAGGGATTATGGCCTCCAAAAGGGGCACAGCCCGAGTTGGAGAAGGGCTGCTGGGACACGACTTCTGTCCCAGTTCAGAGGGTGCAGCTCAGGCTGGGTGTGCTCAGAACAGGAGGTTTATTTACGAGTTTGTCCTGTTTTTATTTCTCCCTGCTCCCTGAGCCTTCCCCCCTCTTCTGCCAGGGGAGAACACAATAATAAAGATGCAAATGTGATTTTTCCAACCCAAACATTTCACGGCAGAGCTGTGGGAGTGAGCTGAGGCTCCTGGCTGGGACAGGGATCCAGGGAGAAGGGAAAACAAAAAAGGGCTTTGACCTCACATCACCCCATGGAAACTTCCCCATTTTGGGATCTTTTTGGTTCTCAGGGAGCCTAAACCCCACAGCACTGTGGGAAAAGGGATGGATTTCGTGCAGGTTGTGTTCTCTTCCCTACATTTTCCTTCCTCCTCCCTGTGGACCCGCCCTTCCTCCTCCTCAAGGACTCATCCTGCTTTTCCCCTGATTGGAGGTCATTTTATTTTTTGCCCTCATGGATGGGAGCCCTGACCAGAGCTGATAACTCTGGGGGTTGGATCCTCCTTTCCCGGAGCTTTCCCCACCAGCAGGGTCCTCCAGGGCTTTTCCTCACGGTGGCCTGGCCTGGAAGACCCTGTGGGGCTCGTCCTGAATCTGTTTCTTTCCCTGGCAGCTCGTTCCTGATAAAGTTTTAATGGGGTTTTTAAATTTATCATGAAACAGGCGCAGGGTCTGCATCCGGCTCCGCTCGGGAAGTGTCGGGGTGGGATTTTCCTTGGGGAAAGAGGGAGGGAGGGATGGAGGAGAAAGGCACATCCAGGTGTGTGCAGCCTCGTGGGGCACCTGGGATGGCAGGAGAGCCAAAACCCAGCCCGAAAGCGTTGGGTGCTGCTGTTGGGGACAAGGAGGAAATCTCTGTCGACATCGTCACTTTGTGCCTTCTCCAGAGTGGCTCCGGCAGGGCAGGGAGAGGCCGGAGCGGGAACGGCTCCACGGAGTTTTCCAGATGAAAAACACAGGCTACTTGTTCAGCCCTGGAGTTGAGGTCAGCTGGAGTTATGGGAAACAGATGATGGCCGGTGCCGGGCCGGGCTCTGACAGATCCCCCATTGTTGGGCGCCGGGATCCTCCGGAGCGGTGCCGGCAGCGGGGCTCGGCCAGGACCAGCCTCCCCCCGAGCTCCAGGAGGGGCTGGAGCTCCACATCCCGGGAGGGATTGCACCGAGGGAAAGGCTGGGTGGGGAGGTTTCTGCTCTAGGGATTCAATCTGAGCTCCCGGGAATGCCTGGGGGGGAAGTTCCCTGGGAACAGCTTGGATCTTGTGTGGGGAAGGTGTTTTTGAGGGGTGCTGGAGTCATGGAATGGGGTGGGTGGGAAGGAACCTTAAATCCCATCCCCATCCATGTTCAGGGACACCTCCCACTGTCCCAGGTGGATCCAGCCTGGCCTTGGGCATTCCCAGGGATCCAGGGGCAGCCCCAGCAAATCTGGGAATTCCAGCCCAGCCCCTGCCCACCCTCCCAGACAGCAATTCCTTGCCCAGATCCCAGCCCAATCTTCCCTTTCCCAGTGGGAGCCATTCCCTGGCTCCTGTCCCTCTGTCCCTTGTCCCCAGTCCCTCTCCAGCTCTCCTGGAGCCCCTTTAGGTACAGGAAGCTGCTATCAGCCTTTTTAGGATCTTTTTAGGATCTTTCTTCTGAAATTAGTGCCCCTTTCCTTGGGAATCTCTTGGCCTCTGGAATGCAGGGGCCTAATCCTGGATAACCCCAAGCAGGATAAGCCAGGGCTTGAGCTTTTCTGTCCTTGCAGCATCTGAGAGATTCAACCTTCCCTGGCAGCCCAGGAGCTCCTTGTCCTTTCCTCAAGAGGATTTTGGGTCCAGCTCATTCCCATCAGGAAATTTGGGAGCAGGGAGTGCTTCTCAGTGTGGGACAGGTGGATCTGGGGATGCTCAGGCTGCTGGGAAGTTTTCAGCAGGAACGAAGGGAATGTGGAAAAGCCTCTTTGTGCCAGGAGAAGGCCCTGGGCCTGTCCTTGAGCAGTGGCAGGAGAAGGCTCTGGAACATTCCTTGGAGCAGTGACAGGAGCTGTTCCATTCGGGAAGGGCCGGATCCGTGCCTGGTCCTGCTCATCTCCATGAACTCTGGGCACATCCACTGTCCTCGATGGATTTTGTCAGCTGAAAACAAAACCCACGCCATGGAAAAATGGGAAAAGGAGCGAATCCCTGGCTGGTCCCCGGGGTCCCTGCCCTGCCAGGGATCCTCCGCCGGCTGCTGCCCCTCAGCAGCTTTGTTCCTGTGCTTTTCCTGCCCTCTGGAGCAGCAGAGGCTGGGAAAGCCGGAGCTGTCACCCTGGAGAGGTTCGATGTCCCCTCTGGCCTGGCCCAGCTCTTCCCGAGCCCTTCCTCCCTGCAGCTATTCCAAAGGGAAAGCTGGAACATCCCAGAAGGCCCCAAGGGGAATCCTGGGGAGGATTGGAGCTGTTCTGTTCCTGCTGGATGGACAAAGCTCTGGGGATTCCGGGGAATTGGGCTGCTAGATCCAAACTCGATGTTTTAAAGGCTGAGATGTGTTTGGTGTTGATCCAAGCAAAGCTGTCTTTGCTTGGGATGGAGGGATGGGAAATCCATCTTGGATTGGGGCAGCGCTCCTGGCTTGGGGTCATTTGAGGAAAAACTCTTCTGGCTGGGGGGCAGAACAAACGAAAGGATCCAGACTGAACCCCTGCCCTCGTTAAATGAACTGAGCAGCACCAAGCACACATCAGGAATTTCCCTCCTGATATTCCTGGGAAAACGCATCCCTGCTCACACTGGAACCTCTGAAGTGGCATTGAAGAGGAACTCGCATCTTGGATTGCTCAGAGGATTTGCTGTGGCCACTTGTGTGTCGTGTTGGAACTTCCCTCGGCCTCAAGATCCCTAAAATTCCCTGGGTTTGGAGGAACTTGGAACTTGGTTTGGAACATGCTTCCACACAGACACTGCCCTTGCAGTGGGATGCCAGAGCTTGGCCTGGATTGGGACAGACCAGATCGGAAAATAGGGAATTGTGTCAGTCTGTGCTCTCAGGGAGCAGGGACAGGGTGAGGGGAGCAGCCTCAGGCTGGAATATTGGGAAGAGTTTCCTCATGGAAAGGGTGTTCAGGCCTTGGAAGTGCCCATGGCAGGGGTGGAGTTCCCATTCCTGGAGGCATTTCAAATCCATGTGGGTGTGGCACTTGGGACAGGGGTCAGTGGTGGCCTTGCCAGGGCTGGGGGTGGTTGGACTCGATGACCTCAGAAGGTTTTTCCAACCTTGGTGATTCCATGATCCCAGAAGAGGCTGGAATTCGATTCTGGTGGGCTCTGGCCAGTAGAGTCTCCTGATCCAGGATGTTCCTTGTGCCCTAAGGACGAGGAACATTCCCATGGGCTCCACCAGCAGGGTTCTGCTGTGTCCAGGAGTTCTGCATCTCCTTGGAGAGCTTCTCTCCTTATTCCTTCCCAGAAAATGCTCTGCCTCAGGATCCTGGAGGTCCTGGATCTGCCGAGTCTCCTCCCAGTTCTGCTTTCAAAGGTGGAAAACTCCTTCTCCTGGAAGCTCATCCTGCCCCTGCTCTCCCTGAGCTGTTGACAAAGTTCTTGTGGAGCCCAGGGGTTTCCAGAGCACAGGAACCTTTGGATAAACCCATGGAACAAAATCCATCCGGGGCTGCTCCAGCCTGTCCTGTGGCTCGGGTTGTCCTCACTCCAGGATCTGCTGAGAACAGAGCTGGAAAAGCTGGAATTCCCTGTCCAGGCCATTGTTGTGTGATTTTTCAGGAGCGCCTGGGCTGGTGCTGGCTCTGCTGGCTGTTCCTGCCGGGACAATTGGGAATTTATGGATTTGTGCTGCAGGCAGGGCAGGGACCTCTGCTCCTCCTCAGAGCCCTCCTGGCTTTGTCTGGCAGAGAAATTCCATTTTCTGCCCTTGGTTTTCAGTGAAATGAGCTTCAGACAGTTGTTGGCAGAGCAGGGCTTGCTGCTTGTAGTGTCCTGGGAATGTCTGGTTTTCCCTGCTTTATCCAGCTGGGGGAATGGGGATGAGCTGGAAGCACTGGTGGCCTTTGGAAAAAGGTTTCTATCCCACAGTGAGGAATGTAGGGCACTCTATTCCCAGTTCCATGCCTTTCCCCCTGCAGTCCCGAGGAACAGAAATTATTGATTTTTGATATTGATTGATTTTTAGTATTTATTTTCAACTCTGGATTCCATCCTTGGAGGTCGGTGGGAGGCATCGGAGCCCTGCTTGGACCCTGGGATCAGACCTGGCTCCAGGGATGTCTGCTCTGGAATTTGGAGACAGGAGCTCCCTGACCCTTCCACCAACCTCCACAGGCTGTTCTGGCAATTTCCTTTCCTCCAGGCTTTCTTTTTTCCCCTCAAATCCTCAATTCCTTGGTTTTCCATCATGCTGCCAGGGGCAGTTTTCTGTCCTGCAAAAAGAGGAGAAACCCTGAGCACGCCCAAAATTTGGCTTTCAGCTCCTGGTCCCCACATTCCAGCTGTTGCTTTCATGGTGATTCCCTGGAAAGAAGGGGAAAATCCTGTTTTTGTCTCTCCCCTACAGCAGCAGCTCAGAAGGAGCATGAGATGGGGAGCTGGGGCAGCACCAGGATCTCTCGGAATTCCTTGGATTCAAGTGAGGAGAGCGGATTCCTCCCCTCCACATCACACAGGCTGGAAAAATGTCCCATTTCCCAGCAAACTGGGGTTTTGGGAAAAGTGCAGCATCTGGAAAAGGGACTGAAGTGGGAGGAATCCTGGAATGGTTTGGGTTGGAAGGGAACTCAAGTCCAGCCTTCCCATCCCTTCCCATCCCTCGGATCCATCCGAGCCCTTTGCATCCCTGGGATGCTCTTTTGGGCTGGAACCTCCTCCTTTGCTGTGCCGACCCTGGCTCAGAGGTTGGGTCAATTAACACTTCATTAGGAGCTGGGAAGGTTCTGGCAGGACCTGGCTGCTCCAAAAGCCCTTTGGGAAGGCATTCCATGGATTAAGGCTGGATTCCCAAAGCCGGGCTGGTTCCTCAGGCTGTTTTCCCTCTTCCAACGCTGCTCCCTAATCGGATTTGTCAGGAGCTGTGGGGACAGGATGGGACAGGGACAGGACAGGACGGGGACAGGACAGGGACAGGGACAGGACAGGGACAGGACGGGGACAGGGACAGGACGGGAAGGACCTTCCCGGGTCACGGCAGGGCCACGCTCCGGAGCCACACCAACACAAACACAGGTGGCCCTGGCCGAGGAGCTGAGCCCTGGCACCCCATAAGTTGTGGGGAGCCCATCCCAAATGTGGGGCGATCCCCAAACCCCGGGGATACCCCAAACCCTGCCTTCTGCCCCATCCCAATCCCCCAGCCCATCCCACGGCTGTGCTGCCGGGCTCCAACATTAGAGGGCATCTCCTCCCCACGCTTCCATTTGCTCTTCATTTTTCCGTGGGTTTTGTCTCACTGCAGCCGGGGCTGTCCTTAAAAAGCCAGGAGAGCCTTTTCCCTGCTGTGCAGAGCAGCCAGATGGGAAGTGCAATATCCCGCTGCTGCCCCTCATTACCGGGCCCTCGGAAAGCTCCCCCCGGCCACATGTGACCATATTAAAGTGGCCTTTGCAGCCTTTCCCCCCATATAAAACTGTCTTCACTCCCGCGGCCCAGGAGTTAAAAGGGAACTCCAGCTGCAGGCAGGAGGCTGAAATTAAAGGCTTTGCCCTGGTCTAAATGGAAAATGGATATTGCTTCCCATATCCAGGGCTGGGAACAATGGGGCTGCGGCTCGGGCTGGGGTAATGGCCTGCTTTGCTGGGAGGGGAAGGGGGAAAAGGGGGAATCTCACCTTTTTCCCTCCTGGTTAACTCTTCCATGGCTGGTGGGGAGCGGGAGAAGCTGAGAGAGGAGCCTGGGACCTGCAGTGGCTTTTGCAGCAGAGCTGAGGCAAAGCTCCAGCATCTTCCCCTGGGCTTTGAAGCAATTCCTCCCCAAAAGAATGGGGTTTGAAGGAGAGAGCAGGGGTTTGAAACAGTTCCCCCTGGAGAAAATGGGGTTTGTAACAATTCCACCTGGGGTTTGAAACCCTTCCCCCAGAGAGAACAGGGTTTGAAACCCTTCCCCCTGGAGAGAATGGGGTTTGGAACAATTTCCCCCAGAGAAAGGGGTTTGAACCATTCCCCCTGGAGAGAATGGGATTTGTAACAATTCCACCTGGGGTTTGAAACCATTCCCCCAGAGAAAATGGGGTTTGAAACAATTTTCCCCAAAGAAAATGGGGTTTGAAACAATTTCCCCCCCCAAAAAATGGGGTTTGAAACAATTTCCCCCAGAGAAAATGGGGTTTGAAACCATTCCCCCAGAGAGAACAGGGTTTCAAACGATTCCCCCCAGAGAAAGGGGTTTGAACCATTCCCCCTGGAGAGAATGGGATTTGTAACAATTCCACCTGGGGTTTGAAACCATTCCCCCTGGAGAGAATGGGATTTGAAACCCCCCTGGAGAGAACAGGGTTTAAAACAATTTGCCCCAGAGAAAATGGGGTTTAAAACAATTTTCCCCAAAGAAAATGGGGTTTGAAACAATTTCCCCCAAAGGAAATGGGGTTTAAAACAATTTCCCCCAAAGAAAATGGGGTTTGAAACAATTTCCCCTGGAGAAAATGGGATTTGAAACAATTCCCCCTGGGGTTTGAAACCCTTCCCCCTGGAGAGAATGGGGTTTGAAACAATTCCACCTGGGGTTTGAAACCCTTCCCCCAGAGAGAACAGGGTTTCAAACAATTCCCCCCAGAGAAAGGGGTTTGAACCATTCCCCCTGGAGAGAATGGGATTTGTAACAATTCCACCTGGGGTTTGAAACCATTCCCCCTGGAGAGAATGGGATTTGAAACCCCCCTGGAGAGAACAGGGTTTAAAACAATTTGCCCCAGAGAAAATGGGGTTTAAAACAATTTCCCCCAAAGAAAATGGGGTTTGAAACAATTTCCCCTGGAGAAAATGGGATTTGAAACAATTCCCCCTGGGGTTTGAAACCATTCCCCCTGGAGAGAATGGGGTTTGGAGCAATTTTCCCCAAGAGAAAATGGGGTTTGAAACCATTCCCCCCAAGAGAATGGGGTTTGAACAATCCCCCCTGGAGAGAACAGGGTTTGGAACAGTTTCCCTGACACGCTGCTGTCCCTGTGTTCCTTGTCCAGGTGTTCCCTGTTGTCCTGAGCAGGCCTGGCCAGGAGCTCGGACCCCGTGGGTCTGGAGAGGTCCTTGAATCTGTTGGACCAAAGATTTCAAACGTTTTTTTTCTTCCCTCTTGCTTTTTCTTTGTAAATTTTTGTTGCTTTCAAAGCTGGCTTTGAATGAAGTGAGCCGAGCCAAGGGTGGGAGAGAGGGAAGGGAGAGCTGGATCTTCCAGGGACTCTTCCAGGTGGGGTTCTTGGTCATTCCATGGAATCATGGAATGATTTGGCTTCAAAGGGACCTTAAAGCCCATCCAGTGCCACTTCCACTGTCCCAGGCTGCTCCAAGCCCTGTCCAACCTGGCCTTGGATCCTTCTGGGATGGGGAGCCACGACCTCTCCCGACCTCTGGACACTCCTTTCCTTCGGGATCACCTTTGCTTCTGCTTCTTGGCCCCAGACAATTCATTTTTGAGCACACAACAGGAGAAACCAAGCCCTGAAGCACTCCAAAGAGCCAAACTGGGATTTAGTGCCTCGGGAAGGAGCGGGTGGCTGCTGCTTTTTCCAGGACACAGGTGGAGGTCAGGGCTGGGCGGAGGAGCCCGGATCCTGCCCGGCTGGCAGGAGAGGCCCCTTCCAGCCACTCTCTCTTCCCCCCACGCAATTCCTGCTCCACTTCATCTCCGTGTTGTCGGTATCGAGGGGGTGTTTACAGTCAACAAACAGGAGCCTCCTTTTTGATCCCAGCTTTCCCTGCCGAGCACCTGCGTCTCCATGCGCTCCGGGAGACGTGTTGGGAATATTTACGTTTTCCAAGAGCAGCATCTGCTCTGGAGTCGGACTCTTTTGTGCCTCATTAGTGGCTACCAGGCCTCTCTTATCTGCACTCATCTCCGGGGCACGTCAGGATCATTTTCTGGGCTGCTTTTCTTGGCAGCTCCTTCCTCACTGGTGGGAAGCTCCTGGTGTTTGGTGAAGTGCTGGACCCTACAACAAAAATGTTGCTTGTTTCAGCTGGTTTTGGGGTAAAAAAACGGTGATTTGTGAGGGTTTAAAGCTTCTGTGCTGCTTTTGGTGAGATGTGTCCCGTCCAAGCTGCAGTGCTGTGCTGAGGGGTCGGGTTTGGGGTATTTCCATGGAATTCCTGGGTTGTGAGGGGGGAGCGGGGATGGGATCCAGGTTGGACTGAGTGGGGTTTTAGGGTGAATGTGTTGTTTGGCACTTGCAGGCAAATTAAAATGGAGCCCTGGGCTGGGGCAGGTGAGGGTGACACAGCCCAGGGCTCTGCTCACGGTGTGAGGGGAAGGAAATCCTGACTTTTGTTGGGAGGAGACTGGAATTGCCTAAACCGTGACTAAACCCCCCCCCAGAAATGGGATTTTGGCCCCAGATCTGGCCTTTCCTCCTCCCAGACCAGGGGACAGGGTCGGTGGTCGGGGCACCTGGAGCCCAGGCTGGGAGGTGGGGGCTGAGTGGGACCTCAGGGGCTGCAGAGCTCTGTGCAGGCTGCTGGAAGGGATGGGGCCACCATCTCCCAGGTGGGGCCACCTGGGTGGGAAGGGGCCTCAGGAGGGCTCCCATCCTGCCTGGAGCTGGGAGACCAGAGCGGGGTTCTCAGGGATTTGTTCAGCCTGGCCTGGAAGGGTTCCAAGGATGGAGATTGGGATCCAGCTTTGGGAATTTCTCTCTGCTGCGTTGTGGAATCACGGGATATTCTGAGTTGGAAGGGGCTCACAAGGATCCAGCTCCTGAGGGAATCATCCAGGGATCAAACCCCAGGCCTTGGTGTTATCAGCACCCTGCTCCAGCCCATCTCAGGGATTTTTACTGTTCTCCTTGTGGAAAAACTTCCTGTCTACCCAAAATTCCCATCTTTATCCACAGAGGAACTTCAGGGATCAAACCCCACACCTTGGTGCTATCAGCACCCTGCTCCAACCAATCTCAGGGATTTTTATTCTTTTCCTTGTAAAAAAGTTCCTGTTTACCCCAAATTCCCATCTTTATCCACAGAGGAACTTCAGGGATCAAACCCCAGGCCTTGGTGTTATCAGCACCCTGCTCCAACCAATCTCAGGGATTTTTACTGTTCTCCTTGAGGAAAACTTCCTGTCTACCCAAAATTCCCATCTTTATCCACAGAGGAGCTCCCAAACCCGTGGTTCCCCAGTTTGTGAGGGGTCCAGGGTTTCTCCCTTTCCCTGAGGGATGTTTGGAATCTGTCCTTTTGGATGTCACCCTGCTGGGCTGTTCCTCCAGCCCACCCAGACCTCTCCAGGCGTTGGCCCTGCCTCGAGTCTGTCAGTTCTCACCAAATTTGGGGACATCTGCAAAGTGGAGAGACCTTGCCCAGGGCTCCTGCAGGGCTTTGGTGAGGATGTGGAGGGAGCAGGTCCCAGCATTCCTGTTATTCCCAATTCCACACGTGGGCGCCGTGGAAAGCTTTGCTGGGTGTCCCAGGCCAGGTTGGACACTGGGGCTGGAGCAGCCTGGGACAGAGGGAGGTGTCCCTGCCATGGCAGGGCTGGCACTGGGTGGGCTCTGAGGTCCTTCCAACCCAAACCATTCCATGATTTTAGTGGTGTAACACGGATAAATCCAGGTGGGTGCTGGGTTTGGGGTTCTCCAAGCCCAGAATTAAATCCATCCCTGATTATTTAAACCAGAGCTGCTCTGTGGGTGTGGGGGGTACAAAAACCTCCCCCAGGGGATGTGAAGTGGGGCTGTTCTGGTGAGTTTGGGCCGTGTCCGTGGGTCCTGGGGATGGATCTCCCTGGTGTCAGTAGATCCACAACCCGGCTTTTCCCAGGGGGAATCTTCAGCAGATCTTTCAGCACATCCTCTTCCTTGGGATGGGATTTTAATGGAAGAGCCCAGAGGAGTCACTGATTTTTAGGGAATGGTTGGTGGTGTTCCAAACGGGGAGGGTTTGGGATGGCTCAGGCCGTCACATCCCACGGGAATGTTGGGTTCTGGATACCCTGTGTTATCCAGGTAGGGAACATGTGAAGTGCACAAGGTGCATTCCTGCTGCAGGCTGAGGGGAAATCGTGCTCCAATTCCCAAGGTCCCATTTCCCTGGGCATTTTGGTTATTCCTGGAGAATCAAACCAGGAGCGCATTTTTCCTGGTGTGATCCCAGCTCGCTTGGCTCTCAGCTCCCGAATCCCGAAACATTTTTGGGTTTGTTCAGCTGCTGTTTTTGCTTTCTTGTGATTATCCTCTGTTTTCCCTTCTGTGGTGCTCATCCCTGCTGGTAATTATCCCCCTCTCCCTGCCAACTCTGTGAACTCCGGGGCTAATTTCAGCAGGAGGGTTCTGCCCGGCAATTTTACAAATATGAGGCGTTATTGAGGGTTTTTCCTGGACCCGTGATTACAAGGAATATGGCTCCTTTGGGAGCCAGGAATCCTTTGGATTCCCCTGCCCCCTCGCAGGGGTTGGGAGCTGGGTGAAGCTGGAATTAAAGCTGGATGGAAAAGGAGCAGCTCCTCTGCCCAGCGCCGGGTTCCCTGGAATGGCTGAGGTTGGAAAAGCCCTCCAGGACTGAATCCAGCTGTTCCAAGGCCCCCACCAGCCGTGTCCCCAAGTGCCACATCCACAGGGATGGGGACTCCAGACCTCCCTGGGCACTTGCAGTGCTTGACCACCCTTTCCATGAAGGAATATTCCCAAATTATCCAACCTAAACTTTCCCAGCAGGTTTGCTCTTGTTCTCTCCCTCAAACTGTGAGAGAGGAGCAGCCCTAAAGCACAAATCCCACCTGGAATTTCAGCTGGGTAGCCCGGAAAGCCCAGGATCTCGTGGTTGGCTCTGGAATATTCTTGATCTGGTTGATGTGTTCGTTTGGTTTTTTGCTTTTTTGGGTTTTTTTTATCCAGAGGAAAAGAGGATTCAGGCATGGAATTCAGAGGAGTAATGGATTATCTGGAGACCTGAGAGGATGAATAGTCCTGAACAGATCAAATGTGGGAAACTGGGTGGTCTGAGCTCCAACTGCCACCAAGAGGAAGAAATATTTTCCATTTTGAGGAGAATGTGATGTGGCAGCAGTGGGAATATCTGGGGAGATGAGGGAGGAATGCACTTAGGGGAAAGGGATGGAAGCGGGAGGATGAAAAATGGGAGCAGGGTCAGGAGGGGGCCGTGGGGAGGACGAGGTTTTGTTGGAGGAACCTTTCATGAGAGAGTCCCTGACTGCTGGGGCAGCCCTGGCTCAGGAGAGGGAAGCTGGGGAGCAGTGCTGTGAGGGGATGGGTTTGGTCACTCCGGCAGGTCCCTGGGCCATAAATTTGGGGGAAACTGTTAAAATGCGACTCGGATTCTGTGATTTTCTTTTTTGGGAATGGTTTCAAAGGCCTTTGCTGCTCCTTCCCTTCCTGCTGCAGTTCCCTTTGTTGGGTTGGAACGAGGAGGTGGCACCCAAAACCTTCTGAGGCTGAGGAGAAGGCAGCCCAGGGTGGGGGGCAGGTTCTTGTGGGACCCTCCTGTGCCATCTCCAGCCCAGCTCCGCTCACTTCTGCTTCTCCCACCCGTGGGAAGCACATCTTTCCTCTGGAAGAGATTCCAAAGGAACTTTAACTTTCAGAGGCTGTGGTGAAGCTGCTCCAGGTGCTTCACCCTCCTCCGAGCCGTGGGTAAAACCAGGATGGAGACCCGGCCTGGGGTTTGTCCCTGTGGGAAGGAGCTGAGGAGAGGGGCTGGGAATTTTGGCTCCTGAGCCCCAGGACCTGGGGGGCTCCCCCATCCTGGGCTGCTCCTGAGGAGCTGCTGGGGAAAAATCCCCCTGGGAATGGGTGGGAGCTGCTGGAGAGAGCCTGGAGCTGCTGCAGGGCTGGAGCCAGGCTGGGAGAGCTGGGAATGTTCCCATGGAGAAGGGAAAAATCCAGGGAATCCTCAGAGTCCCTAAAGGGGCTCCAGGAGAGCTGGAGAGGGACTGGGGACAAGGGACAGAGGGACAGGAGCCAGGGAATGGCTGCCACTGGGAAAGGGGAGATTGGGCTGGGATCTGGGCAAGGAATTGCTGGCTGGGAGGGTGGGCAGGGGCTGGGCTGGAATTCCCAGATTTGCTGGGGCTGCCCCTGGATCCCTGGCAGTGTCCAAGGCCAGGCTGGATCCAGCTGGGACAGTGGGAGCTGTCCCTGCCATGGATGGGGTGGAATGAGGTGACCTTTCAGGTCCTTTCCCACCCAAACCAGTCTGGAATTCTGTGGAATTGGGTTGGACACGGCCATGGTGGGACACTGGAAGTGCAGCCGGGACAAGGTGTCCTTGTCCTTTCCTTCCTGGAGGAAAGTGTGGACGAGCAGGCAGGGTCCTGGAGCTGGGGGATCCCGAGGGATCAGACCCAGCTCTGCCTGGACTTGGTGCAGTTTTAGCAGAAACCTCCAAAATCTGCTCTTCACACCGGGCTGAGCCTCCTGCCCCCAGGAGCTGCTCTCGGAGAGTCCAACGAGTCCCTGAGGCCACCACAAAACACTGGGGAAACGGCAGCTCCTGCCAGTGCAGGGATGAATTAATTACTCATTAATCACTCCTTAATTACTCATTAATTACTCATTAATTACTCATTAATCCAGGGGATGGTGTGCCATGAACCAGGGGTTTGGTGTCTGAGTGTCCAGCCACGGTGGTGGCTCAGCCTCCCCGTGCTCCTGCCTTGGATGGTGCCACCCTCTCATTTATTAAATAAATGGTTTAAAATCACCTTTGGTTCTAAAGTGGCCCCAGATTCAATCATTTGAGTCACTCCCTCCAGCTGAAGGAGTGGCTGAGGTGTCACAGGTGCCACCAGGGCTGGCTTGGTGAGGATGGAGATGATCAGGGGGGGTTTGGAGAGCCAGGGCCCAGCAGAATTGGATAAATCCCTTGGGTTTTGTCTCTCACTGGGGGGTGGGAGTGGGACAATCCCTTTTTCCTTGGTTTTCCTGTGGTGGAGAGGACCTGGACAACACCAGGGTCCTGAGGATCACCAAGCTCAGGCCTGGAGAGGGGCTCAGAGGGAGGTGGCTGCTCCCTGCTGGGAATTTATCACTTTTTAACTCCTGGCAGCACCCAGTTTTATCTCTTGGCTGGATGAAATTGTAATAATCCTCCTCTCTCTGGGCCTCACCTGTAGATCCCTGGTTTCTGCCTCGGGATCCTTCCCCTTCCTGAGGGAAGCAGCTTTTGGGAGCCTTGGGAACACCTGACAGGGAAATGTTGATTCACAGTTCCTGGCTCTAAAATCTCCCTTAAAACACCAAATTTCTGGTAGATTCCAGTTGGTCCTGAGCCTGATTACAGGGGAAGAGCTGGGATTTGGGATCCAGATTTGCCAGGGCGGCCGGGTGTGCCCAGCATGGATCAGGAGCTGCTCATCCTGAGCCCCCCTGAGACTCAGCCAGGACAAGAAGCAGAATTCCAGGACAAAATTCCAGGACAAAATCCACATTTAGAGTCCCCACACCCCTTTGCAGTGCACTGCACAGAGGCAAGGAAGCTCTGGGGATGGATTTGAGCACCTGAGAAGGTTCTGGGGATGGATTTGAGCACCTGAGAAGGTTCTGGGGATGGATTTGAGCACCTGAGAAGGTTCTGGGGATGGATTTGAGCACCTGAGAAGGTTTTGGGGGTGGATTTGAGCACCTGAGAAGGTTTTTTGGATGGATTTTTTTCACCTAAGGAAGTTTTGGGGATGGATTTTTCTGCCTAAGGAGGTTTTGGGGATGGATTTTAGGATCTTAAAAGGTTTTGGGGATGGATTTGAGCTCCTAAGATTTTTGGGGATGGATTTTTCTACCTCAGAAGGTTTTGGGGATGGATTTTTCTGCCTAAGAAGATTTTTGGGGATGGATTTTTGCACGTAAGGAAGTTTCAGGGATGGATTTTAGGATCTTTAGGTATTGGGGATGAATTTGAGCACCTAAGAGATTTTTTTTTGATGGATTTTAGCACCCATAAAGGTTTTTTGGGTGGATTTTGACACCTTTGGGAAGGGTAGAATTAGGTGGGAGAGCTCTGGGCGGATTCCTGGAGCCTGGAGCTGCCCTTGGAGAACACCAGGAGCAAGTCAGGCTCTGGCTCCTCACAAGCCCCTGGCAGCTGAGGGCATCCCGAGGCAGCCTGGTTGTGTAATGCCACAACAGCTGGAGAATCATTAAATTACCATCAGGTTTTGCTTTTAATTAATTTATTTTCTGGAGAGGAGCAGGTTGACAGCTGGTGCCTCGCTCAGGTGATATTTGTTGTTGCATGTTGTTTGTTTTGTGAATTCCAAATGAGGCTGAGTTGGGTTTTTTTGGTTTGGTTTTTATTTTTTTTTCCCCCCCCTCTCCTCTCCCCTGGCTCCCAAGAGTTCAAAGCAAGACGTTGTCCCTTCCCTGAGATGTTTGTGATGCAGTTTCAGACAGAAAACAGGGAGGGTGTGGAGGAGGGAGGATGGGCAGGGATGAAACATCCAGGCTGGATGGCCCTGGGGTGGGTGGGGGTGCTGGGCTGGGAGCAAAACTCATCCCAGAGGGGCCAGCCCGGGGGGGATGGCCATGGAATGGGGTCAGCTCTGGGCACAGGGATCCTCCGGGCGCTCAGGGCCACGGCAAGGTGGGGAATGAGCTCAGAGTTTGTCTCTGCCAGTGCTACGGGGTGGTCTTGAGGTGGATGGGCCCCAAACACATCCTGGAATGCTGTGCCCCAAACACATCCTGGAATTCTGTACCCCAAAACACATCCTGGAATGCTATACACAAAACCATTCTGGAATTCTGCACCCCAAACACCTCCTGGAATTCTGTACCCCAAACACATCCTGGAGTTCTGTACCCCAAACACCTCCTGGAGCTCACAGAATCCCGGGAGGGCTGGGTTGGAGGGACCTTTACGGCCCATCCATGGATAGGGAATCCTCAGCCGTCCCAGGGCGCTCCAAGCCCTGTCCCAGCTGCCTTCCCTTCCCTTCCCTTCCCTTCCCTTCCCTTCCCTTCCCTTCCCTTCCCTTCCCTTCCCTTCCCTTCCCTCCCTTCCCTTCCCTTCCCTTCCCTTCCCTTCCCTTCCCTTCCCTTCCCTTCTCCTTCCCTTCCCTTCCCTTCCTCCCTTCCTTCCCGTCATCCCTTCCCTTCCCTCCCTTCCCTTCCCTTCCTCCTTCCCGTCCCTTCCCTTCCCTTCCCTTCCCTTCCCTTCCCTTCCCAACCTTCCCAAACCTTCCCTTCCCTTCCCTTCCCAAACCTTCCCAACCTTCCCAAACCTTCCCAAAACCGTCCCAAACCATGCCCAAACCTTCCCAAACCTTCCCAAACCTTCCCAAACCTTCCCCAAACCTTCCCTTCCCAAACCTTCCCAAACCTTCCCAAACCTTCCCAAACCTTCTCTTCCCAAACCTTCCCTTCCCAAACCTTCCCAAACCTTCCCAAACCTTCCCAAACTTTCCCAAACCTTCCCTTCCCCTCTTGGTGTCTGTGCTGTCTTTGGTCCCTCATTCTCTGTGCTGACTCCACCCCTGGATGTTTCATGGAGCAAGAAATCCAGCATTGGTCCAGACTGGGGTTCAGGAAGCAGCTGGACACATCCCTGGGGATCCCAGGAACTGGGCATGGAATGTTCCAGTGCCCGAGCACTCGGGGTGGGACTCGGTGTGTTCAGATCAACTCTTTGTGCTCTGATACTTGAGTGGAATCTGGGAGGAAAATTCCACATTTGGACACAAGGTTGGACATGGAATGTGCCAGCTGGGGGTGGTGGCAGTGCCAGGGCAGGGCAGTGTCCTTGTCCCCTGTGCTGGCACTGCTGGGACAGCTCTGGAGAGCCCTGGAGGGGCTGGAGCAGGGCCAGGGCAGGGACAGAGCTGGGACAGGGCTGGAGAATCCCTGAGGAGCTGGGCAGGGGCTGGAGAATCCCTGAGGGAGCTGGGCAGGGGCTGGAGAATCCCTGAGGGAGCTGGGCAGGGGCTGGAGAATCCCTGAGGGAGCTGGGCAGGGGCTGGAGAATCCCTGAGGGAGCTGGGCAGGGGCTGGAGAATCCCTGAGGGAGCTGGGCAGGGGCTGGAGAATCCCTGAGGGAGCTGGGCAGGGGCTGGAGAATCCCTGAGGGAGCTGGGCAGGGGCTGGAGAATCCCTGAGGAGCTGGGCAGGGGCTCAGCCTGGAGCAGAGGAGGCTCAGGGGGACCTTGTGGCTCTGCACAGCTCCTGCCAGGAGGGGACAGCCGGGGGGTCGGGCTGTGCTCCAGGGAACAGGGACAGGAGCAGAGGGAACGGCCCCAGGGGAGGGTCTGGGTGGGCATCCCAGGAATTTCTCCATGGAAAGGGGGCTCAGGCCCTGGCAGTGCCCAGGGAGGTTTGGAGTGCCCATCCCTGGGGGATTCCCAGCCCTGTGGCTGTGACACTCGGGGACAGGGGCCGTGGTGGCCCTGGCTGTGCTGGGCATGGTTGGACTCCCAGATCTCAGAGGGCTTTTCCAAGCTCAGCGATTCCATGATTTACATTCCCAGTGACCTCTTCCTGCACATCCTCAGGGTTGTAATGACCCTTTCCTGTTTTCCAGGGGGCCCGGGAGACCTTTGAGAGCTACTACAGGAAGCAGAGGAGAAAACAAGCGCGGCTGGTGCTGCAGCCTCCCTCCAACATGGTCAGTCTGTCCTGGAGCCCCATCCCCAATTCCCAGGGGCTCCTGCTGCCCCTGGCTCATCCCTCACCCCCCCCTGGCCCTCGGCCACCCGGCTTTTAACCTCTGCTCCCTCTCTCTTTGTTGCAGCACGAAACTTTAGATGGCTACAGGAAGTATTTCAATCAAATTGTAGGGTAGGTGTTCCTTTTATACACGGCCCTGCTAAAAATGGGTGGCCTGGAGCCCAAGGAAAGCAGGAGAGGAGGGAATGTTGGTATTTTTGGTGCTCCCCAAAGCCAAAACAGGACCAAAAAAAAAAAAAAAAAAAAAAAAAAAAAAAAAGAGGTGGTTCGTGCTTTTTGAGCGTTGTAAAGTGAATTTTATCCGCTCTGCTGTGTCGCTGGGGGGGAGCGGGGAGGGACCTGCCGGCTCCTGTAAAACTCTGGGAATTTCTGGGAATTTCTGGGATTTTTCTATGAATTTCTGGGATTTTCTATGAATTTCTAGGAATTTTTATGAATTTCAGGGAATTTCTATGAATTTCTGAGCTTTTTTTATGAATTTATGAATTTTTATGAATTTCAGGGAGTTTCTGAGCTTTCTAGGAATTCTAGGAATTTTATGAATTCAGGGAATTTCTGGGAATTTCTGAGCTTTCTATGAGTTTTATGAATTTTTATGAATTTCTGGGAATTTCTGGGAATTTCTGAGCTTTTCAATGATTTTCTAGGAATTTTTATGAATTTCAGGGAATTTCTGAGCTTTTCTAGGAATTTTTATGAATTTCAGGGAATTTCTGGGAATTTCTGAGCTTTTCTAGGAATTTCTAGGAATTCAGGAATTTTATGAATTTCAGGGAATTTCTGTGAATTTCAGGGAGTTTCTTGGATTTTCTATGAATTTTTATGAATTTCTGGGAATTCTGAGCTTTTCTATGATTTTCTAGGAATTTTTATGAATTCTGGGAATTTCTATGAATTTCTGAGCTTTTTATGAATATTATAATAATTTTTATGAATTTCAGGGAGTTTCTGGGATTTTCTAGGAATTTTTATGAATTTCTGGGAATTTCTGAGCTATTCTAGGAATTTTCTATGAATTTTTATGAATTTCTGGGAATTTCTGGGAATTTCTGGGAATTTCTGAGCTTTTCTAGGAATTTCTAGGAATTTCTAGGAATTTTTATGAATTTCAGGGAATTTCTGTGAATTTCAGGGAGTTTCTGGGATTCTCTAGGAATTTCTATGAATTTCTGGGAATTTCTGAGCTTTTCTATGATTTTCTAGGAATTTTTATGAATTTCAGGGAAATTCTGAGCTTTTCTCTGAATTTTTAGGAATTATTATGAGTTTCAGGGAGTTTCTGGGATTTTCTATGAATTTCTAGGAATTATTATGAATTTCTAAGGATTTCTGGGAATTTCAGGGATTCCCTATGAATTTCTAGGAATTTTTAGGACTTTCAGGGAATTTCTGTGAATTTGGTTTGTTGTTTCTTCAGCTAATAATGAGAATAATTTCAATTCCTCACTGCAACCCCCCCAAATTCCACGTGTGCTGCTCCCCTCCCTGGGTTTCCTTGGGAAAAACCACCTGGAAATCCCTGTGCCACCATGGAAAATCCCCACTCTCACCCTCATTCCCTGGAAAACACTTTGATTTTTCTTATTTTGGAGCAGCAGAGTTGATCTCCAGCTGGAGATGGGAGCAAATGGAGTGTCTGGAAATTCGGGAGCACGTGGTGGGAGAGAGGATTTGCCCTGCAGTTCCAACATTTTTCCTTGTACTTAAAACAGTTTTCCTTGCAGATAAAGCACTTTTCCCTGCAGGTAAAGGATTTTCCCTGTAGATAAAGGATTTTCCCTGCAGATAAAGGAGTTTTCCCTGCAGATAAAAGATTTTCCCTGCAGGTAAAAGATTTTCCATGCAGATAAAGCAGTTTTCCCTGTATATAAAATGATTTTCCCTGCAGTTCCAGCAGTTTTCCTTGCAAATAAAGCAGTTTTCCCTGCAGTTCCAGCAGTTTTCCCTGCAGATAAAGTGTTTTTCTCTGCAGATAAAGGAGTTTTCCATGTAGATAAAATGTTTTTCCCTGCAGATAAAATGTTTTTCCCTGCAGATAAAGCAGTTTTCCCTGCAGTTCCAGCAGTTTTCCCTGCAGATAAAGTGTTTTTCCCTGCAGATAAAGCAGTTTTCCCTGTAGATAAAATGTTTTTCCCTGCAGAAAAAGCATTTTTCCCTGCAGATAAAGCATTTTTCCCTGCAGCCAGAGCGTTCCCCCAGCTGTGATGGGATTGCTGCTGGCTGCAGCCGAGCTCAGTCCGTGGTTCTTGTGGGAATAATGAGGTGGAGAGCCCGTGGAGAGGGAATTCTGCCCCTGTGTGCACTCAGAGTGGCACAGGGAAGGTTCCAGCTCCCTTCTCCAAGCAGTGACACCAAAACTGAGGGAATGAATCCCTTGGAGCTGCCTGGATGGGACAGACCCCACCCCAGAGCCCGTGGAGAGGGAATTCTGCCCCTGTCTGCACTCAGAGGGCACAGGGAAGGTTCCAGCTCCCTTCTCCAAGGCAGTGACACCAAAATTGAGGGAATGAATCCCTTGGAGGTGGCTGGATGGGACAGACCCCACCCCAGAGCCCGTGGGTGCCCCAGCCCCTCCGGGGATGCTCAGGAATGTCCTTTCCCCCCCGGGATGTGAAGTTTTGGTGGCGTTGCTGCATTCCAGGTTTTTCGTGGTGGAGGATCACATCCTGCACACCACGCAGGGCCTGGTGAACCGAGCCTACATTGATGAGCTGTGGGAGATGGCCCTGTCCAAAACCATCGCTGCCCTCAGGACCCACTCCGTGAGTAAAAGCCCAGCAGAGCTCAGCTGTTGCTTGACTGGCCTTGACGTGCTGCAATTCTGCCCTTTCCCCCCCCCTCAGGGTTCTTTGTTTTCCCTCTTTTCCAACGAGTGTTCAAAGGAATGACACGGACACGCCGATCTTTCTCTTCCTCTGGCTTTTTTAGCCTCTTGGCTCACTGCAGTTCCCTGCCAAACTCGACATTTTGAGGAGTAAAAACGGTGGTTTTGTGTTTTCGTCGTTATTTAATACAGAATTGTTGAGGAGAACCAGCAGAGGGAGTGGATTTGTCCCAAAAAACTTGGGGGGAAAAGCATATTTTTGGAAGAGCATGACCTGATACAGACTCAGAAAATCCCAGGGTGGTTTGGGTTGGAGAGGACCTTAGAGATCATCTTCATGATGGAAATGGGTTAAAAATGGGCTGGGAATGGGCTGGAAATTGGCTAAAAATGGGCTGAGAAATTGGCTAAAAATGGGCTGAGAAATGGGCTGGAAATTGGCTAAAAATGGGTTTGAAATGGGCTGGAAATGGGCTAAAAATGGGCTGAGAAATTGGCTAAAAATGGGCTGAGAAATGGGCTGGAAATTGGCTAAAAATGGGCTGAGAAATGGGCTGGAAAATAGCTAAAAATGGGCTGGAAATGGGCTAAAAATGGGCTAAAAATGGGCTGAGAAATGGGCTGGAAATTGGCTAAAAATGGGCTGAGAAATCGGCTAAAAATGGGCTAAAAATGGGCTGGAAAATGGCTAAAAATGGGCTGAAAATGGGCTGAGAAATGGGCTGGAAATTGGCTAAAAATGGGCTGAAAATGGGCTGAGAAATGGACTGGAAATTGGCTAAAAATGGGCTGAGAAATGGGCTGGAAATGGGCTGGAAATGGGCTGAAAAACCAAATCCAGAGGGGAGAACCCCAGGAGAGATCAAGGGTGAAAATATGGGAAGAGAAGGACACGGATCCCTGTGATGAACCTGGATCTCTGTGGGACCCCAGAAGGTTCCTGGTGTTCTCCCTCTCCATCCAGGTGACAGGAAAGTTGATTTTTCCCAAAAAACTGGGGGCTGGAGCATCTTTTTGACACACAGGACTGGAGAATCCCAGAGTGGTTTGGGTTGGAGGGGCCCTTAGAGATCATCTTGATCCCTTAAATTTCATGGCTGAAAAATGGGTTGGAATGGGCTGGAAATTGGCTAAGAAATGGGCTGGAAATGGGCTGGAAATGGGCTGGAAGTGGGCTAAAAATGGGCTAAAAATGGGCTGGAAGTGGGCTAAAAAATGGGCTGAGAAATGGGCTGGAAAATGGCTAAAAATGGGCTGAAAATGGGCTGAGAAATGGGCTGGAAAATGGGCTGAAAAATGGGCTGAGAAATGGGCTAAAAATGGGCTGGAAGTGGGCTAAAAATGGGCTGAAAAACCGAATCCAGAAGGGGAGAACCCCAGGAGAGATCAAGGGTGAAAATATGGGACGAGAAGGACACGGATCCCTGTGATGAACCTGGATCTGTGTGGGACCCCAGAAGGTTCCTGGTGCTCTCCCTCCCCATCCAGGTGACAGGACAATCTCCTCCTTCCCCCTGTGCTTCCAGGGGGGATAAACACCACTCCCCCAGCTGCAAACCTGTGTTTGTTTTTGTTTCACCTGGGATTTTCTCCCAGCTGGCAGCGGGAGGCTGAGGCAGGCCCAGCCAGGGGGGGTTTGGGTGTTTTTTGGTGTTCCCAGCTTTGTTGCCACGCGGGTTGTTTCAAGTGGTGCCAGAGGGAAGGCACGGAGTGGCTGCCAGGGGAGCCTTTCTCAGCCATCCCAAAACATTCCCCCATTTCCCAACCTCGTGGCCACCACCATTTATGTGCCCTGAGCACTCCCAGTCCAACCAGTGCCCTGCATCCCAAACTGGGAGCTGAGGGAGGGTCTCACCTTGCTGAGGCCATTGGGATCCTTCCGAGGCAGACAAATTTAAAATCCCTGGATTTTTCCTCCTGGCTGCAGACAGGGACATCTTTTAATCACTGGGGATGCTCCAGGGCATTATCTTTCTTCCTGACTCTCCTTTTTGGACAGGGAGATGGAAAACGTGTGTCTCCCAGTCCTTCCCTCTGATTAATGGAGCTGTTCCTGCTGGAGTTTCCAGCGAGCTTTAAATCCCACTCCCTTTCCAGCCTGGGATGGCTGAGTCTATATTTGGGCAGCCTCTGTCTCAGAGTTCACATTTTTCAGCCCAATTTTGGCTGCTCTTGGGAAGCCCAGAGGGGACTGGGGTGGCTCTGGGGACACTGAGCTGTGCCTGGGGGGTTTGGAGCAGGAGAAATCCCCGTGCTGGAGCTGGAACCCAGCGTGTTTTCCCTCAGCCTGGCTGAGATGCTTCATTACCATCAGACACAACACAGTAAATATTAAATGAGAGGCAAAGGAGAGGTAAATATTAAATGTCACCCCGTCCCACGGTGACAACGCCACGGGAGCCATCTCCCCTCGCTGCTCAGCGGCTCCTGGGCAGCTTTAGACACACCTCAGGTGTCTCTGGGGCAGCCCAGAGCCTTCTCCAGCCCCAGAGCAGAGCCTTAGCAGCCTTATCACCCTTATCAGCCCTATCAGCCTTATCAGCCTTAGCACCCTTATCAGCCTTATCACCCTTATCACCCCTATCAGCCTTATCAGCCCTATCAGCCTTATCAGCCTTATCAGCCTTATCACCCCTATCAGCCTTATCAGCCCTATCAGCCCTATCAGCCTTAGCACCCTTATCAGCCTTATCACCCTTATCACCCCTATCAGCCTTATCACCCTTATCACCCCTATCAGCCTTATCAGCCCTATCAGCCCTATCAGCCTTATCACCCTTATCACCCTTATCAGCCCCATCACCCTTATCATCCTTATCAGCCTTATCACCCTTATCACCCTTATCAGCCCTATCACCCTTATCACCCTTATCACCCTTATCAGCCCTATCACCCTTATCAGCCCTATCAGCCCTATCAGCCTTATCAGCCCCATCACCCTTATCATCCTTATCAGCCTTATCAGCCTTATCAGCCTTATCAGCCTTATCAGCCCTTATCACCCTATCAGCCCTATCAGCCCTATCAGCCTTATCAGCCCTGCCCCTGCCCCCCTCCTGGGCCGGGGGGTGAAGCTGCTGCTCCCGGGCCTGGGCAGGGTTTGTCGGTGCCCTGGTGGCACAGAGGGGCTCAGGGCAGGGTTTGTCGGAGCCCTGGTGGCACAGAGGGGCTCAGGGCAGGGTTTGTCGGTGCCCTGGTGGCACAGAGGGGCTCAGGGCAGGGTTTGTCAGTGCCCTGGTGGCACAGAGGGGCTCAGGGCAGGGTTTGTCAGTGCCCTGGTGGCACAGAGGGGCTCAGGGCAGGCTGGGGCAGTGCCCTGGTGGCACAGAGGGGCTCAGGGCAGGGTTTGTCGGTGCCCTGGTGGCACAGAGGGGCTCAGGGCAGGGTTTGTCAGTGCCCTGGTGACACAGAGGGGCTCAGGGCAGGGTTTGTCGGTGCCCTGGTGGCACAGAGGGGCTCAGGGCAGGCTGGGGCAGTGCCCTGGTGGCACAGAGGGGCTCAGGTCAGGCTGGGGCAGTGCCAGCACTCACAGCTGTGTTCTCCTCTCTGCCCTCCTCTCCAGTCCTACTGCTCCGACCCCAGCCTGGTGCTGGACCTGAAGAACCTCATCGTGCTCTTCGCCGACACCCTCCAGGTACGCGGGGCCTCGCTGCTGCCCCCGGGGCTCCAGCACGGCTTTGGTGCCTCAGCTGGGCTGGCCAAGCTCCTCCCTGGGCATTTCTGGCCGTGGATCACCTGAGGGACAGCCGGGTTTGGTCTGTGCCAGGACCAGGCTTGGCCACCCCAGCCAGCCCTGGGTGCTGCTCCCTGCTCAGGCACGCCCTGAGCCCCTCCAGCTGCGCCAGGGGTGGTGCTGGAGGAGGATTTGCCCCTGTTAAATACAGACAAGGATTGGCCCCAGCTGCCTGCTGGGGGCTTCATTCCCCTCCTGCTGCTCTGCAGGGCTACGGCTTCCCCGTGAACCAGCTCTTCGAGATGCTGCTGGAGATCCAGGACCAGTACAGCGAGACCCTGCTGAAGAAATGGGCTGGGGTCTTCAGGTGAGAGCTCCAGAGGAACCTCCTGGCACTGACACAGCAGGGCCTCCCTCCCTGAGGGGCTCTGACCCCTGCGTGGGAGTTACAGAGGGGGTAATTGCAGAATTATGGGATGGGTTGGGTGGGAAGGGACCTCAAAGCCCATCCAGGGCCACCCCTGCCATGGAGCTGCTGGAATAAATCCAGAGGAGACCCCAGAGCTTCTCAGGGCTGGGAGAGCTGGAAGTGTTCCTCTGGAGAAGGGAAAATTCCAAGGAATCCTCAGAGCCCCTGGAGGGGCTCCAGGAGAGCTGGAGAGGGACTGGGGACAAGGGACAGAGGGACAGGAGCCAGGGAATGGCTGCCACTGGGAAAGGGGAGATTGGGCTGGGATCTGGGCAAGGAATTGCTGGCTGGGAGGGTGGGCAGGGGCTGGGCTGGAATTCCCAGATTTGCTGGGGCTGCCCCTGGATCCCTGGCAGTGCCCAAGGCCAGGCTGGATCCACCTGGGACAGTGGGAGGTGTCCCTGCCATGGATGGGTGGCACTGGCTGGGATTTAGGTGTCCCTGCCATGGATGGGTGGCACTGGGTGGGATTTAGGTGTCCCTGCCATGGATGGGTGGCACTGGGTGGGATTTAGGTGTCCCTGCCATGGATGGGTGGCACTGGGTGGGATTTAGGTGTCCCTGAGCCGGGGGATGGGTGAGGGTGGCACTGGGTGGGATTTAGGTGTCCCTGCCATGGATGGGTGGCACTGGGTGGGATTTAGGTGTCCCTGCCATGGATGGGTGGCACTGGGTGGGATTTAGGGCCCCTTCCCACCCAAACCATTCCATGGTCCTGTGCCCTCACTCCATCACCGAGCTGTGGCTGCTTTGGGCTATCCCTGGCTGCTGCTGCAGGAATTTGGGATCACACCTTAGCCTGGCACCAGCCTCTGGGAATCTCCTGGCCCAGCAGGAAAACTTTCCCCTCCCAGTTGTGTCCCTAACCCTTCTTTTCTTCTCCCAGAACTATCCTTGACTCGGATAACTACAGCCCCATCCCGGTGTCAGATGAGGAAGTTTATAGGAAAATCGTTGGACAGTTCCCATTCCAGGATGCTGAACTTGAAAAGGTAAATCTTGGAATGGGGAGAAGGGGCTGGCCTGGCTGCTGGGGCAGGAGAGCCTCACACCCTTTGTGGGCACTGAAAGGATCAAAATAAACCCAAATCAACCCCCCAGTCCAAATAAACACTGAAAGAGAAAGGAAAACAATGGGAAAGGACAAATGTTCCTCCCATGGGATGCATTTCTCCTGGTGTGGATGAGGGAAGTGGGATTTGTGTTCCTCTCAGAGTGTTCTGTCTCACAGGTAGAAAAATCCACTTCCTCTGGCTTTTTATTCCCACTTTTTGGACCCTGGGATTGCCTCTGTTGGTTTTAGTCTCATATTTAGAGAGAAAGAGCCCAAAAATGTTTTAGTTCTTGGCCTTTGCACGAGGGTGTGCTTGGAAAACCAAGGTGTGTCCAGATGTCCCCTGAATCCCAAATCCTGCCTGGCCTCGTGCTCCACACCTGGCAGGCAGCAAATCCAGCCCTGGTGATCCCAGTCAGGGGCTCAGATTTTCTGGGTTCTGCCCCAAAATTCGGTCCTGGGGTTCAGCTGCTCCCTGCAGCTCCCAGCTCCGAGCGCTGGGGGGTAAATCTGGAAAAATTTGGTGTTGGGAAATCTGTTTGCTCCTGGTTTTTGGGCAGCACCTGGGGGTGGTGAGCAGGGAAACACCTGGTGCATGGTGGGGGAGGAATTCCAGGTGTTCCCAAGGAGAGGGAATGAGGGAATGGTCCCAAAGCCCTCCTGCTCCAGGTGTGATTATTGCTCTCCCCCTGGGCTGAAGTGCTGATAAAAGCCAGGATAAATCCCAGAGCTGCCTGGGAGAGCCCTCCCTGCTGTCCCTGCCCTCCCTCTGGAGCTGTTCTCCCCCTGTTTTCCAGCAACCCTTCCCAAAGAAGTTCCCCTTCTCGGAGTTTGTGCCCAAGGTTTACAGCCAGATCAAGGAGTTCATCTACGCCTGCCTCAAGTTCTCCGAGGACCTGCACCTCAGGTGGGCAGCCTGCCCTGAGAGAGCCCAGCTGAGTGAACAGCTGGATCCTCTCCCTTTGGATGGAGCCTGTCCGGGCTGGAAGGGGCTCTGGAGCACTGGGATTTTGGCTGGACACCTCTGCTCCCGTGGGGGGAGATCCCAGGATGGTTTGGGTTGGGAGGAACCTTGGGGATCATCTCCAAAGCCATCACAGGGACACCTTCCACGGTGCTCCAAGCCTGGCCTTGGACACTTGCAGGGAATCCCAGACTCCCAGGACAATCCCAGCTGGGGCTGTTCCCTCTGAGATGTTTCTGTGTTGTTCCAGGAAGGAAGGAATGAGCGGGGGTGTCTGGAGAGGGGCGGTGGTGGCCACTGTCACCAAGGCCTGCTGGGACATCTCTGATCCCCCCCAGGCCTCCCCTCGCTGCTCCCCAGGGAATGGGAATCCCGTGGTTCCATGGAAGTGTTGTCAGGAAGCCTCTGAGGGTTGGATTTTTTGGTCAGGAACGAGTTTCAGCTGCTGGTTTCGTGCTTTTGTTTTTCTTGTTTCTTCGGGGAGTTTATATACAAATAATGCGATTTTTTTTTTTTTTTTTTTTTTAAAAAGCCTGCAAAATATTCCATGTGTTTACCCTCCCTGCTCCATCCCGGGGTGCTTTGATGCTCGTTTCACCCATGTGTACGTGTGTGAGACTGGAAACCAGCAGGGTCTGCCAGGAACTGCGGGCTGGGGCTTTGCCTGTGCATCAGCAGCTTGGGAGAGGCTTAGAAATGCAGGACAAGAGTTTGGCTGGAGGGATTCATCCTCCTTCCCTTCCCTGGGCAAACACGAGGCTGGATTGGGCTGGGGGGAGTTCCACCTCCTTGGGAGCTTCATATCCTGGCCATGGCCTGACCCTGGAGCTGCTGGAGAGAGCCCAGAGGAGGCCCCGGACCTGCTGCAGGGCTGGAGCCAGGCTGGGAGAGCTGGGAATGTTCCCCTGGAGAAGGGAAAAATCCAGGGAATCCTCAGAGTCGCTGAAGGGGCTCCAGGAGAGCTGGAGAGGGACTGGGGACAAGGGACAGAGGGACAGGAGCCAGGGAATGGCTCCCACTGGGAAAGGGGAGATTGGGCTGGGATCTGGGCAAGGAATTGCTGGCTGGGAGGGTGGGCAGGGGCTGGGCTGGAATTCCCAGATTTGCTGGGGCTGCCCCTGGATCCCTGGCAGTGCCCAAGGCCAGGCTTGGATCCACCTGGGACAGTGGGAGGTGTCCCTGGAGTTGGATCCCACATGGATTTAAGGTCCCTCCCATCCCAACCCATCCCATGCCAGCCCCGTGGCTGCTGGGGCAGCTCTGGGAGCTCAGTGCCCACTCTGGTGCCTGCCCCAGGCTCTCCAGGACTTTCCTGCTCTCCTTGGAGTCCCTGTCCCTGCGGGTTGCTCTGGGAGCTCAGCAGTTTCTCCCCCACCTTCCACCTCCTCCTGGCACTGGTGGCAGCTTCTCCTGCTGCTGGTGGCTCCCAGGGCCCTCACCCGGGCTCCCCGTGGCCCCTCTCCCTTCCCAGAGCCCCTTCCCCGTGGCTGCTGCTCCCCAGCCCTTCCCAAGGCCGGGATGATTGGCTCTGGCAGCCCAGGGAGCAGAGGTGTCCCCGTGGGTCCCTCCTGGGGCTGTCTTTGGACCCATCATTAAAATTCCTTTCCACATTGGATTTTCCAGCCCTTTCGGAGCAGCACTGGGGAGGGGGGAGGGGAGCCCCTCTCCAGCTCTCGGAGCCAAACATTTGGAATATTTCTCTGCAAACCCCTGTTGACACTTTCTTCATTTCACCCTGACAGCTTGAATTAGGTTTTATTAGGAAGCTTGGCTACAAAGCCGGCAGCCAGTTCCCTTTTTCTCTTCCCTTTCTTTTTTTTTTTCCCCCGGCCCTGTCATTTAGGGAGCACCCCGGAGTGCTGGGGGTCAGCCCGTCACTCACAGGGGCCTGGAGGTCACCACAGCTGCCACAGGATCCGGGACAGGAGCTGTCATTATCCCAGACAAGTTCCCTCCAAGCCTTTTCCTGCACGGCACAGCCCCTGGCAGAGCGGGGAGCTCCCATTTGATGGGTTTTTTCCTCCCCCCACCCCCTAATTATTTTGGTAAAGCAGCTCCTCGGATTTGTTGGGTGGGAGGGTTCTCCTTGATGTGGGAGTTGTTGCACTTGAGGAAAGTTTGGAGCTCCGGGTGGGTTTGCAGGGCTTGGGATTTTTGTTACTGGCGCTATTAACTGGGTCAGAGCAGGAAAACTTCCTTTATCTCCTCAGTGCTTTTGTCTTTTTGCAAGCTGAGCTCATCAGGTTGTCTTTAGAGGTACCCTCTTGCTTTTTCCAGTGGAATTTCCCACTGGAAATAGGGAGTGTCTCGGGAAAACAGTGGGTGCAGGGGTGATCAGCTCTGATCCACCCCAGCTTGGGTTTGGGCTTTGGGGTTTTTTGCAAACAAAGCTCCAATCCTGGAAGAACTCGGGATACAAACTGCAGGGACACCTCCCAATATCCCAGGCTGCTCCAAGCCCAGTGTCCAGCCTGGCCTTGGGCACTGCCAGGGATCCAGAGGCAGCCACAGCAAATCTGGGAATTCCACTCCAGTGCCTCCCCGCCCTCCCAGCCAGGAATTCCTTCCCGAGATCCCACCCAGCCCATTCCCACCAACACCCCCCCCACCTTTCTCCCGGGATAACTTCAAGGTTGGCCTTTGTTTCCCACGTCAATCCCAGCTCTGTGGCCTGGCCCCTCTGTCAGGTGGAGCAGGAGAAGGAGCCAAAGGTCAGGGGCTCGATTTACCAGGAGGATCAGAGCAACTTCCCAGCCTTCCCCTTGGGAATTCCCTCTCCTGCCCTTCCTGCAGGAGACAATTCCCACTGCTGTCAGGGCTAATCCAGAGCCAAGCACAGATCCAAGGAGCCTCTGGCAGGGGGGGGTTGGCAAAACCTCCTGGAGAAAGGAGAGGTGGCACCGTGAGCACCTGGGAGGGGCTGAACCCCCAAATTCCAGCGGTGCTGCTGCTCCAGACACCTGGGAAAGGGCAGGAATGGGGTGCAGGAGTTTCCAGTCTGGTGCTGCAGGGCTGGAGCCAGGCTGGGAATGTTCCCCTGGAAAAGGGAAGGCTCCAGGCAGAGCTCAGAGCCCCTGGCAGGGCCTGGAGGGGCTCCAGGAGAGCTGGAGAGGGACTGGGGACAAGGGACAGAGGGACAGGAGCCAGGGAATGGCTGCCACTGGGAAAGGGGAGATTGGGCTGGGATCTGGGCAAGGAATTGCTGGCTGGGAGGGTGGACAGGGGCTGGGCTGGAATTCCCAGAGAATCCCTGGATCCCTGGCAGTGCCCAAGTCCAGGTTGGACATTGGGGTTGGATCCACCTGGGACAGTGGGAGCTGTCCCTGCCATGGATGGGGTTGGGAATGGGATGGGATTTAAGGTCTCCTCCAACCCAAACCACTCTGGGATTCTGGGAGGTGGAGCTGTGCTGTGCTGAGGAGTCCCTGTGTGGAAATCCAGGGATCACTGGAAGTGTGTCCTTCCAAGCCCATTCCCTGTGACCCTCGCTCACTCCTGCAGTTTTTCCAGTTCCCTTCTGAGATCCCTTCCAACCCAGGCCATTCCGTGGTTCTGTGATTTTGTCTAAAAGCCCAGAAAGGAGCTGAGAGGGGAATTTTGGGGTGTTTGATTTGGGGTTTCACCACTGGGGCTGTTTTCCCTTGTACTGAGCATTCCAGCCCCAGTGCTGGGGGTTGGATTGAGCTGGTGCCATGGATGGCTCTTCCTTGGGCTGGACCAGCCCCTCCTGGATGGGAGGCTGAGGAATGTGGGATCTGCAGGTGTCAATTCACCTTTCCTCCTGGAACATGGATAAAAAGGCTTCAATTGTGGTATTTTTGGTGCATTTCAACCATCAGCTCCTGTGAGCCCTGCAGGGCTGCTCAGGGGTGAGCCAGGGCTGGTTGGGAAGGAGGATGAGGAGAATTCCCGGGGAGTTTCTTTCCAGGGAGCATCTTGCAAATCCCTCTTTAAATTTGACTTTGCAGCTCCACGGAAGTCGATGACATGATCAGAAAATCCACAAATCTGCTGCTGACCAGGACCCTGAGCAACTGTTTACAGAACGTCATCAAGAGGAAAAACGTTGGGCTGACGGAGGTGGGATGTGGATTCCCTTGGGAATGGCTTCCCTCTGCCAGAGGGCAGGGATGGTGGGATCTGGGCAAGGAATTGCTGGCTGGGAGGGTGGGCAGGGGCTGGGCTGGAATTCCCAGATTTGCTGTGGCTGCCTCTGGATCCCTGGCAGTGCCCAAGGCCAGGTTGGATCCACCTGGGATAGCAGCAGGTTTGGATTGGAATTAGATCATCTTTGAGGTCCCTTCCTGCATTGTGTGATTCCAGGGCAGGGTGACAGGAGGTCCCTTGGAATTCCTTAGAGCACTTCTAGAGGTGCTGGTTCGGAGCATTCCATGAAATATTTGCCTGGAAAAGTGCTCAGGGTTGTTGTACAAAGTGAGGAACTTCAGCCTGTGGGAAAGGGAAGAGGTTTCTCTGGTACTGGCTGTGAGTTTTGCTCTCTGCATTTTGGGCCTTGCTACAAACTTGTGTTAAAGTCAGAGGACTTCAGGGAGGACCAGAGGGGATCCAAGAGGGAATTGTGAGGGCATGGGAGAGCAATCCTCCTTTTCAGGTGAAGTTTGAGTGGATTCAGCGCATTGCTGCAGCACAAACCCTGATTCGGGGTTTTCTTTCTGTGGCTGATTTTTTTTTGGTACAAAATCAGGTTTCTGATGATTTTAATCCATGTAAATCTGCAGGTCCCCAGGACAGGTGGGACCTCTGGGTGTTAAACAAGGTGTTACTAATTAATTGCTGGTATTAACCCAGGAGTTACTAATTGTTTACTTAATGATTGCTGCCTTGCATTGTGTCACCCAGGGCTTCCCCTTCCCAACTTCTCATTTCTCCCAGACATCCCACAGCTCCTCTGGACACCCAGTTCCAGTTCTGCCCCTTTCCAGTGTCTCTTCTCCTTCCCCACGTCCAGGCTGAACCTCCCAAGGTGTTACCACCACCCTTCTGATGTCACCAGCACCCGTGCTGGGATCTTTGTGGTGTCACTCCTCAATTTCTGCGCCCGCACCTCTGAAATCGCTGATGAATCCAATCTCCTGCAGACTGGGGAGCGTTTCCAAGCCCTTCCTGCACAGGAGGGGCTGCAGACAGCCCCAGCAGTGAGGTGACACCAGCCCAGGGCGTCCTGCTGCCCCGGGGGCTGGCAGGGACCTGCTCACCCCACGCCTGCCGGCGCCGAACCTCGCGGTTCCTTTGTTCGGGGCCCGTGTGATGCTGCTCGGTGTCACTCAAGTTTGGGTTCTTTTTTCGGGTTCAGTGGCAGCCAGGAGCCTCCTGATGTGTCCTGGCAGTTTTTTGGGGAGCCCTGAGTGACAGCTCAATGTAGGAAAGTCCTCAAAGAGAAAAAAATCGCCTCCCGTGGTATTAGTGGCTGTCATGGGAAACGCTTCCCCCCCAGAATTATCTTGGATTTAGGTGTTGTTAAAGGAGGAGAGACTGGAGCCCGTAGCAAAGCTCGGGGTGTTTGCTCAGCGTCAGCTTTTCACGCCAGCCTTGCGTGGAGCTGGCATCCCTTCCCCTGGCACGGCCCTGGCAGCGGGGCTGAAACCCTCCTCTGCCTCCCCAGCTGGTGCAGATCATCATCAACACCACCCACCTGGAGAAATCCTGCAAGTTCCTGGAGGAGTTCATCACCAACATCACCAACGTCCTGCCCGAGACCGTGCACACCACCAAGCTCTACGGGACCACCACCTTCAAGGTGAGCTCTGCGGGACCGCCGCCCTCAGGGTGCCACCCCTGGGTGGCACTGGGGAGGGCTCTGCTCAGGTGGCCTCAGGGGCAGCTGGGCTGAGCCCAGGGATGGTTCTGGCCCCTTCTGGGGAGGTTGCGCCATCGCTCTGGGTTTGTCCTCAGCAGCGTTGCTCCCGTCGAGATCGTGGGAGGTTTTGTCCTTAATTTGCAGCCCTAATTAGCTAAAGGATTAAGGAGATCTTAGCAAAAGCCTGATATTTCTTATTTAAATAAATCCTTGCTTTGCTCTTGGAGTGCTGTGTCACGGACACCAGGTTCCTCTTCCACCCAGGAGGAAGATTTCCAGAATTTGTATTTCTCCATCTTTCCACTCCTTTTGGCATTGTCCCCTAAAAGTCAGGGCTGACAGAAACTCCCAGATTTTCCAGCCCTTAAATCCCACTCCAGCAGTGCTTTATTTGGGATCTGCTTGGGTCACGTGTGGGGTGTCCCACAGGACACAGAAGCAGGAATGGGTTTGGTGAGGCTTTGCCTTGGGGTGACTCAGTCTCGTGTCCCCAGGGAAGTCCGTGCTGGCTTTGTCCACCTGTCTGGCCTGAAGCTGAGCGTCCTGCCCTCGCTCCGGCAGGGAGGCTCCTGAACCCCAGCCCTGCTCTGGCTGTGGTGGGGTTTCCATGGGGGCTGTTCCTCTCCCAGCTCAGGATCACGGGATATTCTGATCTGTAGGGACCCCCAGGGATCATCAGCTCTGGAACAGCCCATCCCAGGGGTGAGCACCACCTCGGTGTCATCAGCACCAGGAGCCCACCACTGGAGCCAGTCTCTCCTCCATCTGCCCTGGATTTGTCCTCAGGCCACATCAGGGGCAGAATCCAGCTGGGTCCTGCCCACCACGGCCTGGTGGTCCCTGTCCCACCAGCCTGAGGCTGCAGCAGCCCCGTGGTTGCTGCCCTGAGCTTTAGGGTTGTGTCACATCCCGGTCTAAAGGGTGGGTGAAGCTCCCACCCTGTTAGAGATGGTTTGGAGCCCCCATCCCATGGAGGGTTTGGGTGGTTTGGAGCTCCCATCCCATGTAGGATTTTCCTGGTTTGGAGCTCCCATCCCATGTAGGATTTGGGTGGTTTGGAGCCCCCATCCCATGGAGGGTTTTGCTGGTTTGGAGCCCCCATCCCATGTAGGATTTGGGTGGAGTAGAGCCCCCATCCTGTGTAGGATTTTGCTGGTTTGGAGCTCCCATTCCATGTAGGATTTGGGTGGTGTGGAACCCCCATCCCACACAGGGTTTTGGTGGTGGAGTGGAGCTCCCATCCCATGTGGGTTTGGAGCTCCCATCCCATGTAGGATTTGGGTGGTTTGGAGCCCCCATCCCATGGAGGGTTTTGCTGGTTTGGAGCCCCCATCCCATGTAGGATTTGGGTGGAGTAGAGCCCCCATCCCGTGTAGGATTTTGCTGGTTTGGAGCTCCCATTCCATGTAGGATTTGGGTGGTGCCGAGCTCCCATCCCATGTAGGATTTGGGTGGTGCCGAGCTCCCATCCCATGTAGGATTTTGGTGGAGTGGAGCCTCCATGCCACACAGGGTTTTGGAGGTGGAGTGGAGCCCCCATGCCATGTAAGATTTTGGTGGAGTCGAGCCCCCGTCCCACGTGGGGTCTCAGTGGAGTGGAGCCCCCATCCCATGTAGGATTTTGCTGATTTGGAGCCTCCATCCCATGTGGGGTTTTGGAGGTGGAGTGGAGCCCCCATGCCATGTAGGATTTTGGTGCAGCGGAGCTCCCATCCCATGTGGGGTTTCAGTGGAGTGAAGCCCCCATGCCATGTGGGATCTCAGTGGTGTGGAGCCCCCACCCCATGTGGGATTTCAGTGGTGTGGAGCCCCCATCCCATGTGGGATCTCAGTGGTGTGGAGCCCCCATCCCATGTGGGGTCTCAGTGGTGTGGAGCCCCCACCCCATGTAGGATCTCAGTGGTGTGAAGCCCCCATCCCATGTGGGATTTTGGTGGTTTGGAGCCCCCATCCCATGTGGGGTTTCAGTGGAGTGAAGCCCCCATGCCATGTAGGATTTTGGTGCAGTGGAGCCCCCATCCCATGTAGGATCTCAGTGGTGTGAAGCCCCCATTCCATGTGGGATTTTGGTGCAGTGGAGCCCCCATCCCATGTAGGATCTCAGTGGTGTGAAGCCCCCATCCCATGTGGGATCTCAGTGGTGTAGACCCCCCATCCCATGTGGGATTTTGGTGATGTGGAGCCCCCATCCCATGTGAGATCTCAGTGGTGTGAAGCCCCCATCCCATGTAGGATCTCAGTGGTGTGAAGCCCCCATCCCATGTAGGATTTCTCCCCCATCCCACATCCTGCCTCATTCCCAGGACGCCCGGCACGCCGCCGAGGAGGAGATCTACACCAACCTCAACCAGAAGATCGACCAGTTCCTGCAGCTGGCCGACTACGACTGGATGGCCCCGGAGCCGGGCAGCCGGGCCAGCGACTACCTGGTGGATCTGATCGGCTTCCTGCGCAGCACCTTCGCCGTCTTCACCCACCTCCCGGTGAGCGGGCTGGGCTGGGACCAGGGCCTGCTGCTGCAGGGAGCTGGGAAAAATCCCCTTTTTAAAGGAAGGTGTTCCACGTGTCGCCACAAGCCGGGCTTCAGTGGGACTCGCCCTCCCAATTCCAGTCTGGTTTTGTGGGATGGAGGCTCCAGCCCAGCCCACCACGCGCCAGCAGGATTGTGATTTATTCCCCACCTGTGTTTTAGATATCTTAACTTCCAGTTAATGCCCATCCAGGATTTTTTTCCCCTGGAAAATCCAGGCTAGGGATGCATTACTGGAAGCACAGCTGCCTTTCCAAGTGTTTGTCAAGTCCCTGATGCCTCCCATCCCAATATTGCTCCCTTGGAAGGCACCATATGTTTCCTTCTTCTCTCTGCTGTCTCAAGTCCCTGTGTTTATGCTGCTGCTGCCATCAGAAATGTGCTTTATGTTGCTTTTTGCAGTCGGCTGAGTGGTGTCTCATTGGTAGGAAAAATCCAATCACCAGGGAGATTCCTTTCTTGCTCCAGCAGCTTTTTTTTCCTCCTCTAAGTGGGATTTGTTTTGAGCTGTGTGGACTCACTCTGGGGAGGATCAGCAGGTATTTTGAAACAGCAAATCCCCTGAACTCTGTGGTTGTTCTAAAAGCAATCTCAGATCTTTCTTTCTTTACAAAACTGGGATTTATTTGCTGCTTTCAGGAGCTGGGAATAAACAGGAAGGGGAGATTTAAGATTCCCCAGTGGCAGCTTCCTTCATTCTGTTTGTGCCCTGGGATTCTCCTCTGGGAGGAGGTCCCACCCTCCAGAGCTGTTTCGGGAGGTGTCACCCCCCCCAGACCGTGCTGGCTCCTGTCTTTGGGCATCCCCATCCCAGCAGGAAGGGCTGGGAGCAGGGGGAGCTCTGGCTGGGGTGCTGGGGGGGAGAAGCCCCCAAAAGGGGCCTGGCAGTGGCTCCCCTGCTCCTCTGCACCTGTGTGGAGGAGAAGTGGCTTCCTCAGCTCTGTCATCAGTGGGACAAACTGGTGAAAGAGCTGATCAGTGAAGTGCTGGGCAGAGAGGTGGGGAGGGCTCCATCTCCCCAGCCTGGTTTGTCCCAAATGTCCCCAAGCAGGTGTCCTGTGGCAGGTGCCTTCCAAAGCCAGGAGATGCCAGAAATGGCTGGATTTCTCCTTAAAAAAAAAAAAAAAGGAGCTGTGGGTTGGTTCAGCACCTGGAGGCTTCCACCCATCACGCTGGGGACACCCAGGAGCCAGTAATGGAATTTGACAGGGAGATTGGTCTCTGCAGCAGAGCATGGAGCAGCAGAGATGAGCTGGGGGGGGATGCTCACAGTGATTTATGAGCTGGGCCAGGAGTGATTTATCTTCCTTCAGTATTAATGTTTCCTTTTGGAGCCAGTCAGGGTGGGTTTGGAGGCTGGGGGGAACTTGAGTTGGGCTCAAAAGCACCAGGACAGATGGAGGCAGCCTTTTGTCTTCCAGAGCTGGGGTAGAAAAGCCCCAGCTGAGGAGAAGTTTGGGTTTGCTGGGCACCCCCTGAGCTCCAGAGCCTCCCCAGAGCCTGGGGCAGGCAGGGGAGGCACCTCAGCCTGGTTTGGGCAGCCTCAGGGCGGGGTCAGAGCTTTGTGGGAGCTGCAGATTTGGGATTTTTTAACATTGGTTGGAGTTTTTTCCCTTTTGTTGCTGATGGATCACCCAAATTGTGGATGAGAGCAAGACCTGGCTGCATCCCAAAGGACTCCACTTCCTTTGGGGTCAGTGTTTTTCATCCTTGCAGGGTTCAGGGAATTTTTCCAGTGGCTGATTTAGGAGCCCACTGAAGTTCCTGGGCTTTGCTACTGAAGTGCAGGAGATGAAGGTGCTGTCCAAAGCCATGAAAAAAATGATGGAGGTGTTTGTTAAAGGACCAAAAATGTGAGATGAGCGTCACCTGGGGAAGGAAAGAGCGAGAGGGGTGAAGGAACATTCCCAGAAGGGTGAATTCCAGCTCTAGGAGGAAATGCAGGGTTCTGGGGACAAGATGGAGCTGATCCAAACCCATCCCAGTCCATCAGCACGAGGGGTCTGAGGGGAGCTGCTGCCCTGTTTGGGATGAGTTTTCATAAAGGTCCCATAAAATCCAGGATTTCCACCCTGCCAGTAGCTCCAGGACTGTGCTCCAGTCTGGGGTGAGGTGTCCTTGGAGCACCTTCATTCCTTGGAGCACCTCCCATTCCTGTTTCCCTGCCTGGTTGGGAAATGCCTCCACCCTCCAGAGCTGATTCCTGTGGAATTTGTGGGATTTTGGCCAAGGGAAAAGTGTTCCCCTGGTGTTGGAAGGTGCAGATTTGCCTCTCTCCCTGCCTTTTGTCCCAGATGGAATGACACCTCCACCTGCCCATCAGGGAACCTCAGCCCGGGCATGTTGGAATTCCTGGGCTAAAATTCCACCATTTCCCTGGGCACCCAGCAAAAATGACCCAGCCCAAAATCCTGACTGGGGGATTGCCCTAAAGTCTCTTTTTTTAGCCTCTTTTTCTAGGCCTCAAGCAGGAATTTGAGTCCTTAATTTTTCTTTTGGAGTAGGCATTATGGGAGATGATGGGAACCACTTGGTTTTGGGAATTGTTGGGATTTATTTGCATGTTGTGCTTCTCTGGGGGAGATCTTCAACTGGATCAAGTCCAGAGCCACGACCTTGGATATTTCCAGGGTGAGGCCTCCACCACCTCTGTGTTCAAGCAGCAAAACTGACCCAGCCCAAAATCCTGACCCATAACCTAAAGAGTCTCCATTTTCTCTGGAGCTCAAGCAGGAATCTGGGTTCCTAATTTTTCCTTTGGAGTAGGCATTGTGGGAAATGATGGGAACTGGGAATTGTTGGGATTTATTTGCACGTTGCAGTTTTCTGGGGGAGATCTTCAACTGGATCAAGCTGTCCAGAGCCACAACCTTGGACTTTTCTAGAGATGAGGCCTCCACCACCTCTGTGTCCAAGCAGCAAAAATGACACAGCCCAAAATTCTGACTCATAACCTAAAGAGTCTTCATTTTCTCTGGAGCTCAAGCAGGAATTTGGGTCCTTCATTTTTCTTTTGGAGTAGGCATTGTGGGAGATGGTGGAAACTGGAATACTGGGAATTGTTGGGATTTATTTGCATGTTGTTCTTCTCTGGGGGACATCTTCATCTTCTTGTCCAGAGCCATGGATTTTTCCAGAGATGATGTCTCCACCATCTCTGTGGGCACCTCTGTGTTCAAGCAGCAAAACTGACCCAGCCCAAAATCCTGACTCATAACCTAAAGAGTCTCCATTTTCTCTGGAGCTCAAGCAGGAATCTGAATCCCAAAATCCTGACCATAACCTAAAGGGTCTCTATTTTCTCTGGAGCTCAAGCAGGAATTTGGGTCCTTCATTTTTCTTTTGGAGTAGGCATTGTGGGAGATGGTGGAAACCACTTGGTTTTGGGAATTTCTGGGATTTATTTGCATGTTGTGCTTCTCTGGGGGAGATCTTCAACTGGATCAAGTCCAGAGCCACGACCTTGGATATTTCCAGGGTGAGGCCTCCACCACCTCTGTGTTCAAGCAGCAAAAATGACCCAGCCCAAAATCCTGACCCATAACCTGAAGAGTCTCCATTTTCTCTGGAGCTCAAGCAGGAATCTGGGTTCCTAATTTTTCCTTTGGAGTAGGCATTGTGGGAAATGATGGGAACTGGGAATTGTTGGGATTTATTTGCACGTTGCAGTTTTCTGGGGGAGATCTTCAACTGGATCAAGCTGTCCAGAGCCTTGGATTTTTCCAGAGATGAGGCCTCCACCACCTCTGTGGTCACCTGGCAAAATAACTCCCCAAAATAATCCCAAAATCCTGGCTGGTGCAGCAGCCTGAAGAGCCTCCACTTTTTCCAGGCCTTGCAATCCCATTTTTTTTTTTTTTTAATTTTTTTCCCCTTTGGAGTAGGCATTGTGGGAGATGATGAAAACCACTCGATTTTTGGGAATTCCTGGAATTCATCTGCACGTTGCAGTTTTCTGGGGGGACGCTGAGCCCTCCCCAGCGCCGTGGGGACAGCGTGTGCCGGGGGAGGGGGGGGCAGGAAAAGTTCACGGAGAACTTCCCGGGGTTTCGGTGCGTGCCAGCGCTGCGTGGAACGGTCACGGTGGTTTGGAGCCACAGCTCCAGAATGCTCCACTGAGTGCCCAGAAATGTCTCGGAGCAAATGAAAGGCTGATGGGAATCAAAGCATAATTAACATTTGGCTCCCGAGGCCGCCCCTCTTCCTGCCTTAGCCAGGGAGAGTCGGTTCCTGCTGCTGCTGCTGTGGGGCTCATTAACATGGGATGCTCCGGTCTCCTTTAGAAGAAAAACCTCTTTTTTTTAAAGGTAAAAAATATATTTTAGTACAAAATGTATTTTAGGCCTTAAAAAAAAAAAAAAAAAAAACCAAAACCAAAAACCCCCCCAAAAAAAGGTGGTTTCTGGTTTTCAGCAAGCAAAGGGCCACGGCCTCCAAAAATGAACATTTCCAGCCTAAGACTTTGCAAAGAATGACTGAAAAAGCCTTTTGTCTTTGATGGCTGATTGTTGTTTTTATTTCTTGTTGGACAAGTTAATGTAAATGGCATTGACAGGGCTACTCCAAACACACTGATTTGTTGACATTAAGCTCCTCAGAGATGGAGGGTTGTGTCAACACCTCCCCTGAACTGTCAGGTTAACAAAGCAAGGATGTTTTCTTGGGGGAGGGGAGCAGGGCTGGGGGAATGGCGGAGGGGGGTGTTTTGTTTTTATTTTCAGTTTCCTTTAATCCTCTGTTAGTCTTGTATCTCGATAACCTCCTTTGGAAGGGAATCAGGGCAGGTCAAGAGGTGAGGCTGACCTGGGAAGGGGAAGCAATCTTTCAGCGATCCAACAAATCCAAGCTCTGCCGCTGAGCACTTCAGTGTCAACCCTCTGCAGAGGGAATTTCTTTTTTTTTTTTTTTTCCCCTATTTTTTTTTTCCCCTTTTCTGCTTATTTTTGCCAGATGGCAGGCACAGATTTCAGCTGGAGCTGTGATGGTTTTTTGCCTTCTCTTGGCATCTCTCCCCCCTCGCAAACGAACGGCCCCGGCAGCTCTTGCTCTGGTAGAAGGAGCTTTGCAAGTGTTTATTTTCTTTCCAAAGAGAACGATTGCCTGTGTTTTTATTTGAAAAGTCAAATCCCCCTGGAATATTTATAAGCCAAGGCCCTGTGCATGGAAGCAAAATGCCATGAACTTTGCACCAACCACAGCCTCGGCCGCGCTGGGAGGGACCCAAGTGGAAAATAACCATCAGGAAAACATCTCAGGAGCACCAGAGTCACCTCTGGGCTTGCACAAACCCAGCCTGGGCTTAAATAACTCCCCTGGCCCTTGGAAGAGCTGAGCAGGCCCTGCTGGAGCTGATCCCAGCTGTCACTCCCAGGGTTTGACATCCATCACCTCTTGCAGGTGGGATTGCTGAGGAGCAGGGATGGAGAGCTGGAGAGGGACTGGGGACAAGGGACAGAGGGACAGGAGCCAGGGAATGGCTGCCACTGGGAAAAGGGAGATTGGGCTGGGATCTTGGCAAGGAATTGCTGTCTGGGAGGGTGGGCAGGGGCTGGGCTGGAATTCCCAGATTTGCTGTGGCTGCCCCTGGATCCCTGGGAATGTCCAAGGCCAGGCTGGACATTGGGAGCCCCCTGGCTCAGTGGGAGATGTTTGAATCAGGATGCTCTTTAAGGTCTCTTCCAACCCACCCCATTCCAGGAATCTGTGGCAGAATGACAACCAAACTTCTCTTGTGGCACTTTATTCTCCTCCTCCTCCTCCTCCCGGGAGCCCCCGTTTTTTCTTTCCCGACCCTTTGCCGATGTCGGAGCCTCCATTGGAGCGCTGGGGAGTTGTGGGCACCTCTGATGACCCTTGGGCTCCTCTCTGCCTTTGTCCTGTCCTGCCTTGACCCTGACCTCTGTGTTGTCCTCTGTAGGGGCAGGCAGATGTCCACTCTACCATGTCGGTGAGTACCGGACGCTGCGTCCCGCGCCCTGGCTCTGCTCTGCTCACACCTCCAGCCTCGGGGGCAGCTGAACCAGAAAAGGTCCTTTGTGTCAGCCAGGGGGAGAGCAAAAGGTGGATTGAAAGTCGAGATCGATGGGATAAATAATTCTGGGATGAATGGGAGACTAAAGGAAAGGGTTTCCTTCCCAATGGGTCGCTAAATTGTTGGGTTTAGTGCATTGAAGTGGCTCCTTTTATCACCCTGGAATTCCTGGGCCTGCAGGGAATTAGGGGGAATGCCTGATGTTGGGGAAACCTGGGTGAGATTCTCACACTCTGCTCCAAAGAGAAAAGGTGTTTGTAAAATCCATTCTTGTTAGGAGAAATTCCCTCCAGGGATTCCAGCTGGAAATTCCTCCTGGTTTGAGGGATTGGATCACTAAGCCGTCCCTCAGACTGGAGTGGAAGCATCCAGAGCCAGGCTGGATGGGGCTTGGAGCAGCCTGGGATGGTGGAAGGTGTCCCTGCCATGGCAGGGGGTGGAACTGGATCATCCTTCAGGTCCCTTCCATCCCAAACCACTCTGGGATTCCGCGGTTTTCTCCAGAAAATAATGTGGATTCTTGACACATGTCCTCTCCCAGTTTGGGTTTGGACAATTAGCACCAGAGTAAAGCCAAGGAGACTTTTCAGACCTTCCTTCTGGTTCAGCAACCCCCTGTGATTGTTGTCATCTCCGCTTGTTCCATGTGCGGGAGGAAAACCCGCGGCATTTCCAGGGATAGACGGCAAACAAAGTGCTCTGCAGCCGCCTTGTTTCCTCTATTCCCAGGCCCATGGGAGCAAAACCCACCTGGGAATTCTGTGGCGTTGTCACATTCAGAGCCTGGACCCTGCTTCTGCTTTCCAGCCTGTATTCCCTGCTCTGCGTGGGAATCCTGACCGATATTCCCTGCTCCAATGGGATGCTTGTTCCCCTTTCCCTGGAAACCCAGCCTGGCTAAGCCTGGACTGTTTGCAGGCTCCAGGCACCTGGGGGGGTTTCTCAGTCAACACCGAGGCCTCAAATCAACACCAGCTCCTGGAGAGAGGGAGCCTCGTTAAGGCAATCCCAGGCTGGCTCCCATCAGAGCCGGGATGCTCCAGGCATTCCCTGCTGCCAGCGGTTTCCAGGAGCGGTGTTGGATGTCAGGCATCCTCCGTGCTGTCCTCAGGGCGTAGCCCAAGAGGGAGAGATGCAAAAAGCCCTTTTCCCCCCTGGCTTTTCCAGGCTTGGAGCAGTTTAGAAGCCAGATGTATTTATTCCTTTAATTGGATCCAGTGCCTAGACAGCTCTGGAGTCAGCTTCCTACGGAGAGGGGGGCGTTACTTTCATTAAGGTAAATCAATGGAAAATAATACCTGGAGCTCCCCTGGAAAGGGTCAGGGATGGAGTAATCCCTTCACATGGAGGGGCTTTGCCAGCCTGCTCTTAGTCAGGCTTGTTCTTAACGGCAACAAATCCCAGTTTTCCTTCCTTTTATCCCTCCTAATTTTCTGTTCTCTGCCTGGTTGGGATAATAAATCACGGGAGAGAGGGAGAAATAAAAAAGGGATGGTGCAAAGTAGCAGGACAAAGGAGGAGTTTTAGCAGGGTTTAATTTGTCTGGTGGGAAGTTGTTGTGGCTTATCCTGGAAGTTTAACAGGTAAAAAAAAGTGGGATGTGGACATGGACAGGGCATGAGCAGCATCCAGAATTTTCCATGTCCAAGGCTTTCCACTCCAGAGGTGATCGAAGTCTTTTAGGGGATTGCATGGCCTGAGTGAATGTTCAGCAAAATTCCTGTAAAGCAGGGAAGCCTTGAAGGGGAGAGGATGGGCTGGTGGCTGGAGCAGCCCATTCCTGGTTTCCCAAGCGCCTCCAGAATCCCAAATATTTGTCAGGATGGAAGGGTGAAAACAGGAGCTGGTGGTGCTTTAAAGCAAGGAGCAGAGTGTCCAAATCCCATGGATTTGGGAGTGCTGGATGGGGCAGGCTGACCCCTGATTACCCTGGCAGCTCTGTGAACTCGAGTCTGGCTAAGCCAGGTTCTCTGGAATTCCAAGGTTTCCTCGTCTGCTTCCAGCAGTTGGAAAATTGACGGAAGCCAAAATTCCCAATGCCATAAATCCTTTAACCCAGGGTGTGCTGCCGTCGGTATCGTTCCCTCCGTGGAGTCACCTCGGCGTGGCTGGCTTGGAATTTTTGTTTTCCAAGCCGGGATTGAGGAAGGTGTTGGATGCTTTCTCTTGCCCGCACCTCCATCCATGAGGAATGTGTGGCACAGGGAATCTGGCAGCCAAAATTCCAGCCCTGGTGTGTGGAACCCAAACGTGCGTTCTCCTTCCTGCTCCAGAGCCTCAGCCTGGACCTTCCAAAAATCCTACCAGGAGATAAAGCTTGGGTTGGGATTCTTCTGCCCTTTAGGCAATTCAGGGGAAATCACAAGATTTGCAATTTCCTGCTTTCCTCTTGTTTCACCCACTGCTCTTCCAAGGGCCCTGAAGGTGGGAATGTGGAAAGGGACATCCATGAACAGCTTCCAAAGCTCTCCACGCCTTCCTTAACCCATCCACGGGAGAAGCCCAAACTTTTGGGGGGGTCCCTGTGCCGGGGACCCCCGAGCTGAGGGTGCACAGAGAAGCTTGGGATGGATGCCTGGAGCCACCAGCCATGGCTGATGCCACCAGTGGGGGTGAAGATGATTTTGTGACCATCACAGGGGCCCTTTCCAGAACTGTTTTCCTTGGATCTTACAGCTTTGGGTAGATGGAATGGCAGTAGTGGGAAAAACTTCTCTGTGGAATTCTGGTGATCCTCTGGAGTTCTTTTGTTGGGTTTCATGAAGGGCAAGAAATCAGGAGAGCCTGATGGGTTAATTGAAAACCAGTCACTCTGTTTCATCCATCCTCTGCCTGGTCTCCAGCTATGACACCTCAATTTCAAAAGGGAAATTTCAGCTGCGATGATTCAGTTTTTGGGAAAAGACAAAGTCAGCTGAAGGTTCGGACGCCGCTCCTGTCGGTCACTCGGGTCTGCTTGGAAAGACCTCTCGGGCTGAGCTTCGCTGGCTCATGGAGTAGCAATGGAGTGGGTGGGTTGGGATTTTTCCTTGGAGCTCGTCCTTGTTTCCAGTCTGTTCAACATCTGGGCCGCAGTGGGGCAGTGGCTGCGTCTCCTCGCGTCACCCCGGTGCGCCGAGCCTTCCCCGGCATCCCAGCGGGCGGGAATCTGCGTAAATGGGGGATCTGGAGCATCCCTGTGTGTGCCGAGGGTGAGGAACCCCCGGGGTCGCTCTCCCAGAGGGAGGACGAGCGCTCCAAACTTCTGGATCTTTCCTTTTTTCTCCGACATCGAATTATAATTGCAAAGTAATTTCGGGAGGATGGAGCGAGTCAAGTCCCTCTCTTTAAGTTTTCCTGCTGCCGTAATTGGCAGCTTTGCCCCGATAAATCAGCAGAAACAAACGTGGTTCTTGCTCTTCATAAGGGAGGGAAAAAATAAAAAAAAGAATCTGCATTTAATCAGCTTTTTGTTTCCAAGATGGCAGCTGCTTTGTATTTAATGGAAAATCAGGCTCTTCCCAATGGAAAGAATGTTATTCCCAAAGTGAATACAAAAGAAAATAAAACCCACAAAAGAGGAGGATGAAATATGTCCATTTTTTTTTTTTCCTTTTTTTTTTCCTTTTTTTTTTTTTGGTCTCGTTCGTTCCAGTTTGGAGCCGCGCGCTCCGATCGCGGCCGGGCCACGGCTCTGCTTTCCATCAGGGAACTGGGAAAGTCTGGGATCCTGGGCACGGGCACCAGGAGAGAGCCTTGGGAGGCACCAACAGGACCAAAAAAATGAAGGCTACTTCGTGTTCCTGGTGTACCTTTTGGCTCTGGGGAGATTTACATGGAATATTGGCAAGGAATTCTTCCCTGTGAGGGGGGTGAGGCCCTGGAATGGAATTCCCAGATTTGCTGTGGCTGCCCCTGGATCCCTGGCAGTGCCCAAGGCCAGGTTGGACACTGGGGCTTGGATCCACCTGGGATAGTAGGAAGTGTCCTGCCCGTGGCAGGGTGGGAATGGATGGGATTTAAGGTCTTTCCCACCCAAACCATTCCAGGATTCTGTGATTTTGTTGCCAGGCTCAACTTCCAGCCGGGTGGGACAGTTGGGATCAGGTGGTTCTGTGGTTATTGAGTTAAACCCAGTGGCAAACCAGGATAAAGGCTGTAATTCCTAGAGTCATTCCTGGAGTTTTTTAGGGCTTGATGATGTCCCATCCCAAACCTGGACTGGCAGGAATCTTTCCCACTCGTGGCTGGTGTGGAGGTCCTTGGAGAGATCCTGCAGCACCACAGGAGCCCGGAGAGCAGCTGGATGCTCCAGCTCATTTTGGGTGATCCAGGCTCTGCACCCAACCATTTCCATGTTCCTGACTCCCAAAAACCATTTAATTAAAAATGTCCTGTCCTGCCTTTGGATGTTGAACGAGGAAGAAGACAGAGGGCATGGAATCTTCTGTTTCCTTGGATTTTTGCATGTGTGCATATCCGAATTTCCCCCAGAAGCTTCCCAGCTTTGCTGCAAAACCTGGAGCTTCCAGAGGAGATCTCTGCCTGCTTTGGGCTCCAAAGGAGCTGCCCCGTGCTCGTCTGTGGCAGCTGCATCCCAAGCTCTTCCCTTCCCTTCCCTTCCCTTCCCTTCCCTTCCCTTCCCTTCCCTTCCCTTCCCTTCCCTTCCCTTCCCTTCCCTTCCCTTCCCTTCCCTTCCCTTCCCTTCCCTTCCCTTCCTCCCAAACCTTCCCAAACCTTCCCAAACCTTCCCAAACCTTCCCAAACCTTCCCAAACCTTCCCTTCCCAAACCTTCCCTTCCCAAACCTTCCCTTCCCAAACCTTCCCAAACCTTCCCAAACCTTCCCTCCTTCTGTTCATTTTTTCCAAATTTAACAAAAACCATCAAGCAGAAGTCACTCCTTGGCTCTGACAAAGGGATGAATTCTTTGTTCCTGTGCCTGCTCCTATCCCAGAGCCTCTGATATCCCAAATCCCACAATTTCCCATGGTTCCAGACTCCCTGAGTTGGGCTTTTGCTGTTGGCTGGTTTTGCTTCTGCTCCTGAAGCTTCTCATGATTCCAGGACCTCTTGATTCCTTCAGAGGAAAAACCTTTCCATGGAGCTGGCTACTCCACCAACTGTTAAAGACCCCAAAAAAAGCCCCAAACCGAATAAAACAGCATTAAATATTTTTAATAAAAGCCCCTTTCAGCCCTGTCTGCGGGAGCTGGTTGTGACCATCACCCCCAGTGTGATTTCCCTCTTCCCTGAGCTTCCCCCAGCTCCAGCCAAAACACTTCCAGCTGCTGACCTTGGGCATCTTGGGCACAGCCAAGGTTTTCTTCCTCTTTTGTTGGAATGTCAGGGATCTGTATCGGGCTGCAGTGGCGGGTTTATTTTTGGTGTGGTGAGGATAATTGCTGGGTTTGCTTTTCTCTTTCTTCCCCCTTTTCCTTTTCTTTTTATTTTGTTGTTTGTCTGGTTGTCCCTGAGCTTCTGCTGGGAGTTCAGCTCTGCCATGGGTTGGTCCTGTTGCTGCATCCCGTTTTCCCAAAATATCATCAGGGTGGGAAGTGTTTTCCTCTGGCAAAGGACACCCCGTGGAGTTTTTTCCACGCCTCTGGAATGCAGATGCCGAAGCGGGCTCAGCTTCCACAGGAATTCAGGAGAGATCCTGGGTCAGGCAGGGGATGGGGCCTTCCAGGTTGGTTGGAGCTTCCCCACCTTTGGAGTTTTCCAGTGGAGTTGGTCTTTGCAGGAGACAAATTCCGCTTGGAATTGGGTTAATTGGTGCTGCTCTCCGCAGGTTTTCCATGGAACCTGAGATCTTCCGTGGTGGGACATTCATGTCTCCTGAACTGAGACAGGGGTGGTCAAAGCCAAGGCCAAAATCCCAGTTTTTCTCAGGAAAAGCTCCAGCAGGGAATCTTTTGAAATCTGGTGATTTGTTGATGGCACCGAGGGTTCTTCCGTGGGTGACCCAAGGTTCTTCCCTCCCGGAGCATCCGTCCTCCTCCCAAACCAACAGCTCTGGTTTGTGGGATCACTTTGGGAGTGGCAGATCCTGGCCAGAAGAGGCCCCCCATTCCTGGGAAATCAGGGCGTGGATGTCTGTCCCGGCTGGGGTGGATGTTGGGGCTGGTGGAATGTCGCTGCGGTCATGGTGACAGTGACATTGGCCATTCCGTGTGTCCCAGTGTGGATGGAATCCAAGAGGCCTTCCCAAACAAATGTGCCTGCAGACATCGCCTCTCTCCTGGAGTCTGGGCATCAGCAGCTCCAAGGCTCGGAGGATCCAATGGGATTCTCCTCAGCCTTGGGCCAGTGGGATGCTGAGGAGCATCAGGAGCTCCAAGGCTGAGGAGAATCCCATTGGTCCAAAGCTGGACTATTCCATGGGTCCAAGGCTGAGGAAAATCCCATGGATCCAAGATTGAGGAACATCCTGTTGGTCAAGGCTGAGGAGAATCCCATGGATCCAAGATGAAGGAACATCCCATGGGTCCAAGATTGAGGAACATCCTGTTGGTCAAGGCTGAGGAGGATCCCATGGATCCAAGATGAAGGAACATCCCATGGATCCAAGATTGAGGAACATCCTGTTGGTTCAAGGCTGAGGATCATCCCATTGGATCAAAGATTGAGGAGCATCCCCTGGGTCCAAGGCTGAGGATCTTCCCATTGGATCAAAGTTGAGGAGCATTCCATGGGTCCAAGGCTGAGGATCATGCCATTGAATCCAAGATTGAGGAGCATCCCCTGGGTCCAAGGCTGAGGATCTTCCCATTGGATCAAAGTTGAGGAGCATCCCCTGGGTCCAAGGCTGAGGATCATCCCATTGGATCCAAGATTGAGGAGCACCCCATGGATCCAAGGCTGAGGAGCATCCCATTGATCCACAGCTGAGGAATATCCCTTCCTGCAGCAGCCATTCCCATGTGCCCAGGAGCCCTGACCCACGAGCCAGCCTTGGCTGGAAGATTTCCCTCCTTCTTCTTTTCCTTGGCAAATCCCAAAGCCACGTGAGCGTCACCTCCTAACTTGGCTCCGGCCCCTTTTTCCAGCTCCATAAATCCACACAGTGGCCCCAGTGTTCAGCTCCTGGGATGGCTCCACGGAGCCAGGGATCAAATCCGGGTCTGCCAGTGGCTGGAGTCACTCAGGGCCCGTTGGTGGCCGCGCGTCGGCCACCCCTGGTGCCCCACGCGTGTCACGCCAACGCAGGGTGCCACAGCTGGAAACCAGGCATGGCTCTGCTCCTGTCCTCCTTCCAGAAACAGGAAAAATCAGGGACAAAAAAGGGATTTGTTCTTAACGAGTCTGCTGCAAAGCTGAGTAAATAGAATTAATTATTGAGAGTTCTCCTGGTACCTGCAGGGTTGGTGTGGGGTGCAGCCGTAGGGGTTGGGGCCAGCTGAGCTCCAGCTGTGAGGGGACATCTCTGGAGGCCACCAAACCCAGGGTGACATTGGCAGCCAGCCTGATGCATCACTGGGGCTTGGGGTCTCCTTGCTTGGGCCTGTCCCTCGTTCCTTTGGACCTTTTTGTCCCGGAGAATCCAGTTCTTTACAGGAACTTGAGTGCAGATCTGCAGCTTTTGGGTTGTCTTTTTTTCTTCCTTTTTTTTTTGGTAGGGTTTTGTTTGGTTTTGTGTGGTTTTTTAAACTAAAACAAAGCTGGAAACACCCAAAACAAACCAGAAAAAAAAATCCAACCAAAAATCTCAACGAAAACCCACTTGGTCCAGTCGAAAATTGACTTTTGGGCGAATAATGAGAGGTGTGTTTTTTAAGTAAACCTCTTAAAAATATTTTTTAAAATTACAGGTACTCGTCGTCCATTTGTTTTGACGCTTTGGGAAGTGTTTGTGCCTTTGGGTGATGGTTTGGGGTTTTTCTGCCACCCTCAGTGAGTGCAGAACTGTTGTTTAAAAAAAAAAAGACAAATCAGGACAAGACAAGCAAAGCAGGAAAAATTTCCAGAGCTGATTTACTGATTTTTTCCCCCAGTTTAGGGGGATTTGAGGCAGCCAGGGCATCCAGAAGCTTCTGGAGCAAGAGATGAGCCCTGGGAGGTCTGCAGGGTCTGAAGTCTCCATCTGTGGCCACAGAGAGAGGATCCACTGGGATTATCCCGGGGTTTGTGCTACCAAACAATTGCTCATTATTTCCCCATCACGTTTCCATCCTCTGCAAAACATCCCAGCGCTGCCTTATGGATTGGGAAAGTCAGGAAATTCAGTGTTGAAATTATGGGGACAACTTGTGGTGTTTATAGAAAATTGTACATTTAATACCAGAGGATTCCCATTTTCTGGCCTGCTTTCCTGCAGTCTGGACTCCCTGGATTTTGCACGTCTAAATATCCTTAATCGCATCAATCCCGATGCTTGTTGCGGGCGAAGAAGGAATTCTGCTGGTAGCTAAAAAAAATAATTGGAAACTCTGAGAGCACTTGGAGCCTGTCAGGCTTTGTTTTCCATGGAAATGCTGTGCTAATTCCTCGGAGGGTCGCCGGGAGGGTTCTCCTGCTGCAGCAGGAGTTGGGTTTGGATTTCTGGGACCACATCCCACCTGGCTGGGGCCAGGGGAGGTGCAGGAGGCACCAGCAGGTGAAGGGAGGCTGTGCCTGCCCCGGGACCCCTGGAAGAGCCCAAGGATAAGGCTTGGAGCGCCCTGGGATAGTGGGAGGTGTCAGGGTGGACCTGGGTGATCTTTGGGATCCAACCCAACCCATTCCACGATTCCCTGGCAGCCAGAGGTGCTCCTGCAGGGTGGCGGGGACTGGCAGCGCGTTCCTGATTGCACGTTAAGATTAATGGCTATTTATTTGAACAGCCATTCCATTTCAGTAGCCCTTAATGAGTCCTTTGATAGCCAGTTCCTTAATTAACAAGGCAGCCTCTTGGCGTTTCCTCTCCCTAATTGGGAACAGATTGGCCGTGTCTAAACAAACGCTCCCGGCAGCGGGGCCGGCTCCGGAGCCTCCGCACGGCCCTTCCCGACCGGGGCTGCCCCCGGAGCCCAGAGCCTTCCCTGTCTGCCCAGGGGTGGGATCTGCGTGGAAAGAGAGGAATTCCTGGCTGATCTCCTCAAGGAGGATGGACTCTGGGCTTTGGGGTTGCCCAGGGAGAGTCCCCACGCCTGGAGGTGCCACCTGGACGTGGCACTCAGCGCTCGGGATGGGGACAAGGTGTGGCTCAGTCAGACTGGACTGGGTGATCCTGGAGGGCTTTTCCAGCCTCTGTGATCCTGTGGTGGTGTCTCCTGGTAGGAGCCCCTTGGCTGCATGGCTGGGAGAGCTTTGGAGCTTGGAGTGGCTACAGGGAACCTTCTGGATCCTTCCCGTGTGTCCAGAGGGATCCTGGGTCACCTTGAGCCACAGGGAACCTTCTGGATCCTTCCTGCGTGTCCAGAGGGATCCTGGGTGGCACAGGGAGGGCAGTGTCACCTTGAGCCACAGGGAACCTTCTGGATCCTTCCTGTGCATCCAGAGGCATCCTGGGTCATCTTGAGCCACAGGGAACCTTCTGGATCCTTCCTGTGCATCCAGAGGCATCCTGGGTCATCTTGAGCCACAGGGAACCTTCTGGATCCTTCCTGTGCGTCCAGAGGCATCCTGGGTCATCTTGAGCCACAGGGAACCTTCTGGATCCTTCCTGTGCGTCCAGAGGCATCCTGGGTGGCACAGGGAGGGCAGTGTCACCTTGAGCCACAGGGAACCTTCTGGATCCTTCCCGTGTGTCCAGAGGGATCCTGGGTGGCACAGGGAGGGCAGTGTCACCTTGAGCCACAGGGAACCTTCTGGATCCTTCCCGTGCGTCCAGAGGGATCCTGGGTGGCAGGGGGAGGGCAGTGTCACCTTGAAAGGTGTCATGGCAACCCCGAGGTTCCATCAGGAGCCGTGGGCAGAGGGATTCATTGCCAGGCATGAGCCACAAAACAATAAATCTGTGGGATTTGCCGGGATAACACCCTGGGAATGGCTTGGTTTGACTGAGGTTTGAGAGGTTTGGGCATCTTGGCCGTGGAGATCTGCCAGCTTTCACCTGTGATCCCCGTTCTTCCCAGTGCAAATCCAGGTTTTGATGGGATTTGCGAAGGGCTTAAATAACAATGACCCCAGAGAGCTGATCCTGGGATTGCTTCGTGTGGTTTGAAGCTCTTCAGTTTTCTCCTTTTTTCTGGTAAAGGAGCCCTGGTGCCTTTGAGGTGTTTGTTTTCCCCTTTCCCTGCAGAGTGCTCAGCTCAGCGCCGCATTCCTGCTCTTTGCTCCCTGTCCAGATCTCATCCCACCCTTTGGAAAAACTGTTCCTGAGCTGGAGGGACCAGGGTGTCCCTTCTCATTCCCTCCCTCCTGACCAGAACTGGTGCCCAGGGCAGGTGTGGGTCACCCTTGGGGTGCCCCCACAGGTGGATCTGACCCCTGCTGGGGGTTGTTCCTCTGCAATTTTGGTCAGTAGGGACAGAAAACCTTCCTGGGGTTTTTCCTTAGTGTGGGAAAGGAGGGCATCCAGTGGGACCTGGGCGGGCTGGAGAGGTGAGCAGGGGGAAAGCTCACGAAGTTCATCCTGGGGGGTGTTCCCCTGGAGAAGGGAATCTGCTCCTGAAACCCAGGCAGGGCCAGAGCCGGGCTGGAGCCACTCTGGAGAGCAGGATCAGGACGTCACCGGTGCTTGCTCAGGGCGCTGGCACGGGGACAAGGCCTTTGGGAGTGCCCCAGCTTCTGCCACGCTCCCGAAAATCATCAGGGAATTAGCGCGGGGCCGGCTGAGCGCGGCGGCTCCTCTGAGCTCCCGACGGCCACGGCGGCACCTCGGAGATCCCGCTCCGTGCCAAGGCACAAGCCCTGGCACCGCCGCCGAGGGTGGGGCGGGTCACCATTCCGGGAGGGTTGGGGTGGGTAATGGTTTTGGGAGGGTTGGGGCAGGTAATTTTGGTAGGGTAATGAGTTCAGGAGGGTTGGGGTGGGTAACGATTTTGGGAGGGTTGGGGCAGGTAATTTTGGGAGGGTAATGAGTTCAGGAGGGTTGGGGTGGGTAACGATTTTGGGAGGGTTGGGGCAGGTAACCATTTCGGTGTAAGGTAATGATTTTGGTAAGGTAATGATTTTGGGAGGATTGGGGCTGGTAACAATTTTGGGAGGGTAATGATTTTGGGAGGGTTGGGGTTGGTAACCATTTTGGGAGGGTTGGGACAGGTAATTTTGGTAGGGTAATGATTTCAGGAGGGTTGGGGTGGGTAACGATTTTGGGAGGGTTGGGGCAGGTAACCATTTTGGTGTAAGGTAATGATTTTGGTAAGGTAATGATTTTGGGAGGATTGGGGCTGGTAACAATTTTGGGAGGGTAATGATTTTGGGAGGGTTGGGGTCGGTAACGATTTTGGGAGGGTTGGGGTGGGTAACCATTTTGGGAGGGTTGGGGTGGGTAATTTTGGTAGGGTAATGATTTCAGGAGGGTTGGGGTGGGTAATAATTTTAGGAGGGTTGGGGCAGGTAACCATTTCGGTGTAAGGTAATGATTTTGGGAGGACTGGGGTGGGTAACAATTTTGGGTGGGTAATGATTTTTGGAGGGTTGGGGTGGGTAATGATTTTGGGCGGGGTGGGGAGGGTAATGATTTTGGGAGGGTTGGGGCAGGTAACCATTTCGGTGTAAGGTAATGATTTTGGGAGGGTTGGGGTGGGTAACAATTTTGGGAGGGTGGGGTTGGTAACGATTTTGGGAGGGTTGGGGTGGGTAATGATTTTGGGAGGATTGAGGCAGGTAACCATTTTGGGAGGGTTGGGGTCGGTAACGATTTTGGGAGGGTTGGGGCAGGTAACTATTTTGGTAAGGTAATGATTTTGAGAGGATTGAGGCAGGTAACCATTTTGGGAGGCTAACCATTTTGGGAGGGCTGGGGTGGGTAACCATTTTGGGAGGGTTGGGGCAGGTAATTTTGGGAGGGTAATGATTTTGGGAGGGTTGGGGTGGGTAACGATTTTGGGAGGGTTGGGGCAGGTAACCATTTTGGGAGGGTTGGGGCAGGTCACCATTTTGGGAGGATTGAGGCAGGTAACCATTTCGGTGTAAGGTGATGATTTTGGGAGGACTGGGGTGGGTAACAATTTTGGGAGGGTAATGATTTTGGGAGGGTTGGGGTGAGTAATGATTTTGGGAGGGTTGGTGGGTTGAGTGGGAATGATTTTGGGAGGGTTGGGGGTTTTGGAGTAACCATTTGGGAGGGCTGGGGCAATGGGAGGGTTGGGGCAGGTAACCATTTTGGGAGTGTAACCATTTTGGGAGGATTGAGGCAGGTAACCATTTTGGGAGGATTGAGGCAGGTAACCATTTTGGGAGGCTAACCATTTTGGGAGGGCTGGGGTGGGTAATGATTTTGGGAGTGTTGGGGCAGTGGCAAACACGTCCATGCCAGACTCAGCTCTCTGCCTCCCGCGCGAGTCCGGCTCTTCCAGCGCTGCAGGAAAACTCAAAATAAACCCCAAAGAACCAGTCAAAAAACCACCACGAAATGAAACTCCATGGTAAATTAGCTCCGCAGAGCAGAGGTGGGCATCTGTGGCAGGAGGATGTGCTCGATTCCTGCCAGCCAGAGCCATTCCAGGCGGGAATACAAACACCCCTCGGCTGCAGCGGCAGCTTATTAGCGCTGATATATCAGCGGCCGCGCGCTCGTTCGTCTCCTGTCAGCAGCAGCTGCTTATCCAGCAGATTTCCCGCTGTATTCCCGGGGAAACGGCCTGAAATTGATGTTCACAAGCCACGGCTGACTTTATAAGGAGCTGCTGTAACTCGTGGAGCGCAGGGGTGAGGCAGGAAAGGATTAAGTTGGGTTTTATTTATAAGGAGTGAAAGCCATAAATTCTGGGAGGGTTTTAAATCTCGGTGCCCAGGGCAGGAGCTGCTGCTCATCCCTGGTGGTACCTTCTGTTCTCTGAGCAGACATTTAACACCGTGATTGAAACTCCTCTGGCATCTCCGAGTTCTCTGATAATAAATAAGGGGGGAAAGGGATTCAGGCTTAAAAAGCTGAAAAAAAAATCCATATATTTTACTTTTCTTCAGAAAATACTGGATGTAAACTTGAGGCATCCGTGTGTTCTGTGAGAGGAAAAACAGAGTGTTTTTTAAAGAAAAGGTTTTTAGGTGTTTAAACCTCGAGAGTAATGGAAATAAAAGGTTGTGTTCTCAGCTGGCCTGGGAAAATTCAAGTTCAGAGTGAGGACAGAGGGCATTTGCACCTGAAACAGATTTAGGCCTGGCCTGATGCTGTGTGGAAAAGGCAGAAGGAGGGAAGGCTGAGCCAGAAGCTGCTTCTGGGCTAGTTTGGATCTCCTTTGCCATCTCTGCAACGAGTCCTGAGGTAACATTCCTATAAGGAACATCCTCAAGTGCCCCTTCCACTCGGGGAAGGCTCTCAGAGTTGTGGTGCTGCCAAGCCCTGATGATGAAATTGCTTTTCCCATCCCATTTTCCCTGTCTGGGGCTTAATTATGTGACATTTCATCTCAATAATTGGTTCTTTTTCACCCGTTCGTGGAGTCCCTTCTCATTCCCTCCCTCCTGACCAGAACTGGTGCCCAGGGCAGGTGTGGGTCACCCTTGGGGTGCCTCCACAGGTGGATCTGACCCCTGCTGGGGGTGTAATGGGGTTGTTCCTCTGCAATTTTGGTCAGCAGGGACAGAAAACCTTCCTGGGGTTTTTCCTTAGTGTGGTGTGGGAAAGGAGGGCATCCAGTGGGACCTGGGCGGGCTGGAGAGGTGAGCACGGGGGAGGCTCACGAAGTTCATCTTGAGAGGTGTTCCCCTGGAGAAGGGAAAATTCCAGGGAATCCTCAGAGTCCCTGGAGGGGCTCCAGGAGAGCTGGAGAGGGACTGGGGACAAGGGACAGAGGGACAGGAGCCAGGGAATGGCTGCCACTGGGAAAGGGGAGATTGGGCTGGGATCTGGGCAAGGAATTGCTGGCTGGGAGGGTGGGCAGGGGCTGGGCTGGAATTCCCAGATTTGCTGTGGCTGCCCCTGGATCCCTGGCAGTGCCCAAGGCCAGGTTGGACACTGGGGCTTGGATCCACCTGGGGCAGTGGGAGGTGTCCCTGCCAATGGATGGGGGGAAATTGGATGGAATTTGAGATCCAACCCAAACCATTCCATGGTTCACCTGGGACTGGGAGCCTCCAAGGCTTCTCCCAGGGCCACAACCCTCTGTAAATTCCCACTGATGTGGAACATGAGCTGCTCCAGGGTTTTCTCCTGCCCTTCCAGGAGGGGTCAGGAGCCCCATCCCCTGCCCTCAGCAGGGTCCCAGGGCTTGGCTGCAGAGCTTTGATTTCCCAGCTGGGACATCTCAATGACACATGGAGGGCTTGAGGGCACTGGGAATGTCCAGCTGGAGCAGAGGAGGCTCAGGGGAGACTCACTGGGATTTGCTCCTCCTGAGGGGCAGCTGTGACAGGGACAGGGCCTAGGGAATGGCTGGAACGGGGCCAGGGCAGGCCCAGAATTTCTGGATTTCAGGGAAAGATTCCTCATCCAGAGGTGCTGGCACTGCCCAGGCTCCCAGGGAATGGGCACAGCCCCGAGGCTGCCAGAGCTCCAGGAGCATTGGACACACTCTCATGGACAGGGTGGGATTGTTGGGGGGTCTGTGCAGGGCCAGGGCTTGGATCCACCATCCTGTGGGTCCCTCCTGACTCAGAACATTCCCTGATTCTGTCAAAAACTCCTGGGCCACAGCAAAAACTCGAGTGTCTGTTGGAAGTAATGAAGAAAAATCACAGCCGGGCAGCGCCGCACTTCCCGCAGCTCTCAGAGATGAGGAATTGGCACGAGCAGGGTTTTAAATAACCCAGCGTGTCAGGAAAGCACAAACAAATGATGAAAAGCAAAGAAAAAACCCCAGAGCTCTGCTAAACTTTATGGTTGCCGTGCTTCATCTTCATTTTGGTGCAGGTGTTTGTTGGGAGGTGAGTGATGGACGCTCCGGAGCCTGGGAGCGGCGGCGAGCAGGAGATGGAGCACCCTGCCCCGCAACGCACGGCTCGGCTCCTTTTTTAAATAAAAAACCCCTTTTTCCCTCCTGCCGAAGATGGATGTGGCCTGAAGATCCAAAACAAGTTTGCAGAGCTGGGAAAAAAAGCCCTTCCCAGCACAGGGATCAAACGTTGCCGTGCCGCGGTAACGAAACCGGCGACGCCGGGCTGGAAACGCGGCGTAAACTCCGCGCTTAATCCCAGTTTAAACACAGCTTGCAAAGCGCGTCTCGGAGTCGGTGAGAGCTCCTAAGCCACGCCTCGGTGCCAGGAAAGCGTGTTAAGAGCCTTTTGTGAGTGTTTGAGAAGATAATCTCCTGCTGGAGCTGTTGTCAGGGCAGCGCCACGATCCAAAGCCTCCCTGGTGGCGTTGCACACGCAGGCATCGGGATCGTCCCTGTGGTGTCAGCCTGAGGGTTTGGGCAAAATCCCGCTCTGCTCCCAAAGGATTTCCCCGTTTTTATGGGTTTGGTTCCTGTGTCGGACCCACCTCCGTAGAGAGGGTCTGGCTGCGGGTGGGAATGTCCAAGGTCAGGTTGGACACTGAGTCTTGGAGCAGCCTGGGACAGTGGGAGGTGTCCCTGGCTATGGAGTGAGGTGGGATTTGGGGTCCCTTCCATCCCAAACATTCCGTGATTCCCTGATAATCAATGGGATGCTCTCTAGCCCACGTTAGGGCACGACGAGAACATTTTGAGCTCTGAGCACCCCAAAGCTCTCCTGGATGGGAGCTTCCCCAGCTAACAAGGCCTGACCCTTCCCTCGGCCACGGGCACTTCCAGAGGGGATTCCCTTGGGAGATGGTGGCTGTGACCTTGAGCGCTGGGGGGAGATCCCATCCCAGATGGGACACGATGAGGAGGCTGGGCTGGGCCGGAGAAGTTCTCTGGTGGATTTAACTGAGGGGTTTTGACTGGGCTGGAGAAATTCTGTGGTGAATTTACTGAGGAGGTTTGACTGAGCTGGAGGAGTTCTCTGGTGGCTTTACCAAGGGGGCTGCTCTGGAGGAGTTCTCTGGTGGCTCTTACTGAGGAATTTTGGCTGCTCTGGAGGAGTTCTCTGGTGGCTTTAACTGAGGAAGTTTGTCTGCTCTGGATGAGTTTTCTGGTGGCTTTACCAAGGGGGCTGCTCTGGAGGAGTTCTCTGGTGGTTTTGCTGAGGAGGTTGGGCTGCTCTGGAGAAGTTCTGTAATGACTTTACTGAGGAATTTTGGCTGCTCTGCAGAAGTTCTGCGCTGGTGGCTGTGACTGAGGAAGTTTGTCTGCTCTGGATAAGTTCTCTGGTGGCTTTACTGAGGATGTTTGGGCTGGGCCAGAGAAGTTCTCTGGTGGATTTAACTGAGGGGTTTTGACTCAGCTGGAGAAATTCTTTGGTGGTTCTAACTGAGGAGCTTTGACTGAGTTGGAGAAATTCTGTGGTGGCTTTACCTAGGGGGCTGCTCTGAAGAAGTTCTGTGATGGCTTAACTGAGGAATTTTGGCTGCTCTGGAGGAGTTCTCTGGTGGCTCTAACTGAGGAATTTTGGCTGCTCTGGAGGAGTTCTCTGGTGGCTTTAACTGAGGAATTTTGGCTGCTCTGGAGGAGTTCTCTGGTGGCTTTACCGAGGAGACTGCTCTGGAGGAGTTCTCTGGTGGCTCTTACTGAGGAATTGTGCCGGTGTCCCTGACGAGTGTCCGTTTGTCCTGCAGGGGAAGGTGGCCCAGACAGCCTGCATGTCGGCCTGCAAGCACCTCTCGACGTCGCTGCTGCAGCTGCTGCTGGAGGCCGAGGTGAGGCAGCTGACGCTGGGGGCCCTGCACCAGTTCAACCTGGACGTGGAGGAGTGCGAACGTAAGCGCCACAAACGCCCCTGTCCCTGTCCCTGTCCCTGTCCCTGTCCCTGTCCCTGTCCCTGTCCCTGTCCCTGTCCTTGGCTTGGGAACACATCCAGGGGGAATTCCTGCTCTGCCTCAGGCTCAGGGCTTTGTGAGCAGGTGAATCGAGGTGGCCCACACCTGAAATGGGAGTGTGGCCCACGAGCTTTGAGGGTGGTGGGTCAGCTCTGTTTATAAAATGAGTTATTTATGGACAAGACAGGAGAAAAGGAAGAAAAGGTTTTTATTAAAGTTACTGCGGGGGATAAAGCAAAAATGTAGTGTATTTCATGAAATCGTGTGTGACATTAAGGTATTTCTATTTCTATTTCTATTTCTATTTCTATTTCTATTTCTTATTATATTTTCATTTACATTCGTATCTATATCTATAGATATAGATATATATCTATATAATCTATATCTATATCTATAGATATAGATCTCTATATCTATCTGTATCATCTATATCTATATCTATATACTATTTATATTTAGATTTATATTTAGATTTAGATTTAATATTTATATTTATGTCTATATTTCTATTTCTATTTCTATTTCTATTTCTATTCTATTTCTATTTCTATTTCTATTTCTATTTCTATTTCTATTTCTATTTCTATTTATATTTATATTTATATTTATATTTATATTTATATTTATATTTATATTTATATTTATATTTATATTTATTTAAACCGGGAAAAGAAGTGGGGTAGGTGAGGAACCAAATGAAATAGTATAGATTAAGAATCAAAAGATTGGGAATCAGAAGGAGTAGGGTAGATTAGGAATCAAATGGAACAGGGTAGATTAGGAATCAGATGGAACAGGGTAGATCAGGAATTAAATGGAATAGGGTAGATTAGGAATCAGATGGAACAAGGTAGATCAGGAATTAAATGGAATAGCGTGGATCAGGAATCAAATGGAACCTCCCACCAAAATGACTGTGGTGTACCTGGTGTTTCCACCAACCTGCAGAGGAGTAACCCCAAAGCAGCGTCCCAAATTTGGGGTAAAATCCTGCCGTGGTGCTGTGCCCCTGGGGGTTTGGGGTCCCAGGTCTGGGGGTGGTGGGTGCCCACAGAGCTCACCCAGAGCATCTCCAGCGCAGAGGATTCCAAGAGATCCAATTTTACTCCTCCTTCTCCCGTTCAGTGCTGCCTTGACCCTCTCCAGACTGTGCCTACATTTTGAGGTGGGCTGTTTTCAAACCAGGAGGGATTGGAGTGCATGAATCCAAACCAGTTTGTGTGTGACTCTTTCTGAGAAGCTGGGGCTGCCCCGTCCCCGGGAGTGTCCAAGGCAGGGTTGGATGGCCCTGGAGCATCGGAAGAAGCTGAAGTTCTTGAGCAGTTCTGGTTCTCTCCCAGAACCAGAACCAGCCCTTTGTGCTCTCTGCAGGGAGCTCTGTCCTGGCAGTGAGCCCTGTGCAAGTCAGAGTGAGGGAGGTGTCTTGTGACAGAGTGACAGCAGCTCCTCAGGGCAGGAGCGTCGTGGGGCCACCCCCAGGGCTCTGCTCCCAAACCTGCCCCTTTTGGGTCCTCAGGGACGCTCCTGGACTGGGGCTGGAATTCTCTGGCTGCCCTCGTTGCTGCTGGTCCCGCTCAGTGGAAGGGTTAAAAACCAGAGCCCAAAGCTGACAAATTGGTGATTTAATCAGGTTTGGGAATTAAAGTAGGGCAGAGCTAACACAGCCCTGCCCAGGATCCTCTTCCCTCTGAGGGGAACTGGGATTCGTCCTGGGATGGGTTTGTTGGGATTCATCCTGGGATGGGTTTGTTGGGATTCATCCTGGGATGGGTTTGTTGGGATTCATCCTGGGATGGGTTTGTTGGGATTCATCCTAGGATGGGTTTGTTGGGATTCATCCTGGGATGGGTTTGTTGGGATTCATCCTAGGATGGGTTTGTTGGGATTCATCCTAGGATGGGTTTGTTGGGATTCGTCCTGGGATGGGTTTGTTGGGAGTCATCCTAGGATGGGTTTGTTGGGATTCATCCTGGGATGGGTTTGTTGGGATTCATCCTAGGATGGGTTTGTTGGGATTCATCCTGAGGTGGGTTTGTGACTGTGGTGGTTGAGAACCCAGAGCCTGACAGAGTTCCTAAAGACCCCAGGTGATCTTTGATTTTAGGGTATTTTTGGGATTTTTCCCCCCCCCAGAATATCCACATTTTGGCTTTCCTGGTTGAGGTGGAGACTGGGATGTTATCCCAGAATCCTGAAATGCTTTAGGTGGGAAGGGGCTTTAACGCCCATCCCCTGTCCCAGGGTGCTCCAAGCCCCATCCAGGCTGGCCTTGGACACTTCCAAGGATCCTGAGGAGGGACTCAGTGACATCACCTGTTGGTTTCATCGTCCCCTGGCACTTCCCATTCCAAGCCAAGTTCTTCCACCCTTTATCCCACATTTTCCTGACAAGATTTTACTTCAGCTGCCCCCGTCAACCCTGAGATTAAATTTACTGCTGGGAACAATCCCCCAGCAGGAATTTTGCAGTTTCCAACCCGAGTTTTTCCCTTTTTTAACCTCCCCTTGCCCTTTTCCAGCCCTCAGCTGACCAGTCTGGGGAAGGATCCCGGTTGGATGATTCCCACCCAGATCCTGTAGCTCACAAAGCAATGCCTGGTGTTCCTCCTGGTGCTGCCTCAGTCTCTGAATTCCTGACTCTCCTTTGTGTCCCTCAGCTCTGCTCCCACGGGTGTCTGCCCAGGGATGGGTGCTAGAGCTGGGAATAATGGGAAGTGTTTGTCATCCCTAATCATTCCCTGGTTTTTGGCTGGGAAAGGCTCCAAACCCGGCAGTGTGGTGGATCACGGAGCAGCAGCTCTTCCCTAAAAGCTGCTGCTGCCGAGGGAGATGGATGGGATTTCAGAGCAGGTTGGAGAGCACAATTCCTTAAATTCCTGTTGTTTGGGGAGCCCGAGCCGGGAGCACTCAGACATCCCGGGGCAGGTGACGCCAGCCTGGCAGCGAGGTCAGGGACCTGTCCCCAGCCCCGTCCCAAGGTGCCACTGGAGCAGGGAATGGAGATGGATGCTGGGGCTGGATCCTCCCCATCCATCACTGTCAGCCCTGAGCAGACAGAATCCTTCTCCTCTCCAGCAGCAAATCCGTGCCCCTCCTCCCCACGGGTCCGTCTGGTGCCTGGGAATCGCTGTAATTTGGTTATTTTGGAGCAGAAATCCATCAAATTCTGGTGGATTTTGGCATGAGCCAGTTCCAAGAGGGAAGTGGCGTATTCAGAAAATGAGTTTCGGTTTGCAAGGTTGGGGTTTGTTCTTTGGGGTTTTTTTTTTTTTGGTGATTTTTAATCTTTTTTGTACCTGAAAGCACAGGTGTGAATCTCAGCATCCTCACAGCTCGAGCCTCTGCCTCTGTCCTCTTCCTCCCCTCACATTCCCAAACCTTGCCCAATCCAGCAGTTTTATCTTGCACTTACCCATTAAAATAGGATTTTGTTTCTGTTTGGAGCCCTTCCAGTGAGAGCCATGGTGAGGGAGTGGGGCTGCAGAGTTTTGATGCTGGAGTTTATTAAGGTTTTGTTTGTGAATGCTGAAAAAACAATCTGGCTAAAAGAGAGGTGAGGCGAATCGAGGAAATTATTTTATATATTTTATTGTGTATTATTTTGTGTATATTTATTGTGTATTTATTACAATATATTTTATTGTATATTAGGCATGGTTTGAAGGGGGTGAAGGCCTGGAGGGACAGGAGGCAGGGAATGGCTGCCACTGGGAAAGGGGAGATTGGGCTGGGATCTGGGCAAGGAATTGCTGTCTGGAAGGGTGGGCAGGGGCTGGGCTGGAATTCCCAGATTTGCTGTGGCTGCCCCTGGATCCCTGGGAGAGTCCAAGGCCAGGTTGGGCATTGGGAGCACCTAGGACAGTGGGAGGTGTCCCTGCCCATGGATGGGGTGGGGTGAAGATGCTCTTTAAGATCCCTTCCAACCTAAACCAGTCTGGGATTTTGGGATTTTGGAATTCTGTGGTGCTTGGCAGGTGGATGAGGTCGTGATGGGACCCCTCCCCTGCTCTTCAAGTCTCCCCCTTCCTTAAATCTGTGCTTTTTTGGTGTGTTCAAAGCACAGAAAATGCAGTTTATTGACTTTTAATTATTTTCTGATCTTCCAAAAGGAAGCTCTTGTAGGACTGAGGAGAGGCAGTGAATTAAGCAGCCCCCAAGAGCCAAATCTCCCATGTTTTCCTCACGTGGATATCCCACAACCAGCAGCATTTTTGGTGTGAAAGAGGAGAAAAGAGCAACATTTGGGTTGCTTGTGATGGGAGAAACCTGGGGAAGCTCCCAGCTGTTTTCCATGGTTTATCCTGGTGAGACCGAGGAGTGTCCAGCTGGACCTGTCCTGGAGGAGATGCAGGGTCCTGAGGGATCATCCTGGAGGAGGTGCAGGGTCCTGAGGGATCATCCTGGAGGAGGTGCAGGGTCCTGAGGGATCATCTGGAGGAGATGCAGGGTCCTGAGGGATCATCCTGGAGGAGGTGCAGGGTCCTGAGGGATCATCCTGGAGAAGATGCAGGGTCCTGAGGGATCATCCTGGAGGAGGTGCAGGGTCCTGAGGGATCATCCTGGAGGAGATGCAGGGTCCTGAGGATATCGGGAGGTGCAGGGTCCTGAGGGATCATCCTGGAGGAGGTGCAGGGTCCTGAGGGATCATCTGGAGGAGGTGCAGGTCCTGAGGGATCATCCTGGAGGAGATGCAGGGTCCTGAGGGATCATCCTGGAGGAGATGCAGGGTCCTGAGGGATCATCCTGGAGGAGGTGCAGGGTCCTGAGGGATCATCTGGAGGAGATGCAGGGTCCTGAGGGATCATCCTGGAGGAGATGCAGGGTCCTGAGGGATCATCCTGGAGGAGGTGCAGGGTCCTGAGGGATCATCCTGGAGGAGGTGCAGGGTCCTGAGGGATCATCCTGGAGGAGATGCAGGGTCCTGAGGGATCATCCTGGAGGAGGTGCAGGGTCCTGAGGGATCATCCTGGAGGAGATGCAGGGTCCTGAGGGATCATCCAGGAGGAGATGCAGGGTCCTGAGGGATCATCCTGGAGGAGGTGCGGGGTCCTGAGGGATCATCCTGAAGGAGGTGCAGGGTCCTGAGGGATCATCCTGGAGGAGATGCAGGGTCCTGAGGGATCATCCTGGAGGAGGTGCAGGGTCCTGAGGGATCATCCTGGAGGAGATGCAGGGTCCTGAGGGATCATCCTGGAGGAGGTGCAGGGTCCTGAGGGATCATCCTGGAGGAGGTGCAGGGTCCTGAGGGATCATCCTGGAGGAGGTGCAGGGTCCTGAGGGATCATCCTGGAGGAGATGCAGGGTCCTGAGGGATCATCCTGGAGGTGATGCAGGGTCCTGAGGGTCCGGGAGAACATCCTCAGGTGTTCCCAGCAGGAAGGTGTTCCCAAGGTGTTTGGGAGCAGCTCTCCATGGATCTGAGTGCTTGGGTGGCACCAGTGGCTCCAGGGAAGGGTGGGAGGAGGATTTGGGATGTGTTGGGATGGATTTGGCAGTGTTGGGGTGGTGAGGTTCTCTCAGCCCCTTTTAAACCTGGACTAAGGCACAGCTTAATGACTTTCCTGGAAGGACTCAGTGGGACACAGCTCCTTGGGTTTGGGAGCCACTTCTGGGCTAAAAAGAAGAAAAAAACCCAACCCTGGAGAGGGGGAAAAAAATCCCAGAGATTTTTGGAACCTGTAAATTTCCTTTTTTTCCAGAAAAGAAATTTCAGTTTTTCAGAGGGTTTCTTGTCTTCCAGAATGCAACCATAATCCAAGATTTACCCATGCAATGGGATTTTTTAACTCCTACATGCCTGGCTCTGCTCTTTTTGAACTGATAAATCCATATATATATATATATATATATATATATATATAATTATTTATATTTATATATTTATATTTATATTTATATTTATCTTTATATTTATATTTATATTTATATTTATATTTATATTTTATATTTATTATTTATATATTTATATTTAAATCATATATATACATAAAATCCATATAAATATATCTATAATATAATTTAAATTTAATAATAATTTTTTAATTTATATATTTATATATTAATATCTATATTTAAATCCATATAGATATTTAAATCCATACAAATATATATATAAATCCATATAAATATATATATATATAAGTCCATATAAATATATATATAAATCCATATAAACATATCTAAAATATAATTTAATAATAATTTTATAATTTATATATATAATATAATTTGATAAATGCATAATTTTCCCATCTCCCCTCTACCTCAGACATAGTGGGAATCAAGTGGAACAACCCAGATTTGGAGGTGACAACTGAAAAATCCCAAAGAATCGGGGCTGTTCTCACTCCTAGGAAGTGTTTCCCATCTCCATAACGGGTTCCAGCAGTGGCTGAGGGGTTTTTTACAATCCTCAGATCATAAAACGAGCAATTCCATAATCTCCAAACTCTTTTAACTGCTGCTTTATGGGAAATTAAAAGTTTATATTTCAGATTCCAATAAACGCCCTATTTTTAGTCAGCCCCTCTCCCGGGGATCAGCCAGGCACACGCCCAGATGTCTCTGCTGCCTGGAGGAATTCTCCATCCCAGCAGATTGTCCCAAACTGTGCCCACATGGATCCTGGCACAGCCTTTCCCCAGCTCCTCCTTGGCTGCCTTGTCTGGCTTGTGGGAATTTCTCGTGTGGAAATCCTGGGATTTGGGGGAAGTTCCGGGGTTTGTCCATGATGCTGGAGTCACCCTCCCCCTTGGCATGATCCCAAGGACTCCCAGGTGTTCTTCCAGCCTGTGATCCATCAGGGATTGGAGTTAGGATATCCCTGACTGGTGTCTGTCCTGCGGCAGAGCACCAGGAAAAACCTGGATTTGGGGGAAAAATGGGAATGTTGTAGTGGAGAGATGGGAAGGTTTGAGCAGAACAGATCAGGAGAGGAATGGCCACCCCACAGGTGCTGATCTCTCAATGTGCCTCAGCCCTGGGGTCAGATTTGGGCACCTCCCAACAGGAGACACCCTGGAGGGGCTGGAGCATGGCCAGGGCAGGGAACAGAGCTGGGAAGGGGCTGGAGAATCCCTGGGGAACTGGGAAGGGGCTGGAGAATCCCTGAGGGAGCTGGGCAGGGGCTGGAGAATCCCTGAGGGAGCTGGGCAGGGGCTGGAGAATCCCTGAGGGAGCTGGGAAGGGGCTGGAGAATCCCTGAGGAGCTGGGCAGGGGCTGGAGAATCCCTGAGGGAGCTGGGCAGGGGCTGGAGAATCCCTGAGGGAGCTGGGCAGGGGCTGGAGAATCCCTGAGGGAGCTGGGCAGGGGCTGGAGAATCCCTGAGGGAGCTGGGCAGGGGCTCAGCCTGGAGCAGAGGAGGCTCAGGGGGACCTTGTGGCTCTGCACAGCTCCTGCCAGGAGGGGACAGCCGGGGGGTCGGGCTGTGCTCCAGGGAACAGGGACAGGAGGACACAGGGAATGGCTTCCCACTGCCAGAGGGCAGGGATGGGTGGGATATTGGGAATTCCTGCCTGGAAGGATGGGTAGACCCTGGCACAGGGTGCCCAGAGAAGGTGTGGCTGCCCTTGGATCCTTGGAAGGCCAAGCTGGAGCCCTCACCTGGCCTTGGACAGCTCCAGGGATGGAAATTCCGCAACTTCTTGGGATGGGCACGGCTCACGCTTGCTGGTGTTGGTGTAGAGTGATCTGAGAACTTCACATCTGCCAGGACACATCCATGAGCGCCTTGGGTTCGGGTCTGGGAACCTGTGGAGATCCCTGACCCAACTCCTCAGCCAGTCCTGTGGATTCTGTTCCGAATTTCTCGGCACGCATCTCCAACATCCTTCTAAAGAGCTTCCTTCAACTTGGAAAACATCTCGTGGTCAGCCCCTGGGGAGCCCCTGCCTGGGGCTGTGGGTGCTCCTCAGCCCTGCCATGTCCCATGACGGGACCACTCCTGTCTCTGCAGTGACAGCACTCCAGGCCCATCTTTGTTCCATCAGAGGAGCGTTTGATGGGCTGGGAGAGAAGTTTTTCTTTAATCTGACCCAGTTCAGAGTGTTTTGGGTAACTCCTCCCTCTTCCCACAGCTCTCTGAAATTACCCAGATGGGAATGAGCTCTGGGAGTCGGGCTGTAATGGGGAACAGCTTCAGAGCGGGGCTGTGTGGGAATGCTGTGGGAGAAGGAGAAGATCAGTCTGGAAACTGGGCGAAGGAGAAGCTCAGTGTGGCAGTTGGGATCTTCTCTCTGTTCCTCTTGCCTCGATTCCTCCCCAGCATTTCTCACTTTTTCCCACCTGAGAGCTTCTCCAGACTCCATGGATTTGTTCTTCAGCCTCAGTGTCCTCAAGGTGTCACTTTGCTCCTGGGGATACGGAACAGGAGGTCCCAATCACTTGACTTTTTCCAGGATGGCCTTCCATGGCTCTATCCAAGGAGGTCCCATCACTTGGCTTTTCCAGGATGGCCTTCCATGGCTCTATCCAAGGAGGTCCCATCACTTGGCTTTTCCAGGATGGCCTTCCATGGCTCTATCCAAGGAGGCCCCATCACCTGGCTTTTCCAGGATGGCCTTCCATGGCTCTATCCAAGGAGGTCCCATCACCTGACCTTTCCAGAATGGCCTTCCATGGCTCTATCCAAGGAGGTCCCATCACCTGGCTTTCCTAGGACGGCCTTCCAAGGCTTTATCCAAGGAGGTCCCATCACCTGGCTTTTCCAGGACGGCCTTCCAAGGCTTTATCCAAGGAGGTCCCGTCACTTGGTTTTTCTAGGACAACCTTATAAGGCTTTATCCAAGGAATTCCCATCACCCATCACTTTCCAGGATGGCCTTCCAAGGCTTTATCCAAGGAAAATGACTTCACGATCTCCATCCTTCCTTGAGGAATCCTGAGAGGGTCGATTCCCCACGTGTTTTCTGCGGCCATGAGCAGATTGGTCCATGTTCCCTTCCCTGGGAGCTGCTTCAGCCTCCATCCCAGAAGTGCCATCAGGAATCCCGTGTAATTCCGAGGAGATCTTGCCCTCAGATGATGTTTTTGAGGGATGAAGTCACGTCTGGGTCCGTTTTTACCTCTCAATCCATGCGCCAGGGGCACCGGGAGATCCCCCCCGTTGGCTGTAATTAATTAATTTACAGTGGATGTCTCTTTTCTGCCGTGCCTTTGAACTCTTTAATTCTTTGTCCATTGTAAAGGGCTTAACGGTTCCTGTTCCTTGATTCTTTCATCAGTGAAATGTTTTGGAAGAGAGGTTGGAGTCCCCCTGTGACCTGCCCTGGGTGGCCCAGGCCTGTAGACCTTGCACAGACATTACTTTTTTGGCCTGAACACAAACCCCTCAAACCTTTAGCCTGGCTAAATGCTTTGTACAAACGGCCGCATTCTGATCCGCTCTATTCTCCGGTGATTTTCTGCTCAAGGGGCTGCTCTGTAGGTTGCTTGCTGTGTTTGCCACTTGCCTTGGTCGTGGAGACAGTACAATAAACGAATCCGACAGTACTGAGGCCAACACTGCGCTCGGTTGTTCCGAGGAAATTATCCTGAAATCTGCTTGAAGAGATTAAACCCAAGAAGAACTGGCTGTGTCTCTCCTCTAAAGCTCCGCTCTCCTCTTTGTTTCTCCTTTTCTGCTCCGAGACTTTGTTCATTCCTCCCTCAGAATGGGTTGGTGGCATTGGTATGTAAAGTGTGACCTGCGATTACAGGAGGTGCAGCTCCTTCTGCAGCAGCCCAGGGGAAGCATTGCATTCATTCCTCTGCAGCTTTTCGGAGTGTCGGAGCCGAATTCCTGTTCCCGTTTCTTCTGGGATATGAAAAATATCAGCTCCTACATCATTCCTTCTGGAACACAAAGAATGTCAGCTCCTACCTCATTTCTCCTTGGACACAAACATTATCCGCTCCTACATTATTTCTTCTGGGACACAAACATTATCAGTTCCTACAATATTTCTTCTGGGACACAGACAATGTCAGCTTGGATGTCGTTTCACTTCTTGGATTTAAGTTGTAGAATCCCAGAATTGTAGGATTTGGGTTGGAAAGGACCTTAAAGATCATTTCATCCCAGCCGTGGGCAGGGACACCTTGTGCTAGAAGGTTCCAGAGCTTTGTTAATCCAGTGTTGATGAAATCTTTTATGAGAATTGCTGTAAATTGTGTTGGCTCAGTGTGTGACCGTCCTAAATTTCCAAGTGTCGCTCCATAACTCTCCTGGCTTCATCCAGTAGCTTCCTTAGGAATTCCTTAGATTGGTTTGGGATGGAAGGGACCTTAAAGACCATCCTGTCCCAGCCGTGGGCAGGGACACCTTTTTCTAGAAGGTTCCAGAGCATTATTAATTCAGTATTTTGGTGAAAATTGCAGCTTAAATCAGTTTTGGCTCAATGTGTGACCATCCTAAATTTTGAAGGGCAGCATCACTGCATAACTCTGCCAGCCTTCCTCCAGTAGGTTCCTTAGGAATCACTGACTGGTTTGGGATGGAAAAGACCTTGAAAGCCATCCAGCTCAGGATGGAAAACACCTTAAAGGCCATCCAGTTCCAACCTCTCCATGGGCAGGGAACTGTGGGAAGGGACACTGGGCAGAGACAGCTAAAGGTGAGCTGCTAAGGAGCAGCCGTGTCCTGGGATGAAATCTCTTTGGGGATGAAATCTGTCTTGAGATGAAATCTCTTTGGGGATGAAGTCTGTCTTGGGGTAAAATCTGTTTTGGGATGAAATCTGCCTTGGGCTGAAATCTGTTTTGGGATGGAATCTGCCTTGGGTTTCTCACAAGCAGCCGACAGCGGTGATAAATTCACCAGCCTTGTGAGAACATTCACAATCACAGGCATTTTCTCATGAGGATTTGAAGTTCATGCTTTGGGGAAGATCTTAAATTTCCCAACTCCGTGTGTGCTCCCAAATAGATGCTGAACAGCTGTGAGGCCCTTGATCCAAAATAGAAACTCGTTTTCCTCACAGTCCTTCCAGGGTTTCTTTTCCAGGATTTCTCCAAACGTAATCAGGAACATGAGCTGACCCCATCCTTGGAGGGCAGGAGATCATGGTTGGGTTTCTCAAGCCAGGGACATCTCCAACCCTGAGCCACCCAGGGCAGTTTCACCTTGAGAAGGTGCTCAAGCACCGTTTCTCACTTATAAACATTTTTAGTTTCTCAGGTATTGTGCTTTTCCAAAGCGTTTTAGGATTGATGTGGCTTTCGGGATAATTGTTCCAGATGGGACAGTGGGGTGTAGAGGGAATGTGTAAAGATGATTTATCCCTTGCAGATCAGAGTCAGAGGGTTTGGTTGATCCTCCCTCCCTGCTGGCTCGGGCAAGCTGCAGTCAAATTTTATAGCAAACGACATTAAAATGCCTTTGCAGTTAGGATTAATTAAAACAGTTGTTGAGGGACACATGTGAAGTCACTTTGGGCTCTTTGCACCCAGAATACTGCGGGAGTGGTCAGTGGAATTGGCTGGAGCTGAGCAGCTCAGATCTCAGGGAATCACGGAATGATTCGGGATGGAGGGACCTTCAGGGTCATCCAGTCCATGTTCTGCCATGGGCAGGGACACCTTCCACTGTCCCAGGGTGCTCCAAGCCCCATCCAGCCTGGCCTGGGACTTTTCCAGGGATCCAGGGACAGCCACAGCTGCTCTGGGCACCCTGTGCCAGGGCCTGCCCGCCCTCCCAGGGAAGAACTTGGTGTTCATCCCAGTCCCATCCTGTGCAAAACCCCAAAGGCACGACCATGGATTGTTCCCACTGACTTTGGTTTGTGCTTTTTCTATCCAAAATCCAAGTATGAGCAGTCACATCCATGATTTCTGTTTTTATTTGTTTATCACTCCCTTTGACTCATAACTTGAGATAAAAGCAATGATTTCCCAGCCGTGTTTGCTCCTGTCCTGCAGCGGTTGTCACTTGAGTGATCACTGCAAAGATGAGCGATGGTTTCAATCTCAAAGCTCTTCTGGCATCTCAGACTATTAAAAAGCAGAGTCTGAGAAGGGTCCCCTGTGCCCCTGGAGGTGCCTGTGTCTGGCTTGAAGGATGTTCTCCATCCCAAGGTTTTAATGGAAGGTGGAGCAAGGGAGCTGATTAATAACCCTGCTTTGCTTCCCCGAAACGAGGCGGTTGAGGGACAGGACTGAGTCCTGGTGTTTCACTCATTAATCTCTTCTTGTTAGAGCCAAGGGGCTGCTCCGTGACTGGGCTGCTCTAGGAAAGCTTTGGAAGTGGGAGTGTGATGATTTATGTTCCTGATTTTGCGGGCTTGGCTTGGAAATGGGAAAACTTTTGGGAGGACAAGTGTTCAAGGCAAAGACCACCTGACATGAAATCGCTTTGTCCATTGGTGCCTCTGATTAGTCATGGAAACAAAAGGCAAAATCCTCCTTCCATATTGCCCAGCCATCCCTAATCCTCATCTTTGTGGAGCTTTAGGAGACGTTGGAGGGTCCCTGTGCTGGGATAGGTGGACGATAATGGGCCACGTAACTGAAAAATCTGTATTTGGTGTGTATTTTCCCTCCTTTCTCCCTTTTTGCCGTCACACCTGGCTTGATCCCAAGGAAACACTTCATTCCTCCAGCACCTCCAGTGCCTGCAGGAGCCACACAACTCAACCCCAGGCAGGTGCTCCCCCTCGAGCCTTTGGTGGCCTTGAGCTGTGGCCTCACAACCCAGGTCCCCCTCAGTGCCGAGAGGTTGCGAGGAGAGAGGAGATGAAGCTGTAACCGCAGAGGGTGAAAATGAAGTGAAGTTGGGCAGAACCAGCCTCAAAAGACACCCTGGGATGCGTGCAGGCGTCGGCTTCGTGAGCATTCCCAAGGAAAAGCTGCTAAATGCCATGGAAGAAGCAAGGTCCTCTAAGATGGCTCCATTCAAGCCCCTTCAGCCGTTTTAGGTTTGGCTTAAAGAATGGATTAGGAGAAAAATGAACAACCAAAGTATGAGATTTTGGCCAGATTAGGCTGGAAGGAGATAAATGTGGCCTCGGAAATATTCCCTTCGCTTTAGAAGCCAACGTTATTCAGTTGTCAGATGTCTTCATCCAGCAGAAATAAAAATGCCACCCAACGGCCGCGGGTCTCCGCGTTTGGGCTGACCAAGAGGCGCCATCACCAGATCATGCAAATAATCTGCTGCCTGATAATTAATGACGCGGCCGGGCATATTTTTTGATGAATGCTCATGGAGCCTGGTGACAGGCGTGAAATTAGAAAATTCCTTCAGCGCCCTAAAATATAAATAGCTTTCGGAACTGAAAAGAGTTTCACAGCTGAAGATTTTATTGTGTTGAGAGGAAAAACTTTTCCACCCCCATCCCCCCCTTTCTTCTGGGCGAGTTGTTTGTCCGTTCACAAAACAAATACTCTGAAGCCCAGTGCGGCTCATGGGAATAAATTTCAGGTCGAATTAGTACAGTTTCCTTGCTGTCAGGACGGTGGAATTAATGGTGTTTTGATGACACGAATTTTGAAGGGCGAACAAAGACGCTGAAGGGAGGGAGACATGACTCCTTAGAAGCGCGGTCCTCCTCTCCCCCAGCCTCTCTTGTCTTCCCTGTCATCCGTCTGCCAATCTCCCTGTCCATGGTTAGTTAAAGGCGCTTTTTATCCTCTTTTCTTTCCCACAGAGTTTGCCAGATCCGGCCCAGTGCCTGGGTTCCAAGGGGACACGCTGCAGTTGGCCTTCATCGACTTGAGACAAGTAAGTCTTTGTGTTTTTGTTTTTTGTTTTGCTTTTAAGATGTGTGACTGAAGACCATCAGGTCTTAAGGGAAGGGAGAGGAGGGGAAACGGCGTCAGTGATTTACGCCAGAGACCTATATTTCCCCCCTCCTCCTCCTCTCGTCGCTCGAAGCCACCTCCTTGCCGAGCGCTCCTGGAGATGGTGGAGGTGAAAAGGGCTGGTGGAAGGGGGCGAGGAAGAAAGCCAGGCCTGACCCTGGCCAACGGGGCCATTGTGCTGCCCTCGGCTTCCGCGGCCGCGGCGCGGAGGGACCGCGGCGACTCCGCGGCCGGTGCCGAGCAGGTGCTGGGAACAGAGGGAGCAGTGATGCAGAGCCCGCCCGCCTCGGGGACCTTTGTTCCCAGAGAATGCCCACGGAGGCGTTTGCGAGGGCGGAGGAATTTGCATTCCCCTGTGTCCGTGCCCGTTTGTGTCCCTCTCTGTGTCCCTCTGAGGCTCGGCCACCCCCCCCCCCCGCCCCGGTCCCCTCTTCCGCAGATGCTCCCCGGCCAGCAATGACAAAGTGGCTCTTGGGGAAGAAGGTTGGGGAAGGCTCCACCCATCGGTGGCCACCTCTGGAGGGGGCCCCGTTGGAGCCAAGTTGACCGTAGCAGGTACTGAGGCCTTTGTGGGGCTTGGCAGCCAATTTTGGGAAAAAGGCCATTCTGGGGAGTCATTTGTTTGGGGAGAAATGGGCATTATTGATACACTAGGCCGGGGGGAAAAGTGAGGTGGTCCTGTCATCTCTTGGCACTGAAGATGGATGGGTTGGAGGGAAGGTCTGAATGAAGTAAGACTCAATGACTGATGCTTCTCTCCTATTAAAACAATCTTTTTTTGTCCGTTAAACCCCCCTGGCTTTGTCCCTGCTGCCATCATGATGCAGTGCCTCTTGTTCGCGGGGTTGACGTAGTTTGCATTCTGAAAACTTTCGGGTGCCGAGGGTATTTCTTAAATCTGCATAATCCCTTGTATCGATGATCTTGCTCCTGCCTCTGATTCGTGCTGGAGCTGCTTTCAACCCGCCAGGGTTTGAGAACTCCTCAGAATCCAATTGATGTGCGGGGAGCCATCTGTCATCCCATGACACTTGTGTTAACTTTAATAACATCAGGACGCCGCTTTTCGGGCCCGGGCCCGCCAGGAACTGCCAAATCTGTTTGCAAAAGGGTCCCACCAGCTCCATGGGAGAGGTGTGCGTTATCACCAGGCTGCCTTGACACTTCCATCTTCATTCGCTCCTCGGCGCTCTGCTGACGGCGGCGCTCGACGCGCCCGCGGCCGCCCGGGTGTGGGGAAATGGGGAGGCCCTGGGCCTTTTCCAGGCACCAGGCCCTGAATGTGGGGTTTGGAGAGGGAACCTGGGGCTCCTGGAAGAGTGAAACGCCGGAAAACGTCTCGGTGAGGTCGAGCTGGTGAAACGTTCACATGGTTCATGAGTGCAAAACGCAGCCAAAGGGACCCAGCTCGGGTGAGGAGGAGGAGGAGGAGGAGGAGCAGGAGCCTCCTCGGTCCTTCCTCCTCTGTCCAAAGGGTGTCCTTGGACACGGAGGATTTGTCTTTGTTCCAGGAGTTCTGTTCTGGCGTTTAAGAACCTTGTTCTTTGTCCCAAGCTTTGTTCTTGCATTTAAGAACCTTGTTCTTGGTCCCAAGCTTTGTTCTTGCATTTAAGAACCTTATTCTTGGTCCCAAGCTTTGTTCTTGCATTTAAAAGCAGCAGCAGCACCTCTGAATCTCAAGGCCAGGCTGGACAAGGATTGGAGGACCCTGGGACAAAGGGAGTGTCCCTGCCCATGGCAGGGGTGGCCCTGGGTGGGCTTTGAGATCCCTTCCCACCCAAACTGTTCCAGGATTCTGTGATTATGCAAGGAGAAAGGGGAGATACAGGTGCCAGGTGAGGGTGGGGAGTCCTGGATCTCGTGGATAATGGTTGATGGTTGGTGAGGGGAAAATCAAGGTGTGGTACAGGTCGTGGGGGAGAGCTCAGCCATCCCTGTAGCATGGAAAGATGAGGCAGTTCCCCTCCCTGGGGCTGCCCATGACCTGATCTGGTGGCATGTTGGAATGTGTCACCAGACACCATCCAAGCAAGGCTCTCTGTGGCCACCAGACCTCCTCTGAGTGCTCCCAGCACTTCTTGTTGGACTGCAGCTCCAGCTGGGGAGGTCATGGATGAAGGTCTTTGATGGTTCTTCGACTTGTCTTGACATTTCTCTTGTTGGACTTGGCGTTCTTTCTCTTTCAGTCCATGAAATCAAACGGAAGCAGAGTAGATTAAATGGGATATTGGGAAGGAATTGATCTCTGTGAGGGTGGGGAGGGACTGGGATGGAACCCAAGGCCTCCCAGAGCAGCTGTGGCTGTCCCTGATCCCTGGAATTGTCCAAGGCCGGGTTGGACATTGAGCCTGGGGTAGTGGAAGGCGTCCCTGTCCATGGCAGGGGATGGAATGGGATGAGATTTAGGGCCCTTCCAACTCAAACCATTCCATGATTCTGTGAAATGTCACCACAACGTTGGTTTAAATGGAATGACCCAGCTGGGGGAAGGAGGGAGGAGAAATGACTGGGCAAAAATTCACCAAAACAGGGAAATTAGAGAGATTTCCCTCCCCACCATATTTCAGTAGGAGCTGTAGCAGAATGTTTGTAAATCCGAGAAAAATTTTTGCTGTAATGGGGGATGATTATGGGAGTGACCAAAATTAACAAAAATATGAAGTGATAGGAAAATGTGGTGACTTGGTTTGTGCCTTGGTGCAGATCCTTGTAGTGGGAAATAAAGCCCAAAAAGATGCCACTGTTTAAAGGCATCAGTTTGTGCTTGTGCAGAGCAGCAGACTCCAGTTCTGCACATCACAATCCTGGTTTTCCCCTCGTGCCCAAGGAGCAATTCCATCCCTGTCTGGAAAAGAGGAAGAGTTGAGCCCAGAAAATCAAAATCACTATTTTGAGCAGGCAGAAATGTAAAATGGGGCTTGATTTCCTATTCTGGGACAATCCTAAATCCATGAATACCCTTCATGAAGTCACAAAGGAAAACAACTCCCATCTCAAGTCCTTCTGCAGGAGTGGGACTCAAATATTCCAGGTTTTTCAAGGAAGGAATATTTTCTTTTCCCCCTTCCAGTTTAAACGTTGCTCTTGCACACTCAGTGCTGTGTTTTGAGAAATCTGAAATAAATTTAGTCCCATTTAGTCCCTTGCTGAAATTTGAAGTAATGAACTCCTCTGGATCTTCACCAAACACCCCTGAGTGTCCAAACACCACCGGAGATCTCCAGGTGCTCTCAGGTCATTCCCAAGCCCGCATGTGGAATCATTCCCTCTTTGCCCCACAGCTGGGAGGGTTTTAATTTTTGGTTTTCCTGGGATTGTTGTGAGGAGGTTGGAGCAAGGGGAGGGTTTTGTGCTGCTCTCTGAGGTCCCTGCAATCCCTGGCCACGCCGATCTCTCCTAGAAGCCAGATCAGCGCTCGTGGCCGCCTTCCAAGGAAAATCTGCATCCAGCACTTGAGGAATTCCACTCGGGGCTCCAGGGAGGGAATGCACTCAGTGATGAGGGCTCCCTCCTCCCAGGCTCTCCTTCTGTCCAGTCAGTGTGAAATCCTGAGCGCTGTTTCCTCTGCAAGTGCCAGCCTGAGCTCTGAGGGACGTTTGGACCACGGCAGGTGGGAGCCCACCTGGGCGGAGGCACCGGGATGTCCACGGGATGGGGACAGGGGCGTTCCACGCTTCTCCCCCCAGATTTTCTGCTTTGCTTTACTCAGACTTGGTGGGTTTGAGTTTCACCATCAGCTCCTCAAACCCCACCAGTGGGGCTACGACAGCCAAGGTCAGGCTTAGGTGGGATCTTGGCAAGGAATTGCTGTCTGGGAGGGTGGGCAGGGGCTGGGCTGGAATTCCCAGAGCAGCTGGGGCTACCCCTGGATCCCTGGCAGTGTCCAAGGCCAGGTTGGACACTGGGGCTTGGATCCACCTGGGACAGTGGGAGGTGTCCCTGCCCATGGAATGGGATTTAGGATCCAACCCAAACCATTCCATGGTTCACCTGGGAGTGGGAACCTCCCAAGGAATGGGATGAATTTAAGGTCCCATCCAACACCACCCATTCCATGACTCTGCTGATGTTCGTCCCATGGGAAGTGCTTTGTTTGTGTGTTTTCCCTGTGCTGGGATCCAGCTGTGGTTGTTGTGGGATCCTGCTGGACCCCAGCCAGCTGGGAATGGGAAGTCTCCCTCCAGTGTGTTCATTTTTCTCTTATCAGCCCCGACAGAGACACTTAATAAAGGAATGATCCCCTTGGGAACACAATTCCCTTCCATCCCTGCTCTGGGATGGAATCATGGAATGGTTTGGGTGGGAAGGGACCTTAAATCCCATCCCATTCCACCCCTGCCATGGGCAGGGACACCTCCCACTATCCCAGTGTGCTCCAAGCCCCAGTGTCCCAACCTGGCCTGGGACACTTCCAGGGATCCAGGGGCATCCCTAACTTCTCCCAGGTTTCCTCTCTCCTGCCCTGTGTGCAGTCCCCAGATGTTCCCGTTTTCTCCTGCACCTTTTTATCTAAAAACAAGAACCAAACAGGGGAGCAGAGCTGAGCGTGAGCTCATCCCTGCGCCTCACATTCCAGCAGCCTGGATGCCTGGGCTCTGTGCCTGGATTTGAGGAACCACCTGCTCCCTGGGAGGGAGCTCCAGTGTGAGGTCACTCCGGGAGCTCCAGTTGTGCTGGGATGGTGGGCATCCAGCCTGGCCTCTTATCAAATACCAGCTGATAAATCAGGTGTTGGCAACCCCCTCTGGCTGGGTGGTTGGCTGCCCTAAGGGCGCTGGGAGGCCTGGAATTGTGTCCTTGTGTCCGGCACTGGAACAGCTCCCCAGGGAATGGTCACATTCCCAAGGCTGATGGAGCTCCAGGAGCTCTGGGACAACACTCCCAGGGTGGGATTTTGGGGGGGTCTCAGGCAAGGGAAGGAGCTGGACTCAATTTTGGTGGATCTCTTCCACTCAGCACCTCCCATGAGATGTATCCCTGTTCCTACTGCTTCCATGTGCTCCAAGCTTCCATGCCCAGGTGGTGGCTGAGGAAAAGCCCTTGGGAATTTGGGCCGAAGGTCCCCTTGGTGTGACACTGGTGGCTCTGGCCGCCTCTCAGCTCTGGCATTTGTCGTTTTGGTGGTGGGAAGGGGGAGCCAGTCCCTCCAGTCAGTCCATGGCAGCATCCAGGATGCCCTGAAGGTTCATTCCCACCAGGCAGGGAGCTCTGGGTTGTTTTTTAAACTTGTTTTTGTATTTTACAGCCAAATGTGGCTCCCCAGCCCTGCAAAGTCAGGAGAGGTTTGGGGAGCAGAGCAAAAACAAGACTTTGAGTGAGCCCAGAGCCGTCCTGCTCAGCAAACTGGTTTGGCCGATCCTTGCCAGCTGGTTGTGCTGGGAGATGGAGCAGGAGCTGGGAACCACACGGAGGGGGTGATCAATTAACCCAGCGCTCCCGCCGAGGTGTCTCCTCCCGCATGTCCCTGCTTGTGTCTCCAGGGTTTCTGCCGGGAGAGCAGCTCCCACGGCTTTGTTGCCACGTTAGTCACTGGATGCAGGAGGGCAGGGATGAAAAGGTGACTCACGAGGGGTTTTCAGCTCGTTTCAGTCGCTGTTTTTCATCTCCAAATTGTTCCCTTGGCTCCAGCCCCCCCTCCCCCACTGCCTTGCCCGGCCTCAGCCTCAGAGCTCGAGTTCTGAGCTGAACTCTGAATTCCAGCTCTTGGAATTCTCTCACTCTGCTCTGGCCAAAGAGGGGTCTGAGCGCTGGGTTTGGACCAGGGAAGCTGTGTATGCCCCCGAATCCCTGGAAATGTCCCAGGCCAGGCTGGACACTGGGGCTTGGATCCCCTGAGACAGTGGGAGGTGTCCCTGTCCATCCCAGAGGGCTGGGACTGGATGATCTCCGTGGTCCCCAGCCCATTCCATGATTTTGAGAGGCCAGGTTGTACTTTTGGGTTTCTGCTCACCTTCACTGTTTAGGGCCCTTTGCAGGGACCTTTTTGCCACGGAGAGACAACATTGGAATTTTTCATCTTTTTTACTTTACAATCAGCACAGATTCACTTCAGGTTGGGAAACACCTCCCAGATCATCAGCCAACCACCAACCTTTGCCTTTCTCCCTGTTTTCCTGCATCCTTCCCTCCCGTGGATCCTGTCCTTGCTTAACAACCCTTGAATTTTTTCACTTCTCTTTCTGTGGCCTCTGCCACTTTGTCCTGTCCACCCCGGTGATCCAAAGCCCTTTTCCAGCTCTGGATCCCTGCCTGCGTCTCCCAAACGTGCCAAGGGAAATGCTGAATTCCAGAATTCCGCCAATCTTTCCCGGCAAACACCCGGAGCGCTCAGGAAACAGAGGTGTGAAGACACAGCTTCCAGTGCCAGCCCGAATTCCTCCTTTCCCAGCAAGGAGAGAGAGGTTGGAGCCGGTTGGATCGTTACCCTTAAATCCAGGATTTTGCTGTTCAGATCCTATCTCCGGGCTCTTAATTACTTCAGTGGCTCCTCTCCAAGTTCCCTACACGGCCTGATATCTCCTGGATCGTTTATCCAGCCTTATTAATCACCCTCATTAGGTGGTGCCCACAGGCCATCGAAAAGTGCCCGTTTTGCTGCTTCTTGTGCGAACACGAAGCCCTGAAGGGTCTGGGGAGGCAATGGAGAGCAGCAAGGGCAGGTGCCCCACTTCCAGCTGAGCTAATTACTGCTAATTAAAGGATATTTTGTTTCCTAACACCCCTGAGTGTGATGGAGGCTTCTCTAGGCGTCCATAACCACATCGGCTTCCCAGAAGTTGTTATTATTATTATTATTATTATTATTAATATTAATATTAACATTATCGCCTTCATCCTCTGTCCCACCTCTCTACTTCCAGAAACCCAAGTGATCCTGGTTTTCCTGAATGCCAGGTTGCCTGGGGAAGCCAAAGCTGGAGTTAATTCCTGGTGGACCTCAGGGGTGGCTGAGTGTCCTCTCCAAGGTCAGGGAGAGATAAATCATTTCTTTAAGACAAAGAAACCACCATTGGATTTCTCTCTCCAGAAATGCCTGGATTTGTGTTTTCAATCCATAATTGGAATTAATTTACCTTTGGAAATCCGTGAAGTTACGGATTGATTGAGTTGAAGGGCTGGACAATCTTTTCCAGGAAGAAATCTTCCCCAATACCCAACCTGGACCTCCCGTGGCACAACCTGAAGCCATTTCCTCTTTTCCTGTTGCTTTTTAACTTGGGAGAAGGAACCATTCCCCGTTAAAGTATTGTCCCCATCCATCCCTCTCCCACCCCATGGCTCCCTAAAAACACTTGGGAGGGGTGAAGGAAACAGAAAGAAGATGGAGAGAAACCAAAACTGTCCAACCCAAACCCGCAGGTGTTCCATGAGGGGCCCTTTTTTGGCTTTATTTCCTGCTCCCAAGTGTCACCTGATCCTTGTGCTTTGGAGTTCCTGTGTGGCCTCCAGGCAGTGACCCCAAAATGAGGGGTTTTCCCTGGAAAACCAACTGGATCTGGGTCAAAACCTGTCCCAGGGCAGCTGGAAGGCATCTAAGAAGCAGCAAGAGATGGTTGGGGAACTCTTTTGGGACCTCCTGAAGTTCAGGCTCAGCTCCAGCCCCCGTCCCTGCTCTTCCAGGTGTCGCACACCTCTGGCGCTGCTCACCCTTCCTGGAATTCCTGTTGGGAATGCTGCTCCACGTTGGAGACCCATCAGAGATGATCTGTAAATCCTTTTTTCCTCCCCCCAGCGTGGATCCACGTGCTCAGCCATGGGCTGTGGGGCAGGCACTGCCCGGGGAGCCGGCAGGGATCCCTCGGGCTGCGGCCAGCCCGGCGCTCCAGGAAGAACATTCCAGAGCCTTGGCCAAACCACTCTGTTTCTTCCTTGTCAGGCTCAGGGCACTATTTTTTTTTTTTTTTTTGTCTTCCTCAGTGCCCAAATCCCAGCAGTGTTGGAGAAGGGCACATGGAGTGGTTTATTTGTTTTTAAATCAGTGTTAACTGCCTGACTCACAAAGGGAAGGATCCTCCGAAGTTTGGGCTGGAAATCCAAGCTGCCTCTCGCTGTGCTCTGCGGAAAAGGGATGGGAAGAGGGCAGGAAACACAAAAACAGGAGCTCAGAGCAGATTTAGAGCCTTAACTCTGATTTTTCCTGCCTTGGTGGGTTCAAACTGGCCTTGGTGTTGCTTTAAACCCAGCCTTTTGTGGTTCAATCCCATTAGAATCACACGGATCCCTCTCCCCTTCGGCTGCTCAGGCTCCAGAGCCATCACTCTCCATCCAGGAGGGATGCAGTGGCATGGGGAGGACTTAGAAGTGCCTGGATGTTCCCCAGAGCCTCCAAACAAAAAAAAACCCAGGGTGCAAACACGTCCTGTTAGCACTTCAGGGCGGCGGGGAGCGCTGCCGGGGTTTCTGGGCGCTGGGAATTGTGGAGCCTGTCGACACTCGGCCCTCTGGAACAATAAAAGCAAACAAACAATCAAACCCTCTGTCACTGGGAGCCTTTCAGACAAAGGGAATAAAGGGAGGAAATGAGGAGCTGGAGAGCGAGGAGAGGGGTTTGGGACCTCGTGGTTGGGTGTTGAATTCCTCGGGATGCCATGCGGGCAGGGCACGGGGCGGGTGTGGGGCAGGAGCTGGTGAGGTGGGAGAGACCTTTCCCACATTAATCACGGAATCAGGGAATGGTTTGGGTTGGAAGGGACCCCAAAGATCCTCTCATTCCAACCCCCTGCCACGGGCAGGGACACCTTCCACCATCCCAGGGCGCTCCAGCCTGGTCTTGGACACTTCCAGGGATAGGAAGTGACTCCAGCCTGGTCTGGTGGAATTTTTTGGCAGAACAAGGAGCCACTCCCAGGACTCCATGGAGAACTTCATCCCAAGGGACCTTGCACTGGGCCAGGAACGTGTTTCCATTGGGTTTTATTCCTCCAAGACTCAGCTGGAGCCTCTGTCTCCTCCTGAGCAACCTCTGGCTGCCCCTGCCACCCTCCCTGGAGCAGGGCCGTGCTGTGGGAACCAGGATCTCCTTCCCGAGATTCCTTCGCTGTAACTGCAGTCTCTCATCCAGCCAGGAAAACAGACACCGCCAGGAGCTGCAGAGAGCCCACATTCCCTTTATCCCACGGATTGGGGCGGGACTGACAGGAGCAGAGGGGACCAGAGGTGGGTGCCCTTCACCTCCACACCCCCAGCTGGGAAACCGAACCCGCTCCGGTGATCCGGGAGCCGCCGCTCCTGGGGGATGAGGAGGAGCTGTCCATAAAGGAGCTTTTATGGAGCTGCCTTTCACCCATCCAACCTTCACCCGGTGCCATGTGAGGTTCCCCCCTCAGGAGGGGAACTGGAGCTCCTGTTGGAGCTCCTGTTGGAGCTCCTGTTGCTGCTGTGATGGTGAAGCATTCCCGGGTTTCCCTGGAATGGGATCCCCCAGCCGGATCGCGGTGGGTGGCCGGGGGAGTTGTGCCTTTGAAGCCGCAGGGAAACTTTATCCCAGTGCATCCCTGTCATTCTTCTCCTTGTGACCTCTCGAGGCAGCTGGATCATTTCAGAGCAGGGAAACTTTAGCTCCTGGAAAACCTTGGGGTGTTCCACCAGCCAAGGAGTCAGCTTGCTGGGATAACACCATGGGATGAGGGACGGGACCGCTGGGGCTCTTCCCATCAAGGTGACTTTGATTGTGAGGCCTCGGCCCCCGTGTCCCGCAGGAATGAGGGATTAATTCCCTCCCAGACACTCAATCCCAGAGCAATCTGTTCTGGGAGTCTCCCATTGATTTTTTTTCCTGTTGGATTTGAGGAGTGCAAATATTGAGCGGCGTTTACGGAGCGCTGGACACGTGGATTGGGAGGGAAATCGATGAGATAAGGTCAGTGAGGAAGGGCAGGGGGCTGATGGGGACGAGGCAGAGGAGAGGGAGATCGACCTCTTCGTGCCTCAAGGGGTGGAGAGAAACTGTGGGAATGATGGTGTGGAGCTGTGGGAGAATCCATCGGAGAGCAGATCACTTGGAATAGGTTAAGAGTTGGGATTAAGGTGATTTTAATGTCACATTCCAGCCCAGAATTCCCAGGTCGCTCGAGGTGAAGGTGCCGCACATCCCACCCTTGCCAAATGTCATTCCACTGATGGGTTGACAGCAAGGTGGCACTGTATAGCCAGGAACACCGCGCCGGGATCCATTCCAACCTTCCCGTTGGACTCACGGAATCGCAGGATGGTTTTTCAATCAATTAGCTCCTCGCCATCCCGGGATAAAAATGGTCATTTCCATTCCTGGAGGTTCTGCCGACTCCAGGGCGCGTGGGCTTGGATTAGCCGCCGTTGAATGCATAAATGGTTATTTTTAGGCTGGGTCTGCCAGGGGAGTTTCGAGGTTGATCTGGTGAGAGTGGGAAGTTTTGTGCTCTGGCTCCAAATCCATTCCAGTGTTTTAGTGCAGATTTCCTGTAGAGTTCCTATAGGAGAAAGGGTTGTCAAGCATTAGAACAAAACTTCCAAGGGCGGTGGGTGAGTCCCCATCCCTGGGGGGATTTCAAAGCCCTGCGGAGGTGGCACTTGGGGACACAGCCAGCGGTGGCCTTGGCAGCGCTGGGGAGGAGTTAGACTCGATCTTGGAGGGCTTTTCCAGCCGGGATGATCCCGTGATTGCCCAGGTGTGTCAGTGCTGCTGTCGGAGTGGCCCGGAGGTGTCCCAGCTGTCCACGAAGGATGAGTAGATGGGACACAGCGTTTCCAGGGATTTGTGTCCCACTGGAGCAGCAGCTGGCAGATGCTTTTTGGTGCCTGACACGGTGCCAGCCATTGGCTGGAGGAGCGGGGCTGCTGGCTGTGAGTGACGGGTGGCTAATCGGATGTGTGTCCACATCTGTCTGTCCTGACGGCAGAGCGGAGCTGTGAGGTCACAGCGCCGCTCCCAGGGGAAGGACCGGAGCTGAGGAGGGGTTTGGGCTCCAGCTGCACTGAGCCAGCTGCACTTCCCAGCTTTTAAAGCGCTTCTGCCATTTCACGGAGTTGGGATTTGGGAATTCTGTCTCCAAAAGGCCGTTCCTGTGGGGCGGAGGGGACGCAGGCAGGTCGGGGTCGGGATCTGCTCCCTGTGGGACAGGACAAGAGGAAACGGCCTCAGGGTGTCCCAGGGACCTGAATGTCCCATTCCAGTTGGATTTTAGGGAGAAATTCTTAAGGAAGAGGGTTTTCCAGCCCTGGCACAAGGGTGGCGTCCCAGTCCCTGGAGGGATTTCGAAGCTCTGTGGATGTGGCACTCGGGGACATGGGGCAGTGGTGGCCTTGGCAGAGCGGAGTGTCAATGATCCCAGAGGACTTTTCCAGCCCCAGTAATTCCATGGTTCTGTGTTTTTCCACATCCGAAATGAACCAGCCAGGAATGTCCTGGACTGAGCTTCTGTCCTTCAGGTTGGCTTTGCATCCTGCCCTGTGATAAACCCCACGCTTCATCCTGGAAAGGGAACAAATTCACCAAAGCATCACAGACTTAACAAGATCAGAAAGTTGCTTTTTTCCAACAAGATTGGAAATCCTGAGTGCAATTTGGACTAAATATTGGCACAAACACCCTCATTATTCCCTGTTTTTCTGCATATCCTGAACAGCTCCACGGTGGGATCAGCCGAGTGCCAAGAGGGCTCCACGGGCTGGGTGCACAGGGAGGGGGAGAGCAATTAGCCCAATGGGCTTTAATTGCAGAATCATGGAATCGTTTAGGTCGGAAAAGACCTCTGGGATCATCGGGCCCAGCCTTTAATGGATGAAGGTGGAGGTGGTCTGACCAGCAGAGCAGGGAGGGGCCTTGGCTGCTGCTGGGGGACTGGGGTGAAGCTGTGGGACTGACCAGAGGGAGGACACGTTCCTGGGACCAGGAGGACATCCTGGGCTCCAGGACTGTCCAGGCAGTGTGGAGGGAGAGAGGATCAGGAAGGGGCTGCAGCTCCAGGAGTGGCTGAGAGCAGGAGAGGATTTTGGGAAGGAATTCCTGGCTGGGCTGGAATTCCCAGATTTGCTGTGGCTGCCCCTGGATCCCTGACAGTGTCTACAGCCAGGTTTGACACTGGGACTTGGATCCACCTGGGATAGTGGAGGTGTCACCGCCCATGGAAGGGGGTGGGAATGAGGTGGTTTCAAGGTCCCTTCCAGCCCAAACCATTCCATGATTCCATAATTCAACCGTTCCCTCCTTAATCCCATCCCAGAGAGGAGACACTCCCAGCCTTTCCCTTTTCCAGAGCAGCAGTGACTCCGACTCTTTGCAGAGCACTGGGATGAACTTTCCACTGCTTTGAGAATCTTCTTGCTTTGAAGCCAAACGAGTCCCAAAAATGCTGTGGTTTGGGGTGCCTGGGAAAAGCAGCACATGGCATGGATTTGGTGCAGGAATGATCGGGAGATCCTGATGTTTATTCCCCAGTTCCCATCCGTGTCCGAGGGAAGAAGGTTTGGAGGAGACACTGGGGTTGTTTTGGCTGAGGTTTGAAAATGCTGCTGTGAGAATTCAGTCCCGGCGCTGAGAGCCGTGCACCAGCTCTGGCTTACAAAAAACAAATAAATACTGGAATAGTTGGTGTTAACTGGCCCATAAAAAAGTAAATAAATACTGGAATAGTTGGTGTTAAATGGCCCAACTTCCTTGACCCAGCTCGTGTTTTCTGGATAATCCGCGGGGATGGCAGCGGTTGGGTCCTCTGAGTCACCCCGAGCCTTCCTCTTGCTTGAGCAAACCCTGACTTCCCTAAATAGGATAATTCAGCTCCCTGGCTCCCTTCGTGTCTTTTCTGATTAATTGGTCAAAATTTGGGCTTGGTTTGGCCAGACAGAGCTTTTGTTTGTGGTGCTTAATCGGGGTTTGTGTGTTTTGGGGTGAGATCTCTTCTTGTGAGCAGCGCTTTGATTCCCGTGATTTTCCTTTGGGGCTTTTATTTGGGATCTTCCCACTAATCCAGGCCAGGTTGGATGAACTTGGAGCAGCCTGGTTTAGTGGAAGGGTCCCTGCCCGTGCTCTTTCCCAGCTCAAAGCCTTCTGTGATCCCATAGAGTGCTGCGTGCTGGGCTGGGGTGGGGCTGGGAGTTCCTGGCATTGGAAATTCCGGTTGCCGCAGATACGTGGATTTTATTTAAAGCCCTTGTGTGTGTTTTCAGCACGGGCTGGAGCCTGATGTGCTGAACACCATGAAACAAAGTCTGGCTTTTGTCTCGCGCGGTGTCAGACAGACAGACAGACAGGGCAGGAGCTGTAGGTGTGACCGAGGCTGTTGGCATCTCCCCATCCTGCTGTTCGCAGCCTCGGTGGAAGAGCAAACACTCCCCCGATCTAATCTCGTTAAATGTTCCCGGCTGTAATCCCTTAATTTGGCTGCTGACATGAGGGCTGCTGATGGGGAAACGAGGCTGGGATGGGCACTGACAGCCACGGGAGATTGGGATCTTTTGTTGCACAGATCAAGAGAACCTGAGAGCTCCGAGCCCTGCCGGGTTGTGCCCGTGACCAGAAATAGTCCCCACGAATGAGTCATGGCTCCAAACCTCACAGGGAACAGAAACCTTGCTGCAAATGCCTCGGTTTGTTCCCATCTGGAGCTGCTGTCAGCCCCTGGGGGATCCAAGGCCTCTCCAGGGAGAGCTCCCTGCAGCCCTTCAGTGCCCAAAGGGGATGGAAAGGAAAGAGGGAGAGAAGCTTCCCACACGGACAGGACATGAGGGAAGTGTCCTGAAGGAAAAGAGGAGAGGTTTAGGTGGGATCTTGGGAAGGAATTCCTGGCTGGGAGGGTGGGGAGAGGCTGGGATGGAATTCCCAGAGCAGCTGGGGCTGCCCCTGGATCCCTGGCAGCTCCCACAAGGTTGGACCCTGGGGCTTGGATCCACCTGGGACAGTGGGAGGTGTCCCTGCCCATTGCAGGGGTGGCCCTGGATCATCTTTAAAGTCCTTTCCAACCCAAAGCATTCCATGATCTTGAATATCTTTCCCAACCTAAATGATTCAGTGATCCTCCGTGCTGTAAAGAAACCAAAAAATGTCTTTTCTCCCTTTAATTTGCGGCGCCTTGGAAGCCAAGTGGACAAAGTCTGTTCTTGCTCTGCTCCTCTTAATGCTTAAAACCTGGAGGGGGGAGGGAATCCTGCCTGGAATGCAGCCCCTGTGCGGGATTGCTTTTCCAAAGTGTTTGAAAACAATCGCTTCTGCAGGAGCGGGGGCTCGCTCGAACAGCCAGTTCTGTCCTGGAGACGAACATTCCGGGATGCCAGAGGAAAACAGCGAGGCTGGAATTCGCCTCGTGTTTGAGGTTAGCTCCAGAGGAGTTTTCAGCCGGGGTGGTTTTATATAGCAGCTCTCGGTGGAAACAGTTTGTCTGTCATATTTTTAGGTTCAGGGATTTCTTGGAGGTCACCCCGAGTTCACGCTCCTTTCCCTCCTGCCCCGATGGAGGTGGGAATTTGTGTTCGGAGTGACCAGGGTCCAAAGCTGCTGTCAGACCTCATCCCTCTGGCTGGCCATGGCAGCAGGTTCATGGGATGAGCGTGCACAGCTCCTGCCCCAGTTTGGGGGAGATTCTGCTTCTGTTTGATCCCTGTGGAACTCACAATCCCAAATTGGTTTGGGATGGAAAGAACCTCGAATTCCATCCCGCCCCCTGCCAAGGGCAGGGACACCTCCTGCTACCCCAGGCTGCTCCAAGCCTCATCCAGCCTGGCCTCGGACACTTCCAGGGGTGAGGAGTTCACAACCTCTCTGCCAGGACCTCGGCACCCTCGCAGGGAGGAATTCCTTCCCAAAATCCCATCTAACCCTGCCCTCTGTCTGTTTAAAGCCATAATTTAGGCCGTTTAATTATCCCTCTGCCTTTCAGCCACTCGAAACTCCTTCCAAAGGGCCCTTAATAGAAAGCAGAGGAGCCTCCAGCACAAATTTCTCTCCAGTAGCACATTTTTCCTATAGATTATCCTTTAATTTTCATGGACGGGAATGTTCTGCTGCTGTAAGGAGAGAGCAGAGCCCGTGTGGGGCTGCGTGCATAAAAACCTATGGAGTTACCGACTTTTCCAAGAGGAAAAGGTGATGTCATGGGCTGTGGAAAGAATATCTTTTATATTCCTGCTCTCATCTGATCACGCTTAGGATATAAATAGTGGGGAAAGGCACAAGGCAGTGAAATGAAACCCACTCTGGGAAGGCTCCCCGGAGCTCCGTGCTGGGGTCGGGCAGGGCTGGATCCATCCAGGGGTGTTTTCCAGCACATTAACGGCAGCGTGTGGAGCCATCTGTCACGGCTTGGAGGTGGCCAAGCCAGTCAGCAGCTCGTTAGGCAGGGCCAGGAGTAAAAAATAGCCCAGAAAATCAGGATATAATGGGAGAAGGGGAGACTGGAGGAAGCAGAGTCCGTGCAGTGCTGTAATTTACTCCCTCATTTGCTGCTGCTCCCCATCAGCACTTCCCACTGGGAGAGCTGGGAATGTTCCCCTGGAAAAGGGGAGGCTCCAGGCAGAGCTCAGAGCCCCTGGCAGGGCCTGGAGGGGCTCCAGGGAAGCTGGAGAGGGACTGGGGACAAGGGACAGAGGGACAGGAGCCAGGGAATGGCTGCCACTGGGAAAGGGGAGATTGGGCTGGGATCTGGGCAAGGAATTGCTGGGAATGGAATTCCCAGATTTGCTGTGGCTGCCCCTGGATCCCTGGAGTGTCCCAGGCCAGGTTGGACACTGGGGCTTGGATCCACCTGGGACAGTGGGAGGTGTCCCTGCCCATGGATGGGATCAGGATGATCTTGAAGGTCCCTCCACCCCAAACCATTCCATGATTCCATGATTAGTGGATTTTTTCTGGTTTGCTCAAGCACCAGCTCTGTACCTCCTGAGGCTGAATTGCCTCCTTGCCTGGAGAAGGGAAATGGGAATGAAATGAGAGGTGAAATTGTGAGCTGGGGATGGTTTGATTGAATTCCCTCATTTCTCCTCTGGGATTTGCTGCATTCCAGCCCCCAGGGCTTTGCTCCGAGGGAATCCTCACGTTCTGCACTCGTTTGACTGCAGGTATTCACTGACACGAGTTGGATTTGCTTCGTTTTCCACTGGGCATCCCAGATCCCAACCCAGGCTGGGCTTTGGGAACGGGGCAGTTCAGTCAGGGAATCTTTCCGTGTGTTTTGAAGCTGTGGAGCCAATCCAGCCCTTCCAGGGTTTTGGGGAATGATGTCAATTATTGCTCACCCTGACGCTGCAGATCTCATCCCCAAGTGAGACATGGACAAGATAGGAAAGGAAATTCCCTCAGGGGTTTTGTTGCTTCTTGACTCTTTAGGTGAAGAGCAGAGGGATTTCTCTTGGGGTTTCTCCTGCCCCATGGAATTTAGGAGTTCCCTCCCATCCCACCTGGAGCTCAGGGTGATGGGATTCATGCTCCAGGTCTGACTGGAGCAGGGCAGGGAGTTTGGGCAGGAATTGAGTCTGGAATTGAAGCTTTGGGATGTCTGACATTCCTGAAGGATGGGAGCCAAGTGTTGGTGTGCAGAAAGTGCCACGAGTGGAAACCACGTGGATCCATGGCTGGGAAGTTCCTTTGGATTCCCTGTGGGATCTGTTTGCTGAGTTTAAATCATTTGGGGTGGTTTTCCCTTAAACAAACCCTTTAATTCTCCTTTGGTCAGACTCTGAGAGCTCCTCCAGGCTGGGAGGAGGAGGAGGGACCCTAGAAGAGCAGTTCCAGGCAGGAATGGGGTTCCCTTTGGGCTGCTTTCTGTGGAACACGTGGAATGCAGGTTCCTTCAGCAATTCCCTCAGGAATATATCCGGGAAGGTTTTCCCAGCTCCACGTCCTGGAGAAGGTTGGATGTGGTCACAGTGAGCACCAGCAATGGTGGACTTTGATATTGGCTTAAGGATGGGGACCTGGAATGGAAAATCCAGGGGGGAATTTTCCAAATGGGGCCAGCAACAGCTTTTTTTGAAGTTTTGGGCAGGATCTGGCCCTTGATGTTCATTAAATTCTTGGTGGTTTGTGTTTAGCTGCATTTAACTCTGGTTGGGAATGCTGGGATATTTTCCCAATTCCAGGCAGATTCCAATACCTTTGAGCAAGCAGACTCATCTCTCTCTGTTCATATTTGCCCTCGTTTTGTCTTTTTTATCTCATTCTGTCCCCAAATCTCTCCTTTCCTTACTCACCCCTGCCTCATTCCATCCCATTTGGAATCCCTGGAGTTCCTGGAGAAGCAGGAAGTAAACAGATCCCGGGTTCAGTGAGATTCTTGGGGTGGGATATCTGAAGTGACTCCGATTTCTCTGGGAAAAATAAATATTCCAGAAGGTGCCCATGAAGAGCATTGGCCACAGAGGACCCTTGGACCTCTCTCCTGAGCAGGACTCAAGACCAAGAAAGACGAGATTCCTCAGGACCCTTCTCCAGACACTCCCCAACCTCTTGGATTCCTTTCCCAACTTTTTTTCCCATTGGGAAATGGTGTTTTTTCCCCTGTGTTTTTGCCAATCGCTTTGAGAGGGTTCTGGGCCTTTTCTTTGCTCTGGAGTTGCCTTTAGGTTGGAAGGTCCCAAAAATCAACCTCAGAAACTTCAGCTTTTGGTTTGGGAACCATGGCGGTCCTGAAAATGTAATTTGTTAATTATTAGATTGTATTTGATTTTATTTTTTTAAATGAGAAGGTTCCACCTGCCCAGATTGTCACAGAACCATGGAATGGGTTGGGCTGGAAGAGATCCTCAAGGTCATCTCCTTCCAACCTCTGCCATGATGGGCAGGGACACCTCCCACTATCCCAGGTTGCTCCAGGGCTTTGGGTTGAAAAGGTTTGGGAAAAACCTGGTTGGCCAAGCTTTTCCACTATCCCAGGTTGCTCCAGGGATGGGATCCATCTGCTCCTGAGGGTTGTTTTGAAGATTTGTCTTGGCTTTGGGTTGAAGAGGTTTGGGAGAACATTCCAACCCTGCTGGTTGGCCAAGCTTTTCCTTCTCGTCCCAAGGAAGCATCTCAGGATGAGCTTCCACCTGGAATCCTGAAAAATCCATCACCGGTGCTCCTGATGATTAATTCTGGGAAGCAGAGGCTGCTCCTCTCCTGATATCCCCGTGCTCCCATCCCTCGGGCATTCCCATATCTCCGACCCCGGCCGTGGCAGCGCCGCCGGGCTGGAATGTGAACCGTGGAGCAGGAAAGTCCCATGTTCCAGTCCCCGGAGCAGAGCCCGGCCCCAGCACTCTGCCAAAGCCACTAATGGGATCCAGGCTCCTGGGATCAGGACGGAGCTGGCGGGAATGATGCTCCACACTTGGCCACAGTCCCCGTGCCTCAGTTTCCTCCTCTCCTCCATGAAAACTGTGGATATTTGTAGATGTTGAGAGAAAGCCAAGCAGTGATTGGGGGGTAAAAAAGGTGCTTTTTTCCTTTTCATGAGTGAAACTTCTCCCTGTGAACTCCTGTGGGATTGGAAAGTCCTCTTCTAAAACATCCTTGGAAATCTGGGATGGAAAAGGGTCGTTTTGGCTGCTGATGGCCAGCAACCCCTGAAGTGTGGTGGGTGGTTTGCCCGGAGCAGCAGAGCCGGGATTATTGCTCCTGTCAGCCTGGAATAAATGGAAAACACACGGATGGATGGAGGCTGGAGCTGGAGCTGACAACGAGCTGAGTGATCGGCCCCAAAACCGGCACAGAGCTCGTTAGGGCCGTCGCTTTTATTTGGGTTTTTATTCCCAGATTTTCCACTGTCTTTTCGGGAAGCTGTTTGCGGCTGCCACGGCAGCTGAGGAGCCCTTCAGAAACGTGGCCAAACACTCCAGTAAAACCAGCTCTGACTCCTCAGAATTCCTGGGAGCTCCGTGCCCGGATGTCACAGGCGGGAGCAGCTCTAATAACCTACAAATGAGATTTGGGTTTTTAAGTAGATTACGCTGAAGGGATTTTTTTTTTCCCCTTTTTTTTTTAATTTTTTTTTTTTTTTTTTTTTTGGGTAAACGATAGGGTTGCAATTGGATCTCTTGATGAAATCAGCTTTTTGGGGGGTGGGGATGGATTGGATGCAGCAGTCTGGCTCCGGCACGGGAGCTTAAATCTGTCTTCCATCAAAAAGGCTGGAAATCACTCCGTGTGTGATGGCATTTGGATTTCATGGACATGAGTCCGTCCCATGGGAGTGCTGCTGCCTCTGGAGAGGCTTCTGTGGAACTCTGAGCCCCAAATGACCCTTGGGAAGGAATTCCTGACTGGAAGGATGTCCAGGCTCTGGCACAGGGTGCCCAGAGAAGCTGTGGCTGCCCCTGGATCCCTGGAATTGTCCCAATTTCCAGCAGTGGCAAAGGGCAGGAACGTGGTGCAAGAGCTTCCAGTCTGATATTCCAGGGTTCTGGAGCCCCTCTGCTCTGGAGCCAGGCTGGGAGAGCTGGGAATGTTCCCCTGGAGAAGGGAAGGCTCCAGGCAGATCTCAGAGCCCCTGGCAGGGCCTGGAGGGGCTCCAGGAGAGCTGGAGAGGGACTGGGGACAAGGGACAGAGGGACAGGAGCCAGGGAATGGCTGCCACTGGGAAAGGGGAGATTGGGCTGGGATCTGGGCAAGGAATTGCTGTCTGGGAGGGTGGCAGGGGCTGGGCTGGAATTCCCAGATTTGCTGGGGCTGCCCCTGGATCCCTGGCAGTGCCCAAGGCCAGGTGGACACTGGGGTTTGGATCCACCTGGGACAGTGGGAGGTGTCCCTGCCCATGGATAGGGTGGTGTTGAAGGAATTATAATTATAATAATTTTTAAGATTCCTTCCATCCCAAGCCATTCAGTGATTCCCTGATTCTGTAACTCCTGGGAGCTGAGCCTTGGAGCAGGACTGGGCAGCTGGCAATGCCACCAGCAGGATCAGGGAAAAGCTGGATCTTGGAGGTGGATGAGCTCTCCCAGCACAACCCTGTGCTCACTCCACACAAGATGAAGGTGTCACCCGCTTGGCTTGGGAAGAATCCCAGCCATCCCAGGAGTGGGGTGTTTTTCCAAGGAAAAGGCAGCACCACCGGGCTGCCTTCCAGAGAAACCAGCTCCCTTGGGAATGCCGTGCTGAAAACAACGGGAGAAACGCCAGAGGGGTTGGAGGGTTTGTTTTGGAGATCACTTCTCCCACCCCGCATCCTCGGCTCCAGCTCTCCTCCCCTGTGGCTGGGGCACCGAGGAGCTCTCCTGTGCTTCCCAAATTTCCCAGTGGTGCCACATTGATCCTGCCTGGGCTGGAGCCTCTGTCAACATGTTTGGGTCACTTTGGCCGTTTTTGTGGTGACATCATCAAATTTGTCAATATTAAACCATGTTTTCCTGTCGCCTTTCGAGGCGTGAACAGCATCTTGATGGAGACAACCTCCGGAGCAGATTACTCCTGCCAAAATTGGTCCTGAAGCCTCAGTTTGACTTTATGACGTCTTAAATAAGCTGGGACTAAGTTAAACCCCAGCTCCTTTGGCTGATCTTTAAAGCTGTGAGTTTTGCCTTAAAAGTGAGCGAGTTAAAGTGGCTTTGTGTCACTCTCATGCTTTTGGTGACCTCAGTGGCCTTGTTCTCCTCTGGCTTCAATGCCCCGAGTCAGGGAAGTGTTTTCCACTGGAAAACACTTAAGGATGGATCCTGAGCCTGGAGGAGAGGAGGCTCCAGGGAGATCTTCCAGGGTGTGAAGGGAGATCGCAACAAGGCTGGAGAAAAAACTTTTCCAAGGACAAGCAGGAATGGTTTTAAGGTGAAAGGGTGGAGATTTAGATTGAGGGAATTCCTGGCTGTGAGGGTGGGGAGGCCCTGAATGGAATTCCCAGAATTGCTGGGGCTGCCCCTGGATCCCTGGCAGTACCCAAGGCCAGGTTGGACACTGGGGCTTGGATCCAACTGGGATAGTGAGCCCAGGTGGATCCATCCCTGCCCATGGGATGAGGTGGATCAAGGTGATCTTCCAGGTCCCTTCAAACCCAACCCATTCCATGATTCCATGATAATGTCAGCAGTTGGAGCTGCTTCCTGTAGGTTTTTCCATGTAACTGCTGGAAAAAAGAGTTTTAAAAGGAGTGCTAAGACAAAGAAGGTGAATTTCCGGAGGAACCTCTTGGCCTCGGACTTTTGGGGCTCTCGGAGGTTCTCAACCAACACCTCAGAGCTCGCCCACGTCTCTGCCGGGTCCGAACATGCTCACCTTGACCAGAATCACCCGTTTGTGCCACGGAACGGCGTTCCCGGGGGATCCGAGCCCCGTGCCATCGATTCTGCTTCAGCGAGGACGGTTTTCCTTGACACCTCATCAAGGGATATTTGCTCGCTGCCGCTCCGGCTCCCTACTGTCATCCCGGAGTTGTGGGGTTTCTCCGGAGCGCGGTGCCGGTGGAGCCGAGGCGGCTGTGGTTTGGTTGGAGCTTTGGGCTAAACTAACCCAGATGTTGTGGCCCTCTTTCTTTTTTTTTTTTTTTTGAAGTCGTTCCTCCTTCTCCCCGTCGCTCCGTGCGCATTCCTTTCATTGCTGGAGCTTTTCAGAGAATCTCTGCTCCTGCAGGGAATCCTGGCCGGTGTTAATCCGTTACTTCTGGGCATTCCAGGAGAATGGAAATCCAGCTGTGATTGGCAGCAAACGGCAGCGCTGGGTTTGGGGTGAAGAGTTGGGAGAGCCACGACCACCCCAGGTCACACAGCAGGGCCGGGGAGCAGAAGAAATCACGGAGGAACCTCCTTCAGCCTCGTTTCCAAGAGTTCTCCCAGAGGTGCTTGGGAGAGGGAAGGAAGGGAATTTCCACAGATAATCCTGGGAGTTGGGAAGATCCAGGGTTGGATGACTTTGGGCAAGTTTTGTCCTTGATTTTTGTAGAGCTGCTGGAGGGTGTGTCCTACCTCCACACCCTCCAGTGGGATTCGAGGCTTTATTTGAGTTCATCCGTTGATTTTTGGTCCAGATTAAAAAAAAGTAAACCCCAAAAAACCCCACAACCACATAAATTGATAGGGAAATACCACAAGGAGGCCGGTTTTGCCAACCAGTACATTTGAATTTCGTGATAACTCTAAAAATGGGAAGAAACATTTTCACCTGTGAGCAGAGAGCTGCGAGTTTCAACCCTGCTCCAAACCCACCAAAATTGCCCAAGAAAATTCCTTAAGAAACTCCTGGTTTTCTTTCAGAGAAAATCCAAAGCATGGAGTGGTTCTTTCTTATTGGTCCTATTTTTTTTATTATTGTTGTTGGGTTTAGGGTTATTAATATAATTATTATTATAACAACAAATTTCAGTTTTTGAGCTTGAGTCTCAGTACTGTAGCCTGAGCCTGATGGCCTCTGAATTTTTTTGGAGAAGCAATGAGTTAAAAATCTCTGCCTTTCCAGACGCCCTCGTTTTGTCTCAGGGCTGCAATTCTCGGGAGTTGGTGTTAATTGCTGAATAATCTCCGTGACATTGATGATGAGTGACAACGCAATTACGCTGCTGGAGCTGCTCTGCTGAGGAATTTGGCTGCAGAAGTTGCCTGTGGTTCCCACAGGTGAAACCCTTACCTCATTTCACCAGAATTTGGTTGTCTGGTGAGGGTTAAGCCATGAAGGAGAAGCTGAACAATCGGTTCTGGTTGGAGCAAAACGAGGGGATGAAGGAAAGCTGGGATTTGTGGAAGGTTGGACGTGTCCTTCCCATGGTCCAGTCCAGCACCAGCATTGAACAGAATCCTAAAAAATTTGGGGTGGAAGGGACCCTGAAACCCATCCAGTGTCACCCCATCCATGGCAGAGACACCTCCCACTGTCCCAGGTGGATCCAAGCCCCAGTGTCCAACCTGGCCTTGGGCACTGCCAGGGATCCAGGGGCAGCCCCAGCTGCTCTGGGAATTCCAGCCCAGCCCCTGCCCACCCTCCCAGCCAGCAATTCCTTGCCCAGATCCCAGCCCAATCTCCCCTTTCCCAGTGGCAGCCATTCCCTGGCTCCTGTCCCTCTGTCCCTTGTCCCCAGTCCCTCTCCAGCTCTCCTGGAGCCCCTCCAGGCCCTGCCAGGGGCTCTGAGCTCTGCCTGGAGCCTTCCCTTCTCCAGGGGAACATTCCCAGCTCTCCCAGCCTGGCTCCAGAGCAGAGGGGCTCCAGCCCTGCAGCAGCTCCGGGGCCTCCTCTGGGCTCTCTCCAGCAGCTCCACGTCCTCCTGCTGTTGGCCCAGGGCTGGGATATCCTTGGTGTGAATCAAATGTACAAACGAGCAGCACCCAGCAATTCCAGCCCCGAGATCCCAACCCCAGTTTGTGTCTGTGTGTCTGTGGCAGAACGGTGACCTCAGTTCCTTGTTTTAAACCCCCCCAGATCCATTTCTGTGTCCAAAACCAACCTGTTCCCCGTGTTTTAAACCATCTTTCGCGGTGGGTCTGTGACACTCGGTCACAACTGGAGCTGTCTGGTTGGTCTCGGGGTGATGGAAGTGCTCCATCAGACAAGTTCACAGCCAGGATTTACTCCCCTGCTGTAAAATCCTAAGGGCCACTAAGCTGGGTTTAAACACCGAGGAGATCTATGGGCCTTGTCCTCTGGCGAGATGAGAGTTACTCCCAGTGATAAACTTTGCCCGGTCAGGCGCTGCATTTGTGACGCGTTTAAGAGTGTTTCTCTCCCAGCTTTCACTCAGGAGTGTCTCAGATCATTAAAAACACAAATTAAACTTCCAGGCAGCCCTGGAAGGGGCAGGAGGGGGAAGCTTCGTGCTGCTTTTACAGCCTGGCAGCTCACAAGCTGATGGTGTTTCAGAGCAGAAGAGCTCCCCCATCTCAATTCCCACCGCCCCGGCTGGCCCTCTGCTCCGTGCCTCACAGTTTGGAGGTTTAAACGGGATTTATACGTGGGACGTGGAGCAAATGAAGGATTCTTTTCACCTGAAGTGATGGCAGAGGCCTCTCCCCGCTCCTAGGCTGGGTTTCAAGCTGGGGCAGCCCTCTCCCGACTCAGATGTTGGATTTCGGGCCTGGACTGAGGTGTGAGGCCAGGCTTTGTTGGCAGGCTGGAGCTGTAACCTGATTAATCTGAGCAGGTAGAGAGGAACACGATCCATCAGCAGCACCGCCAGGCCAGCAGGGAATTTTTCATCAGGGCCCCTCCGAGAGGAGGTTTACGTTACCGAGGGGGAAGAAAGGAGAGAACCCAAGCCAGGCTTTCATCCGCGGGGATATTGCCTAACCCACGAGGAATCCTTTCATCAATAAATTACCAGAAGAATGGCAAAGTTTCGAAAGACCCGCCTGTTAACGCGCTCTCACCCGGCAAATTTAAGGAAGGTTTCGTTTTGGCCCGGGCTGCCCCTCAGGAGCGCGGAGGTGAGAACAGGCAGCCCCAGGAAGGTGAGACCCCGCCGCGTGCGGAGCATCCGTCAGCAGCGCCGAGCCGGGCAGGCGAACGCGCCGTGACCGCTAAGCCGGGATTGAATGACGGCAGGAAAAACCCAGCAGGCGCCTTTTGTTCCCCCACCTGGCCGCCGGCCACGCCGCGGATCCTCCCTTGGAAGGGTGGCCGTGGCAGAGCTGACATCTGGGTGGCTCCGTGACAGCTCCCGCCTGGAGCCCGCGGGGATCCCCAGCCCCGAGCCAGCCCCGGGGTTTGTCCCTCAGGAGCGACCCCAGCGCGTTCCGAGGTGGCAGGGGTTGGAATGCTGGTCTCAGCTCGGGTTTAAAGTCTCGGGTTTGAAAATGCTCCTGGCTTCAGCTTCCCGTAAGGTCCGTGTGACGGTGAAGAACAAAAGAGGTTTTAGCGCCTGTCCAGGAAGGTGTCAGGGCACGCTGTGGGTGCACTGAGCAAGAGCCGCCGTTCCTGGAGGGATTTTCTCCAGTCCCAGGGCAGCAAAGCGGCTCCAGGAGCGCACCCCCACGTCCCTGTCCCTCATCCCGCGCTCCCGCGCTTGTGTCAGCTGGCACGGGCGCAAGAACTAAGTCAGAACAGAAAGCAGAAGAATTCCGGGCCCTGATCGAACCCCCGTGGTGTTTACGGGGTGGAAACTTCCCCAGAAATGCAGATGTCCAAAGGCCTCTTGCTGTCGACGTGTTTTTGTTGCTGGTTTTTCAGGAATTCTGCACCACGAGTCGCCTGCTGCTGCTGACAATTGGGCAAATGGTTTTAGTGGCAATGAAAGGGGTCGTTTGTGAGGGGTGATGAGCAGGGAGCAAACCAGAGCTGGGATTTACAGTCGGCTTGCTCCCATCCTGCCCTAATTTCCTCGTGTTTACTGCGTGCAAAGAGTTCTCCAAGGCCAACCTCAAGCACGCTGGCTTTTCCAGCAGGCTGCACCAGCACGGGGAGCTTCGGCTCTTGAGTTTTGGGTTCTGCCTTGTGTTCATGGAATCATGAAATCCTGGAATCACGGCCTGGTTTGGGTTGGAAGGGACCTCAGAATCGTCTGATTACGTGGGCAGGGCCAGCTGCCCCACACTGGATGGAAAATGGGAGTTGGACCCTGTTGGATCCCACTTTCCACCTCTTCTTGAACTTCCAGGCGGTTTTCCTCCAGCTGTGCAATCTGTGCCCAGCAGAGCCTCTCCAGGGACAGCCATTCCATAGCCAGAGTCATTCCATGGTAGCAGCTGGAGAAAATCCCCCCACAGGGCAAATTTCCTGTGGCCCACCGACCTGAAGCTCACAAACCCCGAGTTTCCCTACGTCCCAGCTTGGCTGCCCACAGGAGAGAGGAGATTTCAGATCTTTCCCTGCAGAATCTGCTCTCCGTTTGGATGTTGGCAGAGAATGGATGGCTGGGAGCCTTCCTAATAAATTCTGTTTTTCCAAAGCAATGAGGCCTTGCTGCAGAGCGAGCTGCTGAATTACAGCCTGGAGGAATCGCCGGTGTCAGCTTGGAGTAGCTCTGGATCATTGTGAAGGACGAGAGACAGGAGGAATTTTAGGTTTTTCAGTGTTTTGACTGGCAGGTTTTGCTTCATTTTGATCCTGACCATTGCAACCCCAGTAATTGATGCTGCAGGAATCCGTGATTAATATCCCAGTGTCCCTTTCTCGCACGAGAAGGAAAATGTTTCTACCATACGTTAAAAGCTTTTAGGGATCTTTCGGCTGGATTCCCTCAGAGCTTCTCTTCCAGAGGCATCCCAAATCTCCTAGCAGCCCCAAATCAGAAAGTTCAGGTGGTAAAAGCTTCAAAAGGAGGAAATCCACTCTTTGCCCTGCAATTCAAGTGAGAATATCCAGGAGAATCAATGGAGTGGTGTGTGGGGTGGATCCCTCTGGATCGTCCATTGCATGTGGGATTTGTTTATCAGATCCCGGAATTCATCACTCAGATCTTTGGTTTCTGGGGGTTTTGGTCCTCCAGTTCCTTAGCAGCACACAAAACCAGGGCTCTTCCCCTGGCTTTGGGCTTGCTCTGCTGCCGTAGCCTTGGGAATGCCACCTCACCCTCCTTAAACCTCAGCTCACCTCGAGGGATGGGGAGGAATCTCAGTGACGTGTGACAAATCCTCCTGAGACCTCCAGCAGACCAAATGAGTTTTATCCCCATCCTTTCTTTATACCTTCATGGGAGAAATCCATAACTGCTGCCCAGGGACAATTTCCTAATTGCATATTGGCAAGGAATTCCTGGCTGTGAGGATGGGGAGGGGCTGGGATGGAATTCCCAGATTTGCTGTGGCTGCCCCTGGCTCCCTGCAAGTGTCCAAGGCCAGGTTGGAGCACCCTGGGACCGTGGGAGGTGTCCCTGCCCATGGCACAGGTGGGACTGGATGGGATTTAAAGTCCTTTCCAACCCAAACCATTCCGTGATCCTAAATGTCCTTTCCAGCCTCCGTCCAGATCCACGCGCGGATTTGGGGTCACGGGTGGCTCCACCAGCTCGTCTTTGGTGCTGACCTTGTGGGGCAGGAGCGTGATGGGATCAGCAAAGCCACGGACGTGCTGGGGCAGAGGGAAGGAGGAAGCCAGAGATCCCTTATCAGACAAATCCTGCCTCCGAGGTGCTTCCAACTGTTTGGAGCGGAGCCAAGCTCATCTTCGGAGCTCCGCTGCCAAAATTCCCACAAGGACTTATCTGATCCGCGGGGAGCGGGAGCAGCCTCCAGTGCTTCCCGCACGGTGGGGTGTCTCCCAGGGGAGGCTGGGCTGGGCTCACACCTGCCTGAGGGAGAGGGGAAGCCAAAAAACAGGAGCCAACAGTTTTTTTTTCGGAGCGCGGATCCTCGGCGGAACGGCTGCAGCTCGGGCTGTGCCGACCGCGGAGCCTGGCACCGCTGACCCAGGTGTTCTCAGCTTGGATTACGGGTTTGTGGTTGGGAATGTCAAACATCAGGTCAGGGACACCTCGGTGGTGGCAGTTCCTGGAGCTTCCGAGGGTTTTGCTTGGGTTTGTGGCAGTGCTGGTGTTTCCTTGGTTTGCTGGTGGGGATAAGAGCAAGGACGGTTGTGGAATCATGGAATGGTTTGGGTTGGAAAGGGGTTAAAGGCCACCTGTGCCTGCAGAGAGCCAGGACAGCATCAGTGTGCTCAAAGCCTTGTCCAGCCTGACACTGGAAGTTTCCAGGGATGGAGAATGGAGAGGAATTCCACAAAGTAACTCTCCAAGTTAGGAGAGACCCCCAGAAATTCTTCCACCTGCACCAAAATCCCGCAGGCAACTGCGCACCGACCAAACCAAAGCTTGGGCGATTTCTTGTATTTCGTTTTATCTCCTGAGATGACCCAGATCAGCCTGGCTTGGGGTTGCAGCTCAGTGAGCGTGGCAGGGGATGGGCACGACGAGCTGGGAGCGATGGGGAACAGCGGGAGACAGGAATTCCTGACCTCACCAACGGGGCGCATCCATGCCCAGGTGATGAGAGCCAGGCTGCTGAGCCAGGAGAGAAAACAGCGTTTTATGAGTCAAACATCGTGTTTGGAGGAGCAAACCTCAACCTCACATCTCCCCTCGTGCTCCGATGGCAGCTGATGAAAAATCCAGGTATTACTCACCAGATTTTATCAACTTTCCACCCCCGAAGGGCCCCCAGATACCATCACCACCTTCAGTGTTCGCACGTTTTAATTTTGGGGCAGCCCGTGGTCTTGTCGGGAGATGTCAGCGCTCTGCCTTTCGGAGTCTGCCCACAAGAAAAACCACCCCAATAAATGAAAAAAATTGCAAAAAAATTCATAAATTCTAGAGAGAAAGAAGTGGCAGGAGGTTCCTAATGAGGGTTTCGCTTGCCCTTGTCTCCTCTGAGTTATTTAGGGTCTGATCAGATCAGATCCCTTGCTATGTCAAGATTCCTTCCTGTGTCAAAGCCCTCTCCGGAGGGTTTTGGTAGCTTCAGAACACTCAGTGAACTTTGTCAGGCAGAGGTTTTCAGATGGAGCCTGGGCTCCACCGTGGTCTGGTGCCAGGAACCAGCACAATTCCTGCTTCCTCTGCTGCCAGCTCCGGGGTTTAATGTGGGAAACGGTGACAGGACCCTTCTGTGGCCATGATGAGGTGAAAACAATCCTGGCTGTGAAACTGGAATAACTGGAGAGCTTCACTCTCTAAGAGCTCGGGAGGGTCTGCCAGGTGCTCTCCAGCTCCTGGTGGGGAGAAGGAGACTGGAGCTGGCTCTCCTGGTTGAGTTCTTCCATCTCCTGGATGGACACAGTGGGCTCTTCTGGAGGATGGGTCTGACGTGGATCCCCGTGCTCAATCCACGCGTAATTCCTGGTTCAGTGGTTGGACTTGGTGATTCCAGAGGGTCTTTTCCATCCTGAATGATTCTGTGGAGCCGTGGTTGGCCGGAGCTCAGATTAATTAACTTAAAGGATTACTTGGTTAGGGCTTCCTTGAATCCGAGGAGGGACGTGTGAGCCCTGTGCTGCAGGAGAAACTGCAGCTGCTCTCTAGGAAATGGGGAAAACATGAGGAATGCTCTCCTGGGAATGCTGGACATGGATTATTGCCCACCAAGAGAGGGGCAACGCTTTGGGATAGGCAGGACCAGGACCAGAGCTGGCCGTTGACCCTCAAATTAGAGAATATCGGCTGCTAATGAAGGAAAACGTCCAATTTGTCAACAATTCAGTAATTTTTACTTTATATTCCCCCATTTCGAGGCACTTCCAGGGGAGAGACCGTAAGGCCAGAGGACACAAAGTGCTCCAGGGATTTAGGCTGAGCCGGAGCCTTGGCTTTTCCCCGCTGCTCCGTCGGTGAGCAAAGAGCAGGATCAGCCGAACGTGTTCCCTGTGTTTTCTTTCCCGAAGCTCCAAACCCATCCAAATCCCCCCTTCAGCAGCTCAGGGTATTTTTTTTCCCTAGGACTGTCATTCCCGACTGAACGAATATTTTTTTTTTTTTTCTTTTTTTCTTTTTTTTTTAATTTCATTTTTTTTTTCCCCCCCTTGAAAATCCAAATCAATTCCTCCCGGAGCCTCCTCATGCCGGGAGCTCTTCCATTAATATCAGATGGGGAAGGCGGGCCAGGCCCTGAAAGTGGATATAGTTTGCATTTGAAGGAAGGTTTTGTGTATGAAACTGAGAAATGCGTCCCAGCCTGACACCGGTGATTGATTGCAGCTCTGCTAAAGATTAGCCAGACGTTTTAAGCACCGCAATTATTCATCTGTTCAGAGCTGGATCTATATTTAAACTGGGCCTAACAACGGGCGGACGCCGGGTTCTGCTCCCGCGCAGGCCCCGCGCCGGAGCGGGGAGGGACGAGGCGATTTTTGGGGTCGATTACCGGATTTTTCCGCAGATTTTCGGTGCCGTGGGAGTCTCCGGCGCGGCCAGCCCCGCGCACACATGATGTCAATTAGGGTTGAGCCAGCCTTGGCACCACAAGGATGGGGTGGGACATGGCCAGGGAGGACAGGGGGGACCAGGAGGGGCCGTGGGGAGCAGTTGGTGGCCGGGGTCGTCCTCAAAGAGCTCCCGGTAAGGCCAGCAACCCCCAGGGCTTCCTCGGGAGTCCTTTGCTTGCAAAATGGTTTGGGATCAATGGGTTGAGGCTGAAGGATAAAAATGTTTGGGTTTTTGCTTTCCCTGCTGTCGGTGGAGGTGGAAGCCCAAGCCAGGAGCTCGTGGAGGGATTTCTGGTGATGTCTGTGGATGGGCAAAGGGATAATGGTGCAAAGTTCAGAAACCAGCCTAAGGTGATGTCATCTCAGTGCCACTGTGCCCTTCAGTGTCACACCTCGAGCCAGAGAGCCTCAGTTTCCACCTGGAAACACTCAGAGACACCTTGAAAACCCCAAAACTGCCCCTCCTTGCCAGCTTTTATCATGGAGTCATGGAATGGGTTTGGATGGAGGGAACTTAAATCCCATCCCATTTCCACCCCATCCATGGGCAGGGACACCTCCCACTGTCCCAGGTGGATCCAAACCCCAATGTCCAACCTGGCCTTGGGCTCTCCCAGGGATCCAGGGGCAGCCCCAGCAAATCTGGGAATTCCAGCCCAGCCCCTGCCCACCCTCCCAGACAGCAATTCCTTGCCAAGATCCCAGCCCAATCTCCCCTTTCCCAGTGGCAGCCATTCCCTGGCTCCTGTCCCTCTGTCCCTTGTCCCCAGTCCCTCTCCAGCTCTCCTGGAGCCCCTCCAGGCCCTGCCAGGGGCTCTGAGCTCTGCCTGGAGCCTTCCCTTCTCCAGGGGAGCATTCCCAGCTCTCCCAGCCCGGCTCCAAGGGAATTTTCCATTCCTTGAATGTTTTTAGTTGATCAGCTGTGCCTCAGGACCCAGCAGTGCTCCCTGCAGTCCTCTCCTTGCTCTGAATTCCCATCAGTGGGAGCAAGCAAACCCTGGCTCACGGGTTTGGTTCACTTGAAGGCTTATCCCAAAATTTTTTTTAGGCAAAAACAATGGATTTGGGTCTCTGGATGAGTTGTGAGGGGTCTGGGAGAGGTAACTCAGACAGCCAAGCCTCTTGCCAGCAAACCTCCATCCATCAATTATTGACTCCGCTCCTCTCGCTGCTGGGTTTGGAGAGCCCAGCAGATCAAAGGGAGCCTGGGACCCCTTGGCTTGGGAAGAGGAGCTGGGAATGCTGCTGGAAAACCCAGCCTTGTGATGCATTTCCTTTCGGGAAGGCCAGGACACAGCGTGGTCACGGATCCGGGGTGGCGGCACGGAGATTCCTCGGAGCCCTCGACACCCGCGGAGATCCCCAGGCCAGCATGGAAACTCCCATTTTTCCCTAAAAAATCCCAGCTTTTACCACATTTCTGGGGTTTTCTGGTGCCTTGGGAATTCCCAGATCCAGTGAAGTCTGCCAGGTAGACAAGGATGAGGATGATGAGGGTGAGGATGAGGACGGAGGTGGCAAACTCAAGGCGCGACGCGGCCATGAAAGGGTTCCTTGGTTCCCTGCCCCGTTCCCGCTCTTCCAGTGGAATTCCTTGATGGAATTGATGGCACAGCTGAGTACAGGTGATTTTTTTCGATTCAGAAATATGGAGATGTGCTGTTTTGATCCCGTTTTGGGGATGATTTATCCCTCCGGAGCGCTGCAGCTGTTGGGGCTCTGGAGGAGTTTGGCTTCGCGTGCTCTCACCCCTCGTCCTCTGCAGTATTAATGACCTCCCTGCTCCTCCGTGGAATTCCATTTGTTTTTCCCCAAGTAACCAATTTTTTTGGGGTATGAGAAACCCTTCAAAATTATTGATGGGTGTCCCAGAGCCTCGTGCTCCCACCATGGGTTTGGAAAGGGGGGAGTGAAGCCAAAAATGGATGGAAAAGGGGAATGTGAGGCAAGAGAGCCACTGTAGTATTAATAAGTATTAATGAGCTGCAAAGGTCATTAAGCCACAGGGAGGGGTTGGGAGCACCCAGGAATCTTTTTTTGGGAATTATTCCTGCTCCATGATAATGCCTTTGGCTGTAGGGATTGTCCTGTGCTGCCCCTGGGGAAAAAAAAAGGGGGGGGGAAAAGAAGAAAAATGCAAAAAAAAGGAGGAAAAGGGAGAGAGAAATGAGAAAATGGGGGAGAGGAAGAAAAGGAAAAGAGGGGGGAATGAAAAAATGGTAGAATGAAATGGGAAAATGATAAAAATGGGGGAAATGAAAGAGGGGAGGGGAAAGGAAAAGGGGGGAAATGAGAAAGGGGGAATGGAGAAAGGGAGAAGAAGGGAAGGAGAAAAGGGAGATAAAAATGTGGGAAAGAAGGAAAAGAGAGGAGAAGGAAAAAGGGGGGAAGGAAAAAAGAAAAGAAAAAAGGGAAAAGAAAAAAAGGAGAAAAACAAGACAAAAGGGGGAGAAATGGAAAAAAGGGGAAAAGGAGAAAAAGGAAAAATGAAGGAAAGAAAAAAGGGACAGAAAAAGCGAGGGGGGGAAAGGAAAATCAAGATATAAAGGAGAAAAGAAAATAGAATGCAGGTGATGAAAAAGACTCCCCAAAGAGGGGGGGGGGGGAGGAACAAAAAACAAAGCAGGGAAGAAGAAAGAAGGGGAGAAAAGGGGGAAATGGGATGATCTTGAAGTTCCCTGCCATCCCAGATCATTCCAGGATCCTCTGCAGCAGGCAGGAGATGTTTGGCACCTTGTTGCCCAGGGTACCCGAGGCAGTGCACAAGCCCCATCCCTGTGTTTTTCTCTGTAAATCCTCATATTTGTCCCTATAAATCCCTGTGTTTTTCCCTACAAATCCCGATATTTTTCCCTCTAAACCCCTGTGTTTTTCCCTCTAAACAAACCCCTGCCTGTTTCCCAATCCGTGTCACCCCTGGGAGGGAGCTGCCAGCAGGAGCTTTGCTCCACGTGTTCCTTTGGCTCCGGGATGGGGACAAGTGGAATTTATGATGCCGAGAGCCCCCATTGTCAGGATTTCCAAATCCCACATGTGCTGGCCTGGGAAAAACTTGGGTTTGTTCCTGCAATTAAAGCACCACAGAAATATCCAAGGGACGAGGTGCTGCAGGCTCCACGGAGCAGGAACTCAGCCCTGCAGGCGTTGATAAACTGGGTTCTGCTAGGCTGGGCTTGGGATTTGCGGGGTTCTAAAGCTGCCGTAGGTTTGGGGTTGGGGTTGGGGTTTGGTTCTGGGCACCCTGCTAAGGAGTGGGAGTGGTGGCCCTGAGCTCTGCCTGGCCCCAGAGCTTTGCTGACAGAAATTTCGGCCTCCCAGTCACAAGGGAGGGGGGGAAATTCTAAAACGTGAAGCAGGTGAGGTCAGGTGGGGGTGAAAAGAGGCTGAAAGTGGGAATAGGGATGGGATAAACCCAGCGATGGCTCAGGAAGAGCAGAGCAGCATGGCCCTGATGTTCTTGGTCAAAAAAAATAGGGAAAAGGGATAATTAGGGAAGTGAGGATGAGAAAAAAAATTAGGAATACAGAGGTGAGAGCCTCCAAGGGAAGGGTTTCGTGTTTGCCATGGAGACAGCTTTAAATTCCCATTCTGGGATTCCATGAATCAAAGGGAATCATCAACCACCACCAGTTTGCATCCATGAGCTGGAAAACTGAGCTGGGATTCGCTCCATGGCCATTTTGGGTTGTCCCAGCATTGGGTGTCTCAGGGCAGGCCTGGCATCCTGATACTGCTCTGAGGTGCAAGAAAATGTCCAGGGAAAAACCAAGAAAATTTCCAGGGGGAAAAAAAACCATCTCTGGAAGGGTGATTTGTGCCCTAAAGCAGCGTTTGATAATCCTTAAAAAAATCCGTTTACAAAGCTGAGGAGAAGGAAGAGGTTTATTTATAGAAAGTTATTCAAGTTTTCTGCTGCAGAATTCCCAGTTTTTATATATTCCTAAATATTCCAAAAAACTAAAGCAGGGTTGGAGTGATTTGCTCCAAGTCTCATCAGCTCCCGTTGGGGGCTCTGGTGATAAACTGTTGAGAAATTGAGGGTTTTGTGGTTTATCCTTTAAAATCCACGGAATACACGTATTCCCAATCCTTGTCTGTGCATAGGAGAGGTTTAGGGTGAAGTTTTCCTGGAAATTGATTTTTAAATCTGGATTTTCTCTCTTGTTTTGGGCGGGAGCTGTGGGTGGGATTGTTGGTGGAGCCAGGTGAGTGGTGAGACCCCGGTGATCCCATGGGATGCTCCATGGGGATTCCCTGAGGCCACCTTGCCACAAAAGCTCCTGGATTGAGACTCAGACCCGCCTGGTGGGGCTTCCTCAGCAGGACGTGGGACCCAAAGTCTCCACATCCTTGAACAAGGGTGCAAATGTATTCATTCTCTGCTGGATTCTTATTTTGGGGGAAATTTCTCCGTGAAAAAAGGTTTTCCAGCCCGGGGCAGGGGTGGTTTCAAACTCCCTGTGGATGTGGCACTCGGGAATGTGGTTTAATGGTGGGATTGGCAGTTCTGGGGAACTCGACCGTCTTAAAAATCCTTCCCGACCTCAGTGATTCCAGAATTCTCTGGTTCTGTCTCTGTTAGGGCCAAATCCGTGGGATTTCCTTCAATAATCCCGTTTTACCCTCAAGGAGGATGTTGTGTATGGAAAGAGGATTTTTCAGTTGTTTTAGCAAGATTTCTTTTAAAAAATGAAAAAGAGAGCCTGGTATCTTCTGGAGGCCCCTTTGATGGTTTTGTGGATCCGGTGCCCCGAGCTTGGTTTGTGCTGGATGAGCTTCTCTCCCAAGTGCTGGGAAAGAGGCACTTCCTGGTTCTCCCCTGGAATTCAAAGCCCTGGGAGTGGCTGAGTAACCAACCCAGCCACAGCAGGGACACGAGGGGTGCAGGGAGGTCCCTTCCCCTGGTGGAAGATGCTCCTCACCACGCCACTTGTGCCATCACAAGGTGACAATCCTTGGCCACCCTGGCCTTCAAAACCGCCCGGAGAGGTGGCATCGTCTGTCCCAGCTGTCACCAGAGCTCTGCCACAGCATTGATTGGTTTTAGCTCCAGCAGGAATTCCCTGCTCCTCCCTGGAGTAGGGGTGAGGGTGGGCAGGGGCTGGGCTGGAATTCCCAGATTTGCTGGGGCTGCCCCTGGATCCCTGGCAGTGCCCGAGGCCAGGCTGGATCCACCTGGGATAGTGGGAGGTGTCCCTGCCCATGGATGGGGTGGAATGGGATGGGCTTTAAGGTCTCTTCCCACCCAAACCACTCCATAATTCCATATTATCCCCCACAGGGAGGACTTTAGGTTCTTCTGGAAGTTCAGTTCCTTTTCTCCGGAGCTGTGGGACACATCCCTGCCTTTGCTGTTGATTCCTTGCCCTATTCAAGCCAGACCCGGCTCCTGATCCTCTTTCCCAACTTCCAAACCCCACGGCTTCTCTTCTCCTGCTGCTTTTGTCCTGTCTGGGTCCCAGTTTGCTGGACACTTCCCCATCCCTCCATCCTCACGTTCCCTCTCCATCCCCGGCCGCGGCTCCGCTCTCGGAGCGCCCGGAGAGGGAAATAAATCGTGCAGAAAGAACTTCCCTGCCCCTGCATTCCCCCTGGATCCCCTCCTGCCTGGGATATAATTAATGCTGCCATTGTTCTCCTGGGTTTGTATATTTAGATGGCCTTTTTGTTTAAAGTTGATTCCTCGCTGCTCCTTGGAATATCTCCCCGGGGAGGGAAATGGATGATATTCCAACAGCGGCTCGGCCACAATATGCACTAAATAAACACGCTGGCTAAAAAACGCCATAAAGGGCCCTTTGTCCTGTGGATGGCAAAAAAGGGGAGGAAAAAGAACTCTCCCAGAAGGATGGTGGGGAGTGAAACTTATCTGGGAGATCTCCCATCACAGCGATTGTCCCGGGAAGTGCCCTGAATTAAACACTTCCACCCTTCAGCGCTCACCTCGAACGTCACCCGGCCGGAGGGGCCGGGCTGGAGGATTCCCAGGAGCAGCCAGGAGCGTGGGGATGATGGGCTGAGCACGGGTATCCATTGGGCTGGGCCGGGCTGGAGGATTCCCAGGAGCAGCCAGGAGCGTGGGGATGATGGGCTGAGCACGGGTATCCATTGGGCTGGGCCGGGCTGGAGGATTCCCAGGAGCAGCCAGGAGCGTGGGGATGATGGGCTGAACACGGGTATCCATTAAACCACAGCCCTGCCTCCTCTCACCATTGATCCTGGCCTGGGCTGGAGGATTCCCAGGAGCAACCAGGAGCGTGGGGATGACGGGCTGAGCACGGGTATCCATTAAACCACAGCCCTGCCTCCTCTCAGCATCGATCCTGGCCTGGGCTGGGCCCGGCTGGAGGATTCCCAGGAGTGTGGGGATGATGGGCTGAGCACGGATATCCATTGGGCTGGGCCGGGCTGGAGGATTCCCAGAGCAGCCAGAGCGTGGGGATGATGGCTGAGCACGGGTATCCATTGGGCTGGGCCGGGCTGGAGGATTCCCAGGAGTGTGGGGATGATGGGCTGAGCACGGGTATCCATTAAACCACAGCCCTGCCTCCTCTCACCATTGATCCTGGCCTGGGCTGGGCTGGGCTCGCTTATCTCAGTGCAATGATCGGGTTTCCATCTCTGCTGCCAAAGTCATTTGTATTCCAGAGGCGTTGGAGCGAGGGGGATATGGGAGCGCCCAGCGACGCGCGGGGAGGGCTGGGAGAACTCCTGGAGGGTCTCTGGTCCGTGATGGGCAGGAATTCACTCCAACCCTGATTTTTGGGGGGGATCCCCAGGGTTTAACCCCCAGGTGATCTGGTCTTCACCTCCACGTGGAGCTGGACCCCGAGGTTTGCAGCTCCCTGGTGTCAGTGGGAGCTCCACCAGCATGGACCTGGTGGTGGTTTTTTAATTTCTCTTTACCTTGTTCTATTTTAATTTTTAAATTTCCCCTTGGCCTGGTTCTGTTTTAATTTTTAAATTTCTCCTTGACCTGATTTTATTTTAATTTTTAAATTTCTCCTTGATCCGGTTTTACTTTATTTTTTTTAGTTTCTCCTCGACCTTGTTCTGTTTTAACTTTTTAATCTTCCTTGCCCTGATTTTATATTTATTTTTTAATTCTTCCTTGACCTGTTTCTGCTTTAATTTTTTTACTTTCTCCTTGACCTTGTTCTCTTTTAATTTTTAAATTTCTCCTTGGTCTTATTTTATTTTAATTTTTCCTTGACCTGTTCCTACTTTAATTTTTTTTACTTTCTCCTTGACCTTGTTCTGTTTTAATTTTTAAATTTCTCCTTGGCTTGATTTTATTTTAATTTTTAATTTCTCCTTGACCTGGTTCTACTTAAATTTTTTTTAGTTTCTCCTTGACCTTGTTCTACTTTAATTTTTAAATTTCTCCTTGGCCTGATTTTATTTTAATTTTTAAATTTCTCATTGATCCCGTTCTACTTAATTTTTTTAAATTTCTCCTTGATCTTGTTCTACTTTAATATTTTTACTTTCTCCTTGACCTGGTTCTGTTTTAATTTTTAAATTTCTCCTTGGCTTGATTTTATTTTAATTTTTAATTTCTCCTTGACCTGGTTCTACTTTAATTTTTTTTACTTTCTCCTTGACCTTGTTCTGTTTTAATTTTTAAATTTCTCCTTGGCTTGATTTTATTTTAATTTTTAATTTCTCCTTGACCTGGTTCTACTTAATTTTTTTTTAGTTTCTCCTTGACCTTGTTCTGTTTTAATTTTTAAATTTCCCTGTTGGCTTGATTTTATTTTAATTTTTAATTTCTCCTTGACCTGGTTCTACTTAAATTTTTTTTAGTTTCTCCTTGACCTTTTTCTACTTTAATTTTAAATTTCTTCTTGGCCTGATTTTATTTTAATTTTTAAATTTCTCCTTGACCTGGTTCTACTTTAATTTTTTTACTTTCTCTTCGACCTTGTTCTGTTTAAATTTTTAAATTTCCCCTTGGCCTCCTGGTTGGAATGGATCCGTTTCGTGGGGCTGTTGCGTGGTGACCACAAGCTGGTGGTGGCACTTCCCAGGGAAGCTCTTGGAACCTTATCGGCCTCGGGGACTCATCCTGAGGAGGAGCAATCTCCATTAATTATTAACAATTAATTATTAATGGGTGAAACGACCCCACGAAGGAGTGCAGACACCCTGCATGCCGTCAGGCACGGGGCAGTGCAGGTTTTGGGATGCGGGATCAGCGCGGGGTTAATGGATCCGGGTCTGGAGTTATCTCAGGAACGTCGCTGTGGTGCTGGGGGACTGGGGAATGAACCCGGAGGGAGAGCTGAGACAGGGATAAAAATGTTGGGTTTGATAAAAATGTTGGGTTTGATAAAAATGTTGGGTTTGATAAAAATGTTGGGTTTGATAAAAATGCTGGGTTTGAGAAAAATGTTGGGTTTGAATCCCAGCAGAATCTGCTGGGCCAAAGGGGTCGTTGAATCAAGAGGGGTTTTCAGGAATGGTGGGTTTGGGAATGGCTGGGAAGGGTGAGGAGTGGGGAGTTGGGAATGGCTGGGAAGGGTGAGGAGTGGGAGTTGGGAATGGCTGGGAAGGGTGAGGAATGGGGAGTTGGGAATGCGAGGAATGCGGAGTTGGGGAATGGCTGGGAAGGGTGAGGAATGGGGA